>NC_087554.1:35777657-36377657 GCF_036250125.1 Pseudopipra pipra | reverse complement strand
TTTTGTAGCATTTGCTTGGAGAAAGATCTTGAGGCCTGCTGGGACTACTTGTTAAAATTCTCCCAACAATCTCAAGAAAGATTTGAGTAGTTTTTTACTCCTGACAGAGTCTGCTGCCAGTCTTGGATGAATTAAGTATTGATAAATTATACTAAAGAACAAACCTGAACTTGAAAGTTCATAAGGGCATTCTTTGTCTGGGGGATTAACTAGATTGTGCAAAATGTCAGATATTTCAAAAATATATCCTTCTGAGAAGAGAATTCTTGATGTCTTCTAGCATTATAAACTCCACTATAAGTCAGACTATTCCAGCTGAATACTTTTCTTTATTATCAAAATAAATATGACTTATACAGAAGTATACAACCTTCTACTTTCTACTACTTATTTTTATGAACAATATATATTTTTTAAATTAATAAATATGCTTATAGTAATTCATCTTCATGAGTGAATTTGAAAGAGAAATTTTCTGAAGTGCTTCATTGAGATTTGGATGAGCATTCTGTTTTACCTAACTCTGGAAGACTTATTTTTCTTCCTTTTAATAAAAATTTTAAATTGTTGGGGTTTTTTTAATATTTGACACTGTATTTTTATTACAACATTTGATATAGCTAAATGCCTTTCTGTCCCCTTTTATGATAAGCATTTCCCAGTTTGTAAATAATATCTTTCATTCGGTTTATTGGTTTAGAGGCTAAATGAATAGTTTGAGCAAATAATTGTGCATCATTTGTCTTTCTCTGTGACAATGAGTTAATATGAAAAAAATATCTTTTGGGGGACAAAAAATTTTGTCATAATTTTTACTTCCTTATTTTCTGTTTCAGATGTGTTGTTTTAAATTGAAAACAGTTGCATCTCACTACAGTGACAGATGTCCCGAGTTTGGCCACATGAACCCTGGATGAAAATCTGTAAATGTATAACTTTTTCCTAAAGTCTCTGTATTATTGCCCTTTCATTGCTCTTAGAACTGTATGTATTCTGACAGCAGTTTTCTGTGCAACATCCATTCAGATGAAACATTAGAACATCCTATCCCTGCCATTTCTGTACTAGATGAAGACATTTCACAGATATACAGTGTCTACTTGCATAGTCTTCAAAGAAATTTTGTTCTGCAAGCTGTTTCTCTGAGTTGTGTTAGACCAGGCTAAGAGTAAAGAGTTGATTTAGGGTCTAATCTCTGTGTCTTTTGGTAAATTCAGCAGGGCTAGGTTTTGCTGTGCTTCGTCAAAGCTACTTGTGCTGCACTCATTCTCCCTACTTCACCCCTTAGTACATAAAACACGTAAGGAGTGTGGAAGAACTCTGAAAAGTTTCCGTCCTTACACTTTAGAGATGAGTGAGATACAGAAGTTATAAGTTGCTTCAAATTTCATGTCATAAAAATGAAACTAGTCCCCTGCCATTTCTGCACTGAACTCTGTGTAATTTTAGCAATGAACTCACAATTTCGGTTCTATCACTGCGGTCAATAAAAATGAACAGTTCTATAACTCATTTTCCTGACAAAGATTTTGAGCAAATGATTGCTTTTTTCAGACTCTTTGGGCTAGATGTTGATTTCAATTTCAGCCCTGTGTAGAAGATCTTATTTGAAAGAAACATACTCCATATTCTATTACTTTCCTGAATGGTGGAGGAATTAGTGTACTGGTTACTAATTCTATAATACCTGGAGTATGCCTGGTAAAACTCAAACATGAGACAATATGTTCACTATGTCTTACTCTTCTTTTGAAAGCCCATTATGAGTAATTAAAAATCTAAAACCAGAAGAACCACCAACACAAAACCCACAAAAGCAAGCCATAAATAGGCACAATACAAAGGTTTCTTTAGAAATGCCCTCCCTCACTGCCAGTGAATGCTTTCTTCTGTCACACAGCTTCTTTTGGTCTTTCTTTCTCTTTCAGTGATTGTCACACATAGAAATATAAGCATAAACCCCCGGAAATAAAAATGATAGGAAGGAGAATGGCTTTGGTTACTTTTTTTAATTGTACAGCTAGAACAGTTGTAGGGTGATGCTTAAATTTATTTCCAGAATCAACAAAGTTACAATGCATGTTACAGAATTCTCTGCAGTCTGTCCAGAATCAAGGGAGAAAAGGATTCTATGAGTAGAGTGGTTTCCAAACTTTTTAGGTTCCAGAGGTTCAAATACAAGTCTTGCAGAATGACAGTCACTCTCTGAACATTATACAAGGAAACACACAGGAAAAATTTGCTAAAATAAACATGTCTCTTGACTAGTTTTAAATTTTCTTTTGGCGTCAAGGACTTACTGTGCTAATCAGTACTAATCGTACCTCGTGGTAGCAAAGGAGATGACAGTCATAAGATCAAATCTGAGGGAAGATAGAAAGAATCTTCTGACTAATCACAAAGAAAAAATAATCTTAGAAACCAAAAATTTTAACTTGGGTATGAAAGCCTTTTTCAAACACTTAGTATATTTTTATAATTGGATGCAGTGAAAAAATTAATATTTTATGAATTTTTTTACAATAATATGATCTTTTCTCTCAAAAATTTTTAGAAGTTTGTTAAGTCTTTCCTTATGCATGTATTTTCAGAAATGTTAACTTATTACTCTGTATCTTTCCATGAGTCTATCTGAGGTGGAAAGGAAGACATTATCTTTCAACAGCTTCTGCCTGAATAGTTTATAGACATTAAAGACTTTGACTCATATATAGAATGAATTAATTTGAGACAGATGAGACAGTTTCCATTCCTGCAGTCTGCCTTTCTATCTCCTGCCAGGCATATTAATGTAAAGTATATTAAAGTTAGTGGTTTATGTTAGCATAGCAGTCTGTAAACTATGATGGTTCAGCAGCAGCCATGCCTTTCACAGATTGCTCAGACAGCCCTGCTGTGGGAGTGTAAATTTATGGCAAAGAAGTGGGATAGAGAAATGGGGATGGTAACCGCTGTAGCTAGACAAATTTAATCCAATTCTATAAATGACTCAGCATATGCAGCAAGAACAGAACTCTTCCTAGACTTCATTGTAACTGACATCTTCAGTTCAGCAAACACAAATGATACCTGGTTTAGTTCTTTTCCTGTACATAACAGGAATAGTTTTATTCAGCATTATTACAGTGCATACTTTAGTTTATGTTCTTGAACCTCAGGGCATACAAGTTTAGCTATGAGTGTTAATGTTCTCATGTAATTTTTTTCTTTAATCTTTGCTAACACTTGAATTTCATTTCATCTCACTTCCAGAGATAAAATTTTAGATAGCAAAACTTCATAGACTGTTAATACAAACTTGTGAAAAAAATTAAAGAAGAATAATAGGTAACTAGCAAAACAATAAAAAGAAGTCAGTTTCCAGAGCACTGAGGAATCCAAATATAGAAATACCTGGGTGCTATATTAAGGAGTGCCCCATCCTGAGAACAAAGTTGAAATGCTGCTTCCAGCTTAACTACAAGAATATAGAATTTGTTTATTCTGATTTCTCAGAAAAACTTTGAAAAAGTAAAAAACAAAAGGCATTTGGATATTCATATGTATACAGAAAAAAGATTAAGCAATATAATTTTGGAACCCTTGAAAATAATGAATCGTGACTGAAATATACTTGCCAAAACTATTTTTGAGCAACAAAACAGCACAGGCATCTGTAAATATTAAAATATTTTCAGAAAATTCATATTAAAAAATATGAACCTTTTGTTATCTTGTCAAATCTAAAGTAAAGCAACTGTGATAAAAACCGTATCTATGTCCTAATGGTGACACACGATTCTTTGACAGTATTAGCAAATATAGGCACACAAATAAACTGTGTACTGTATCTGTTGCCCCACCATAAGACATTTTAATGTACACATTGTAATATTCATATGGAATGGTAAATTAATTATAGCATTATTATTATTATTGGAAGAAATTCTAGGCTTACATAAGGAATGATGATAGATTTTGTGTCTTTTTAGATATGTTTGACAAACTTTATGATTTCTGCCTACAACTGCAAGGAAAATACGAGATATTTTTTCTTCTTTGAAAATCAAAATTAGCCACATTGTTATTTATAATCTTATTTAATTTGTTTTATTCAAACAACTGTCTGCATAAAGACAAGTAACTTAAAAATATCTGATTTATCTTCTTTAAGAGGTGAAAACAAATCTAATGCTTGATGTTTAACATCAAAATCCAGCATTTTTATATGGCTGTCCATTTCCAGGGGAGACAAAAGCTCTAGAGACAATACCTACTAATTAAATACATATCTAGGTAAAAGAGATATTATTAGACCACCATTATGCAAACCAAAGAGATATTTTGTTAAATATCCTCATAGGATAATCATGACTGTATAGATTTTTACTTTGTTGAATGTCTTTATTTCAAAACTACACATAAAAATGTTTGGGGCCAACTGTTCTTGCAGAGCAGACAGTCTGGGGACATGGAAACCCTCTTCAAGGCATAGTCTAGTAATTTGCATTCCTACTCCCTCATAGTTAAGATTAGATCCACTCTGAATACTTCCTTTCAAACTTTCATGGCAATATGGAAGCACCATATGGGTTTTACAGAGGAAAAAAACTAATCATATATCCTGCTGAAAAGATTCACCAGGTCTGCTGGAGGGATTTCCTGACTCAGCCAGCCAGCCTGCAACTGCACATCTCCACCCACACAACACAACTTTTCCCTCAGATCCGCCTGATGACCTGTACGTATGGATATACTTTGACTTACTTCAGTCTAAAATTGCAAAGTTAGTGTAATGAGCAGGGTTTTGCTAACACTATTCATTTTGACAGAACAAAATAAGTGAGCATCTGCAAAACAGTTTAGTACGTAGATTGGGGGCGATGCAAACCTCCCAGTGGACATCATCGCAAGTAGCTGTCATGAAGAAATCTTTCACTGACACAGCTGCAGTGGAAAGAGAGCATATGATCAAGCCCTGGGTTTAAGAAAAAAATGCCAAACCAAGAAAAACCAGCATTGCCTTATTCTTTATGGAAAGAAGCAACCTTCATTCAGCGTTAGATAAAGATATGATGCAAAAATGAAGTTTGCAAACATAAGTTGGGAGTCTAGGATTTCACTTTGGTAACAGCAGATTATTAAGTTTTTAAAGCCAGAAGACATCATGTCATCCAGTCTGCTGTCCTATAGAAATATATCTTGACTTGAGAGTCATTAACTAAGGGAAACAATTCTGCAAAATTCATATTAGGGAAGCTGGCTTGCACAATGTTGAAAATGGTCTCTTGGTTTTCTGAGGTGTCTGGGACAAAGGCAAGTGGAAAAACTTACTATTTAAATTATTTTTTCTTTTCAGTAAAGATTGACTATAGCAAGGTTAAATGTATTCTGAATTTTCACAGTTCTTCAAAAGTCTCCTTTTGTAGAAAGTCCAAAATGTGCAAACATTTGCACTATTCTTATATAAAAGAGAGTTTCCAACTGCTCTGATGATGTTCCATCATCAAAACACAGAGGTTAATGCTGAATATTAACCTCTTTAATTGTGTACATTTTAGCTCTTATACCACATAGAATACTATATGTGAAGTATCCTGCTGTTCAAAGACCTCCATAATACTGTGCACAATAAGGAGGGTTAATGATTCACAATTTTTTGGCAAATGCAGACTGAAACAGACCTTTAATCCAGTGTTCATGCAGGTTTTGTTGTGTGAAAGATAATGTTGTGGGAATTGGGTCTGAGTAAAAGAATTAACATTGCTTAGCCTTTTAGGAAGTGCCAGGAAAGTGTTTGAGACAATGGCAAAACTAGGAAGAGTGTCGCTTTTTGTGCAGAGCACACTATCCTCATATGACAAACTCTCCTGCTGTTGGTCCCTATATCTCATTGTGTATTTAATATTTGGGTTCGAATAACTACCTTACAGTTGTTCCACTTCATTTGATCATAGCATGACTGATCAAAGCAGCACAGAAAATAAGCAGCGAGTCATCAATTTCAAGCTTTTCAAAAAGGCTGATTTTTTTCCCTTGGGTTTGGATATAAACCTGACTTTAGCAAAACAAATTTAACACATGGAAAAGTGGAGTAGACTAGCCACTGTTTTCAGTTCCTGAAATCAGTATAGAGGCCTAGACATATGCAAGCTGTTCTGTCTGAAGCATATGGCCTGGTGTGCCGCTTTTACAGATCCAGCATATTTTATATTTTTTCACAACATGACATATGGGTTGTGTATCAATTTTATTTTAGTGGTTCTAAGGAAATCTCTGCCTCTGCTGTCACCCACAACTGGGGAATGGAAGACAGGGTGAGCCAGATGAATTGGAAACTCCTATGGCTTTTTGAAAAAACAAGGCTATTGTGCCACCAAGCAATGAACAGACACTGTCCTGCAATTGTGAATGTAACAGAGGGATAAATGTTGCCTCCCGCACAGTGTCTGATGCTGCAAGTACCCTTTATCCTTGATGTTGAGCAATGCCCAACAGCTGAACTGAAAGGATCTTCAAGTGCTTCAAAAGGAGAATTTTGTACTGTGAACACAAATAATCTGAGTATGAGCTAAATAAATATTGTCAGATACTGCTGTGATGTCAGATATCTAAGCCAGTCTGTGTTCTCATGGGTTTTCACCGTGTTCCCAGGATCTTTATGGCCCATATACTATGTATATGAATAAAAAGGAATAAAATTAACTAACTCATAATGAAACCACATATGAAAATATGTATTAGATTATCTTTGACATTGCCAGAATATTATATAAAATGTTACAGATACCTAGCTTTGCTGTGGCCTAAGCAGTACCTGCAGAGTGAATCTAAGTTCCCCTTCTCTGAAACCGATATTCAACTAAACAAAAACAATTTGAGGTCATCAGAGTCAGGTAAGACATCTCAAAGGAATGCATGTAAGGCAGTTTGGAAGATTTGCATATGGTTCACTTAGGAGGTAGAAATCCCTTTTGAAGTTGAGCAGAATGATAAAGTTTTGGTATGAAAGTGTCATTTAGTCTATTTAAAATCAGCCATATAGAATTCACCTTTCACCATCAGATGGCTCAACAAAGTTAGTGGAAAATCTCTGCTTCTGCCTGAAAAGCTTAATTTTCAATATGGTAAAAGGAGGCTCATTTAAAAGCGTAATGATTCAATTGTTTGTAACTTTTTTAGCCCCAATGAAGGTCAGTAGTACTTATTTCAAGGTCTAAGTGAGGGCCATTTTATAACCTGATTGTACAGTTTTGCTTCTGTACCTCAGTATTAACCTCTGTGGTGAAGAATCACAATTTTAATAGCAATGGATTAATTTCCATGTTACACTGCTTGTTGAATATGACACTTTGTGCATTCCTATAGTGTGAGAACTATAAAGTGACGTTAAGAGGTTTTGTCACATTGAGAAGTTACAAGATAGTGTTTTTAATGAGGGAGAAAATCTGTGAGTGCTTTCTTTAATTTATTACTACATAATGAACCTTCATTCAGCTTATATTACTGATGAATGTGTGCTTAAAAGAAAAAAAAAGCAGATAGAAGTACGTATGGGGTTTTTTATATATCATACTTTCTCTGGGATCTACATTCTGATCTCCTGCTTTATGCTACTTCTGATAAGTTACACAATGGAAAACAATAAGAAATTAATTGCCTAAAGCTTATATGTCATGGTATTGTGTGGAAAAGTGTGCTTTTCCCCCTTTTAACCAGTTTACTTCACAGTCAGTACCAGAGTACACCCGAACCATTTTTAGAGGTCTAGACTGGTCAAGGATGGCTACCTCACACAGAGTAAGAACCATTCTTGAAAAATACATCTGCTTCTATACCATCTTCAATTAAATGATATTTACTGCCTGTCTACTGGTCTGTATGGATAAATATACCAAGCAGTATCACTTAAAAGAGGACATTCTTTTAAAGGTTTGACTGGATTTCTTAACACTGTAGAACTGAAGGATTGTGAGGAACAGGGATAAGGAGACATATCCCCTCCCTCTCTTTCAGTGCTCATGTTCAGTCCTACACCACCTGCATGTCACAATTCTGTTGTTCTCATCAACCACCTTGTACTCATAATGCAAGAACATTCTCCCTGAATGTCGTAAAGCCATGTGTTGCCAGAAAGAAGTGAGTTCAGAAATATACTTTTGCGTTATACTAACCTGGAGCATAAAAGACCTCTGAGGAATCCATGTTCTAGTCTGTATGAGAGAGGCATCAAGATGTTGGAGGGGCTTTCTAAAAGCTGGCAAGCATATCAAAGACGGTTCACCTCTGTCCACTTTCTTACTCATGTTTCTGTGAAAAGGTCTCTGTGAAAGGCCTTTTTCAAAGTTAAGCTCTGGGAGAGATTTATCACAGATTTTACACAAAGATTCTTATGTAAACATGTGTTAAATGTTTCAAAGCATGAAAAAATTCTTACTGTGTTGTAGCTTTATATGCAATTTTTATTAACTTGTAACTCACAAGTGTGATCAAGAAACATTTGTACCAGCATTCTAGATAACACAAAGAAGAAGAATGGACTCCTGTGAAATACCTGAGAAAGGTAGGGGAAAAAAAAATGTAATTACATGGCAAGTTAATGAAAGCACCAGTTCTATTACATTAATTTTTAATATAATATCTATCCTTCCTACACTGTTAGAATGTCTCCAGATCTGAAGTTTCATACTATAATAGCTCAACTAAGTATGTCAAGTACTTCTGTTTGAAATTGGCACCTGATTCCTGTATATTCTGAAGCTTAAAGTTTTTTTATTCTTTTTTTGTGTTTCTGCTGTTATATTTCAGCAGTTCAAATATGGAATTAGAGTCAGAACCATGATATAGAATTGGAAACTTTATTTTCAGTGAAAAAATCACAAGATTTGTGGGAAAATTGCATTTCTAGTTTGGACAGTAAATCTCAACAAACTCAAATTTATCCAAAGCTGGCCAGAAAGTCAAAACTTAAAAATTTGTAGATATTTCTAAAAAGAAAGGCTTTATTTCTTGAAATATATGCTACTGAAATTTATTCTGACATTTTTAAAGCTGTGCAATTTTTCATTTTTAAATAGCACTTGAGATTTTCCTCAACAGAATGCAACCAGCAGGGGGAAAAAAAGGGAGAACTTTAGTTTTCAAGTCAAATGAACATTAAGTTGAAGCAAAATGTATCATTTTATCTTATTTTGTTAAATCACTCATATCCTTACCCCAAAATTTCTGTTTTAGTTTCACCTCAACAGATTTTAACTTTTTCCGTTTTTGTTCCAGCCACCATTCTCAAGACAGTTATTGCAGGACGTGATTGCCCAGTTTGTTGTTTTCTGCATGTCTCTCTGGGAAAATCACTTTCCTTACATCAGATAACACCAATACTCTAGTATTTGAAAGCAGAAGCAACACTACATGCTTATTCCACAGTGTTGTTAAGCATGAAACAAGGTTTGTAAATGAGTTTGTGTTTCCTCAGGCTTTTTCATTGAAAGGGAAGAGAGAATTATTTTTCAGTGCATCAGATACTTTGTCTGGAAGATATGTTCACTCATTGGCTTAAGATAAAACACTGGTAGGTACTACTTAGGCTACAGAAGCAGTACAATTGCTGTATGAGTACTGAGTTCAGCCTCTGCCAGACTCAACTTCAGTGATTTTGCTGACTTTTAGTAGTCAAGTTTTATGTCATAGGAAAAGATTGACAAAAATCTGTAACTTGCAAGCCAGGAGGTAGAAAGACAAAAATGAATTGTGAGACAGGTGTTTCCTCTTACAGTAGGGCTAACATTGTAGTTGTTATGAATATGAATAATTTCACATCAATAAATAAGCAGCGAATGTAGATAACATTTATTTTTTGTTGGAGCCATCTGTTACAGCCATTAAATAAAACCAAAAGTGAAGGGGACAAGAAAGCACCAATTTGTTTCTTAGAATCTTTATATGTTATTTTAATTGTATTTAAACCTGATGGATTTACAGTTAGAATAGACATGTGGGTTAATGCTCATGAGTAATATGCATCGTTGACTCTTCCTCTTTTTGTTGGCCTCCAAAATTCAGGAGTTTGTTTCCACAAGTGCTGAAGAACCATGTCTTGTATAACTTGAGTGCTACCACTTGCTTACCTTGCAGAAGCTGAAGTCAAGAAGAATGGTGTTAAAATCTCTAACTGTAGGAAAAAAGGCACGCTCACAGGTATACTACCATTTGTATGTAAGAAAGAGCTGAATAAAGTCCTTTGTATAGAAAACATGAAAGAAATTATGTATTTGCACTTTGAAGAGTAGAAATTAACAAATAAAAAATAGCAATAATGAAAAATTAATAGAATCTTGTGTACAAACCTTTCAGACCTAGTTTTGACCACTAAACTATGTGTAAGGAAGGATGCGCTATTTATTGTACAGAAAATATTGAAACTTTGTGAAATTAAGCCTTATTTAAGACTAGATTGTACCTTTTTTGCTAGGTTGTAGAAATACCTAGCAGAGGATGAACAGAGTGCCCAGCAGTCTGCTGTTGGCACTATCTGGCCTTGATTCCAGGCCCCTCTTTCTCCTGTCCTAGCTGAAAATTTTGTCTTTTGATCAAAGTGCAATGGCATCAACAGGAAAACTGAAAGCGGTTTGCTGGAAAGCTCTTGGCATAGTTGTTAAGTATCTCTATTAGCTATCCTAAATCAGGCAGGATGTAAATTAAAGCCTTGATTGACTGCATAAAGACTGCTTACTGTCTTAGCCATTGCTCCCACTTTTCACCCAAACAAGATTCCAAACCTAAACAATCCCACTATTTCCCTCCTCAGGCAAGTCCAGGAACAAAACATCTGTCTTAGTCTTTCCTTCCTGGTTCTTTGGAAATACCTTGCCTCTTTGTACTACCCATGGTTGGCAGTTTGGGCACTGAGAGCATAGGACAGCTGTTTTCAATTCCTCCCCTTGGCTCCATAAACTACATCTATACTCATAAATCAAACATTCCCAGGACCATTCTTATCACGGAGGCCAGCTGGAATAGAGCATCTCATGTCCACACTATTGCACTCTTTCCCCCTCCAACAAGGGTGACATCATCCAAATTGCCTAACAGGACTAGTCCTTGGCCTGTTGTAACTCCCAACTGTGCTTGGTAATTGTCTGGGAGAGTCATAGTTGACCCAGAGCCAGAACTGCACCAGAGAGTTTTTTACAGATGGTTATGTTCCAAAGGTCCAGCATGTTCCCTGCATGATTCTAGCATAAATGCAGTTATATCATTCTTTGACAGAAATAGATGGGAATTGCAAGGAAAGTCTTTCTTATCCCTGTGTAAGTATGTAAGTATATTCAGCTTTACTAAAGTCTAGGAGAAATAGACTGTAAACACGGTGCTTCCCAAATCCACTTTTTATCAAGCTGTTCAAGAGAGAAATTTCTATTAAAACAAATCTGGCAAAGTGACAAGCAATTGAAAACAAGGTCCTATGTGTGTTTATTCAAATTGGTATACCATTAATAGGTATCCTACAGTTGTAAGTTTGCATGTTAAAAACCATGTTCCTGAAAGGCTTGATTTTTAAGTCTACCAACACAATTTACACTTTCATTTTTGCACCTGCATCTTATACTAGGAATGCATATCTGGATATTTGAGACTGTGATGAGTTCGTTGTTTGTGAAAATTATGTAGTGGAGACCTATAAGTACTAGATTTTAGTGTATTTCTCTTCCTTCAAGATTGCGACTTTCTGTGATTCATTAGTTTCAGCAAGCTGTGCAATTTTGCAGCTTGTGCACAAAAATGGAAAATATTAATTAGCAATATTCTCATTGTTTGTTTAAGAAAAACATTACAAACTGGTTGAAATCTGCTTCCACATTTTCCTGTACTTACTCCAATGTGTAGAGGAAAATTGCTGGTAGTGTTAGAAAGCATTGAAAAGATTAAATATAGATATCTAGCCTTAGGGAGTGTAAATTAGCATGTTTTTAATTGATTGCAATATTCAGGGAAACACTCCTCAAAGAAAATTAATTTTAGAGCAGCATATTTTGACAAGCACATGTGCCAATTTAAAAATCTGTGATCAACTTAAAATAGGTTTTAAAGACAACAAAGGACTGTTTCTAATATTATAGCAATGAACATGGTCTTTTAAGCATGTTTTCTCTGGAACTGATTCACATAGTATATAGAAATTGCCATAACCTTTCAACATTTTTTAATAGAGTTTTTAGGGGCATATTTTAATCTGAGTTACACTGGAGTGAATAGAATAATTCCTTTGAAGATAAGAGTTGCCCCTAATATGTGGCAGTGTAATTGAGAGCAGAATTGAGCATACAAAGCCCTTGTCTGAAAGAAAACGCCAATTGGCTTAAAACTGGGAACACTAAGAGACTGCTTGCTAGGCAGGCTAATCAATGGCACCTCAAACACCGAGTGGAATCTTTAAATGTTCATTAATATTATGTTGCTTTTTCACTCTCTCTCCATTTTGTATTTCAGAACTCTCTTCTCTAATTGACACAGGTGGATTTCCATCCATTTTTGCATGCTTACATTAATCCTGCATACAGCACATAGAGATGGGATGGTACGAAAGAGCCAACTGATTCTTGGTGAAGCTGCTAACTTAGCTTGCTCTTATTTAATAAAAAAGGACAGAAGAATTGCCTAGGATTTATTCAATAACAGATACAGTCATCTCTCATCTTTCATTTCTTAAGGATTAAGGACTTAGAAATACTTAGGTGTAGTGCTGTACTAGAGCATCAGGAACTTTCCTCCAGTCTCTAGTTAGATTTGTATGCTCCTGCAAATGCTCCTTTGCTTGCTGTATAATGCTAAGAAGGGCCTCTTCCATCCCCTTTTTTGGCTTGTATGACTCTCATCTGACCTTCTCTGTGTGGGAGAATGGATGTGCTGTCTCACAGTGCTTGTCTTAATACTTGGCAATGTAAGAAATTCTGTTTGCAGTGAACAAAGTCTGAAAAAAGTCAGAGTCCATGTTACCTCCTAAAGAATGGAAGTCAAAAAAAATTCCAAAAATTGACCTATCCCTCTGTATTAGTCATTAAAAGCTGTGAGATACAAGCATGAACTGTCACAAGGAGAAGCATGGAAGCATCTCTTGTGGTAAAAGGTAGTCTTAATCTAATTTAAGTGGAATTTCATTTTATCTAGCAGTATGATCAAAATGTTCACTCAAATGATGTGAAATGATTCAAATTTCTTCAATATGCCTAAATGTGCTCAATCTGCCTCAGTATGATTCCAAGCAGTGAAAATACTGTGTTTTCTGTTTTCCAGGTTGAAATAAATAGAGTTACACCACAGAAGACACTAAGCTCGTCATGTCTATATTGTAGAACATCTGTATGAAGTGCAAATCAACAAATAAAATGTTTGTTATATGCATGATCTCATAAAGGTCCATTTCCAGTTTTCCTATAGAATAAACAATGAACAGCTACAAGTTGATTTTCAGACTTCTTTTCTGCCTGTTTTTAAGCAGTCAATAAATGCATTTTATCAATTCACTAAAAAAAATAATATTATGTATTTGCTAAGGACTAGCAATGTGCCTGATATCAAGACACGAAAGATATCTTGTGCCTCATGAATATTCAATCTTCACTTGGCAGTGTCTCACACAACATCCTTATCTCTAAATTGGAGAGACATGGACCATCCAGCGAATAAATAATTGGCTGGATAGTTTCTCTCAAAGAGATGCAGTCAACTGCTCCATGTCTGAGTGGAGACCAGCGACCATTGGTGTTTCTCAGGGAACGCTGGTATTGGGACCAGTGCTGTTTAACATCTTCACTGTTGGCAAAATGGACAGTGGTATTGAGCGCACCCTCAGCAAGTTTGCTGATGATACCAAGCTGCGTGGTGCAGTCAACACACTGGAGGGAAGGGATGCCATCCAGAGGGACCCTGACAGACTTGACAAGAGGGCCTGTGTGGTGGGGAAAAAAAAGTGTTTTTCCCCTAGAGTTAAAAAAATGGTAACCCCCGAGGGGGTGGTGTCCGTTAGGGTTGATCCAATCAGCGCCCCCGCAAAATTTAAACATATCACACCAGACCGGAAAAGGAGGGTGATGATGTAGTTGGAGAAGAAGTGGCCATGTCGTGAAGCCACGAGGAGCTGAGGGGCTAGGGAGCTCTGTTGGGGGCCACGGCCCCCCAGCCCTAGCTGGGGGGCTGCAGAAACTCGGAAACAGTGTTAAACTGGACCGAGGTCTGTGAGTGAAAAACTGGGAGTCTTTCTCCACTGTGAGTGGGCAGCAGAAGACAGAAAAGCAGTGGCAAAGGCAGCGCTGAGTGGAAGGCTATGGTTGAAAGCCAAGAAGAGAAGAAGAAGCAGCAAAGGCGGCATGTAGCCAAGCAGGAAGACACAGAGATATCTAATGGAGAGAGAGAGAGAGGACAAGCTCTACAGAGACAGTTTTGGGGTAAGAACTGAATTAAAGCTCCCCAAAACCCCTCTGAGACCTCCTAGAGAGGAGGAGTGGACTTCCAAACTCTCAGGGAGTCCTGAAATGCAGCTGCACCAGAGAGAGGAGCTGAGAAGCTCAGAAATGTCCTGGAAGCTGGACCGAGATGGCCAGACGGAATGCGGAGGATGTGGCCTTGCACCCCCGCTGCTGCCACGCTGGCAGCTTTGAGACAGAGCACAGGAGCTCTGATAGAACACTTGAGGCAAAGACTTCCAACTGAAAGCTGCCCAAGACGTTCTGACTAAGGGAAGCTTGAATCCCCTGAGAAAGGGACCTTCATGGGGGTCTTACACCCCATCATATGACGTGGTGAGGTGAGCTTTTGTCCCGGCTTCACAGTCCATGGGAGAGAGACCTTTGCTTGGAGTCAAAGGGCCGAGAGGGGTGAGAGGAGACGCCCTTGTGCGTAATGGAGAGAGAGATCCAGCTACAACAATCCAGCTACACCTGCTGCATTGAACAGGAGAGACTGCTGCCCTAAAGGTGGAAAGAATCTTTCTTTCTTCCCTTCTGGACTTTTATTGGAGGGAAAAGAGATTTGATCCGATGTAAATACTGGTTTATCATAGGAGAGATAATTAGAATTGTGTATATAATGTATTATAATATTTACTTGTGTAATAATTGCAATATAATTCCCTTCCCCCCATATTGAGTCTTGTATTGTGTCTGGAAAACCCCTCTTGCACTGGGTTGAGTTGTGGAAGGGGAGCTTGGACTCGGGAATTGGATTTTTAGGGGTCTCAAACCACCACAGCCTGTGTGAACATCATGAACAAAAGGACTCTGGAAGGCTCCTGCACCTGGTTTGGGGCAATCCCAAGCACAAATACAGGTTGAGTGGAGAATGGATTGAGAGAAGTTCTCCAGCAAGGACTTTGGGAGTGTCGGCGGATGAGTAATTGACATGTCCCAACAGCAATGTACTCTTGCAGCCCAGAGCTCACCTGTATCCTGGGCTGCACCAATAGCAGCCTGACCAGCAGGTCAAGATAGGTGACTCTCCCCCTCTACTCTGATCTCATGTGACCCCACCTGGAGTACTGTGTCCAGCTCTGGACATGATGTGGAAATGCTGGAGTGAGTCCAGATGAGTGCCACCAAGGTGATCTGAGGGCTGAAGGATCTCTTTTGTGAAGACAGCCTGAGAGATTTGTGGTTGTTCAGCCTGGAGAATAAAAGGCTCCAACTAGACCTTATCACAGCCTTCCAATATCTAAAGGGGCAACAAGAGAGTTGGAGAAAGGGCCTGTAGTGACAGGACAAGGCTGAAACTGGGCAGATTTATATAAGATATTACAAAGAAATTCTTTACGGTGAGGATAGTGAGGCACTGTAACAGCTTAATACAAGCAGAAGCAAAGCTTTGCTTCTTTCAGTCCAAAGGTTCTTTCCAAGATAAGCAGTTCTACTATTCTATGATTCCTGAAATTTCTACAGAAAGCAAATAAAAAAAATTGAGAACAGAGTTGAAATGAAAAAAATAAGTCTAAATGTTTGCAATTAATTTCTCACTTCTCATATTGATGTAGTCATTAGTCTTGTCAACTATTTCATGCTATATGTCTCTTTTTTTTCATCTAGCGGGATCAAAGACAATTTAATAATATAAGCATGTATTAAAAGATATCTTGACCTTGCTCCTGAAAGCTGCATTTAATGAAAAGTACCAACCATCTTTTCTGATTAATATATTCTTATAGTAAATAATACATAAATTATATTTTGAGTTACAAAAGAACAATTTCTGTCCTCATTTGAAATTCAGAAAACACACAGATTACACTTTCAGGTGGTAAAAGCTCCAGGGTTTCCTGGCTGTCTTTTGTGTTACACAGTCTTGTAGAGTGCTAAAGGCTGACAGATGCTTATCAAACATTCATGTAAACACTACTATCAAAGCTGTGCTTTCTGGTACTGGCTCCACGCGAGAGGGTCAGCATGAAACATAATTAAAGGAAGGGCAAAGACAGAAATGTCATGCCATCAGCCTTTGCTATATTAGAGGACTCACACAGTGTTCTCTCTAACAAAAAACAATAGTGCTAGAAAAACAGCAAAAGATACGGAAATCAAGAAATAGAATTTTTGAGAGCACATATGTTCAAAACGCAATTTCTCCCTAGCTAGTTGCACGCTTTTTTCCAAAACATTGCCAAAAGTGCTTAGACTAAAAAACCCAATGAAATAACCTTTGCACTTCAATGCCTGACTTTAGACATTTGCCTCATGCTTAATATTATTGCATTAATTATTATTGACTAACTCCTCAGTAATTTTTTCATCTGCATGTCAAAAGATAGGAGATAAAGAATAATGAAAGTGATAATTCTCTAGGCAGTGGGTTCACATTCAAAGCTTATTGACATACTTATTGTTAGAGCCACAAAAAAACCCATGCACTGCAGAGGTAAGTGTGGTAATATTCACTGTTAGCACAAACTGTAGTGCCGCTCAAGGCGCAAAATCTCCTGCTAATTAGGATCACGCAAAATCAACTAACCTCTGTTCTCAGATGCAAACAGGCTGAGCAGTCTGCTGGTAAACCAGGCGTTTGAGTTCATCTAGGAGAAGCACTTGCCTTGAAACCAAGAAAGCCCAGGATCTCAAATGTCTTTCTGTGTTGAAAACTTATGAATTCCATACTTTTCATATGAAACAAGAAGAGATATGATAGAAAAATGGGTCAGTGCATACAAACATCATGCAGAATGTTCTCAAGACCCTAAAAGTATTGACATGTATTTTATAAATAAATATTTCAGTCTTGAGGTTTCAGTTTGTCTTTGTAGTTAAAGTAATTCTGAAGTTAATTGGCATAATTTTTAATAATTGGACTAACTAAAAAGTGAATGTGAAAATAACATTAGAGTTCATTTAACGTAAAATGTACTTTTGAAATAGACACCTGAACTCCTTCCTTATGTAACTCTCAGATAAATTTGTTTTTATTAGTATCTGAGAGTAATCAGATATCAGAACTAGGATTTGGATGGAAATTGAGTAGAGAAAACAATAGCACAAGCTGTATTTTGATTTTATTCTTTCCCTTTCTTTCTTACAATCCTCTAATACCTTTTCTTTTTATATAGTATTTCTGTTTGTTTTGATGTTTTAAGCCTTGCATGATTATGTTCTACATCTAAAATTTTGTGAAGGTACACCAATGCCCCTTATGTTACTCAAATTGATCAGAGATTTTTGGAGCTATAGTTATATAAATACTTATGAAATACTTATGTAAATGTTAAAACAATTTGTAATTTTTAATTTATTATTTGAATAGAGGAAAGGAAGTTTGCAATGTGCTCAGAAGCGAATAAATTGAAGATTAATATCACCTAAAAACTTAAAAATGACACATATATGACTATATATTATCCATTTTGATGCAACATAAACATGAAAAATTTTTGCTACATATATAGATATATGGTGAAAAATCCATGAAGAACAGACCATAAGACAAATCAACTGTTTCAAAAGTATTGTAGACTAAAAATTCTGACCATCTGACATCTTATTTTGTCTTTTGTTTTCTTTTATTTCTAATTATTTTTTTAATATGGCAGTGAAAATTTGGGGGTTGTGTTTTGAGTTGTGAACTCTCACCATAAATATATTGCCTATATATGTAAACAGTAGTTATCGTACTAGTACCGACACATGAAGAGGACTTCAAATATAAACAAGCTTGCAGTTAGTCTTTTTACTTCCACTTCATAATAAAATTGAAACAACTTCTATTCTCCCAAATGGTGGAAACATTGTAAATCATAGAAACGTGGCTCTCAGCCGCAGCAATAGGGAATACAACTATAGCTCTGTATTTTTTCAAGTAGTGATGTGCATAACATCTGACACATCCACTTTCATGCTGTTGCCTGGTGGTCTACCATCCACTGCTACATCTTCTGTAGCAACACAAATCCAATGCCTATAATAGTCTTTTTAATCCTTCTCAATCTGACAGGCTGAAGCCAAGAGGAGAAAATAATAACCAACCATGCAAATAATGTTTTAGATTATATCCAATATGACACGTCATCTAACTCTCTAAAAAGTGAGCCTAGTTACTGCAACCGTAGTGCTTTTAGGGAGGGGAAAGACATCAGTGCTGAAGTCATAGCTTGGCTGATGGCCTAATAAAAAGATCTTTTTTATTTTCCATTTATACAGCACAAAGTGTAATTAACATAGAAATATATTGACTCTATTAACTTAGCGGCATTTACTTGAAATCACTACAATCAGTGCAACTGCAAATATATAGAGATAAAAAAGTCAAATTTCAAATTGAAACATCTTTTAAAACTACATTATTAAATGTGTAGAAGCATAATGGAAGGATAAGTATTTACTTGGTGAAAGAGGACATCCAAAACAACATATAAAATAACAGTATCTGTATGTACAGTAAAAATTGAGAAAGAATGTTGTAGGAGTGCATTTTTTAGTTTATCACTGTACCCTTTCCACAAGGTTTATATTTTCAGAAGGTAGGATAAATGTATTTGCAATGAAGGATTAAGGCTATAACACTCTTGCAATACTGAAAAAAAATCAAACCAACAACAATCAAACAAACAAAACCAAAAAACCCCAAAACCTTTTTTTACTGTATGTAAAATTGAGTCAGACATAAAGAAGTTCATTATAACCTCATTATCTGTCAGCAGTCCTCACCTGTGGATGCTACATTCATGGAATGGCTATGCATAATTTATACGTGTTTTACCACATTGAGCTATCAGTCAAACAAAAACTCACTACTTAATGATGTGTGCACACAGAAAGGATGCAGAAATAAAGTTGCAAATATCAAAAAGAATAAGAATATCTCATTTTTTTACTCCTTGTCCTCCTCCTTCTCATCTTCCTCCTTTTCCTTCTCTACATACTAGAGATTTACTAACTGTGAAATAATAATATTAATTAAAATTTGTTATTGTGCAATTGTGTATATTTAAAATTGATTATTTTATATGGAAAAACACTTATCTTCTAAAAATTACAGACATAAGTTTATTGAAAATTGCTGAATAGGTAGATGTCCAAATATTCATTTGTGAGGTAAAGTGAAAACCAAATCAAATCTTGTAAAAATAAATCAAATGGAGTTAAATCCAGTGAGAATCTAGGTGATTCTTGGATTAACATAATGCCATAGAGATGCATACAGTGGACAATGCCTCTTCTGTAGAAATTTCCCATTAATATTAGATAATTTCTAAGTTCTTCAGAACAAAATCTCAGTGGTTTTTTGAAACTTACAGATATTAAGAAGCTATTAAGAAAGTCTAGAGAAGAAAGATGAAATAAATTATGAAGAAAGATGAAAGCCTGGGAATATGATGAGGGATATGATGAGGCACATTCTTAACTTCTAGAAGCTGAGAGAAGTCACTGGATTACTCCCACTCAAAAAAGGTCTAACTCTACGTCATCAACAAAACATGTTATGATGATTCAAATAATTGCCAAGGGTAGCTGAACATTACCTTCTCCAAAAAAAATATTTCTTCACTGTTTTCTCATTCGATTTCTCTTATTAGAGGAAAAACACATTTCAACCAAAGTCAACATGTATTCATAAAATAGGTGGTACTGCTAGGACTGAAAAACAGAGAGAGAAAATGTGTGTGAATAATATGCAATTCTAAGTGTCTAAAACCTATCTACCAAGTATTATATATATTTCAGTAGTGATTTTATTTCTCCCATCAGATTCTCAGCAGAATATTTACAATATGACAGATATTTTCATTTTACTTTATACAGCACTTTCTGCTATTTATGCATGGTCTTTTTCACACTGAAAATGAAGAAGTTGGCACAGTCCATTTAACAGAGTCCATTGGTGTTTCATCAGCTATTGATGAAATTTATGTGTAAAAGTGGCAAAGCATTTCAATGTCATTATTTGTAAGTCATTTACAAACAAGTCTAAACGTGACCAAAGAGAGATGACAGGATACGAGAAAACATATTGCTGTGTGAGTGCCCACCAATAATTATACATGAAAGTGCACCTTTGATAATGGTTTATGCAAAATGGCATAGCCTCTCATGAACTGAGCGAGTATATATGCTGACATTAGTAAAACTGCTGCACTGCTTTGCTTCTCTCCATACAGATAATTCCAAAATTATTTTTCTCATTTTTTTTCTTGTAGAATAGCATCTCATTATCCATATATCTTTTACTGTTTAGCAAATGCAGCTGTTTTCCATGTGTGTATCACATTTAACCTCCGAGGAGTCTACTATTTTAATAGAATTTACTTTGAGGTGAAAATAATTTTTTCAAGAAAGACAATACTCTTAAAAAGCATCATGTCTTAATTAAAGAGCTTAAATCAGAAGAATGACTATGTGAAGTTGATCCTTTCTTGTAATGCTGGAAACAGACAGAAGTGATCTTTCTCTTTTTTAACAACTGTTCATTTATCCCACTGAGGGAGATAAATGAGTTCCACCCAGCTACTGAAGACTTAAGAATTTTATTGAAGATCCCCAAAGCAGAAGCGCTCTTTGTTCTGTGTATGTATAAAAGGCCTGATCAAAAGCACAGGGAACCAGTAGGAGCCTTCCCCACTATGCATCCCATGGCCCTTAGTTTAAAAGATGAGGTTTATTGCCATCTTCTCAGTCACAACTTTTCTGTGTATAAATGTACAGTGTTATGCATAGCTGATGACTGCCTTGTGGTTACTAGCAAAAGTTTTCCAAAATGGTTAAGGACAATTTTGCTACAGCTGACATAGTACATATTCCTGTTTACATATTATGTTACATGGATTTTTATATTTCTCTTATAACTTTCAACATTCATTTGTTTTGAATCTGTTTAGCCATCCTTGACATTATACTCTCTTTCAAGAAGACTAAATTTCAATGCTGTTCTGAAATTTTGACATGAATTTTGATGAGTCAAGGAAAATGAAAAATGGGAGAGCAGTAAGTGAGAGGTGGCCGACCAACATTTTTACCTTGGCATAAGACACACTGGAATAGTTAAAAAAGTTTTGATGTACACAGTCCCTGAAGGACTTAAAAAAAAAAAGAGTGAGGAAATAAGTGCAAAAGCTTCTCAAACAAAAAAAGGAGGCTTGTATTATGGCTGTGACTGAAAGAATCATTCTGCTTATTTTTAACAACATTGGAAAGTGACTTAAGTGCAGTATACAATCAGTCATATGACTGACGGCCTAGTAAACAACTATTAAATCTTGTAGAGAAATAAAAACTTAGAACCAGGTACTGGAAATTGAAACCAGAGAAGTTTAGGCATATTAAGCAGACCTGTATATTTTTTAAAAAAAGGAAAAGACAAACCACTGGAGCAAGTTACCAAGGGACGTGTCAGCTTGTTCCTCCCTTGCTAAAGTCCTGGCTAAACCTGGTTGCCTTCTTAGAAGGTACAATTTATTCACAAAGTGATGATGATTTAGTCAAACTTTTGACATTGAGTTCAATGCAGACATAATTGGATAAAATGTAATGTAGTGATACAGATTTAACGATGCTTTCTATCCTTAAAGTCTGTTAAAACTGAGTAGCTAAAGCTACTTTGGACTGCATGGTATAATTGTTCTAAATATTACTGTGCAGTCTATTTTAACCATACTGTAAATTTCATTACATATTTCTATTAATTTCTCAGTGAGTACTGTCAGGCAGCTTCCAAGTGAATATGGTATCTATAAGAAAAAGTTTATTTTGAGTTGTAGATGTCACCACAAAGTTGAAGAAAAGCATCCTCTGATGAGCTACTTCAAAGCTATATGTTTGGGGATTTTGCCGATAAGAAAAACTTGTTTACCTAAACCAGAAATTAAGGACACATAATATATTCTGAGAATGTCAATGGTATAGTTTTCTTGCCCAGAAACGCCAGACATTTGAATAATCAGTCAGTATTCTTTGGCCCAGCACGCAAAGCTCTGGAATGACTTACTGGGAGGAAACTTACAAGACAGCCAGCAATCTGTCGATAGGTTACCAGGGGAACCTTTGTGCAAGCGTTCATAACACTATGAGCACATAATTTCAGCCTATTTACTTACTGTTGTTATTTTTTTCCATGTCCTCCAATAAGAGAGATCTGCAGAGCTTTAAGGCTGCCGTAGAAATAAAATAAATGAAATGTTGCAGGAAATAAACCCACAACAGTTATTATTTCATTCTTGTTTTGTGTCAGCTTTGTCTTACCTTCTAAGTTGATAGCTTTTAAGAACAAAACGTAAACCTTCATTAAAGAATTCTGTCACTGACATCCTCTACTGTACAAGGTGTAGAGCTACTACAGTTACTCTTTTTGACGTATAATATATGGCAAACATATTCACATCTTGTGATGCTTGACTCATGTGAAAAGAACGTGGCCATTTCAACCCAAATGTTCACCAAAATTTTCTCTGTCTTATACATACTGAATAGCAGTGTAAAACTGGACATCAATGTATAATCATCAATATCTGCCTCTGTCAGTAAATTATTGGATCTATTATTTAGCAAATTGATTAATTTTATATTATCAAATGTGTATGCAGTTGTTACCACACAAAGCCAGGCTCTCAGGCTTTGCTCATGTAAAAAAAAAATCTGCAGTGTATTTGTATATGTACCATCATGACTGTCTGTATCTAAACTACCACACTGAAATACTCCTCTCAGAGCATTTAAAATGAAACTTTATTCTTCCAGTTTTATAGTAGTAGCCAGTTGTTTTACATTGATGTTATATCAAGCTGCATCAGCATATCTCTGCAGCTTCCTCCATGCAATCTGGTACATTTGTATGTAATGTATATACTTTATTTCTGCTCTCTCTGTGTTATTCTATTCAAGTCTGGCTATACTCTTCTTCAATGGCATGTGTAAAAGAACTTGATATCTCCTATCTTGACCTGTATTGTGGAGCTTCCTTTATCCTGCAGGAATGTAATTATTTAAAAGAAACTATCCAGTAATTTGTGACTGGATACCATCATGCACTTTTCTAAAAGATTTACAAGGGTGAGAGAAATTTATTATGTGATTATGGAGAAGTGTTACAGTTAGGCTGACTACACTGAAAGAGTGTGCTCTTGCCTTTCAACTAAGGAGAAATCTTTGCAAGTTCTAACCTGCAGCAAGACTGCCCATCTAACATTCATTCCTGTTGAAACCATCAACTAAAGGAGCTTCCCTTTCAGCTTTTTTTCCTCTTTATTTCTTTTAGTCTTTGAATAACACCTAGGAGATGGAAAGTTTCTGCTTTTGAGTAGGGGCTGGTATATTTTCTCTAAGAGGTTTCTATAATGCAGGAAAGTGAAATAGCTGATGTGATATTTTCCATCTTTAGCTACTGTGACCATTCTGAGACACAGTAATGACTATTTCAGCTGTAGCTTGCAATTTTCTCAGCTCTAAAAACACATTAAAATATTTAGAAATATATTTCAGTTTAGATGAAAAATAAGTTATTTGTGTGTGGTACCCATCCAGGAAGTGATGGTAGAGAAACAAGAGAACTAGCTATTAGATTTGGGCCCCAGGACATATCTTGACTCATAAGACAAAACAGGGAAGCCAGGAAGGGGTCCTGGATTGTTGGGGGCTGCCTCTGATCTTCTTGCCACTGGTGGTCTAGCTGTCCAGCAGAGCAGGCTTCAACACTACATGATGTCACATGGTTCACCTGATGGGACAACCATACTAATGTTCATTCTCTCGTTGCTTTTAGAAAGCTTGGTCAGGAGTCTCTATAAATTTCTACAAGTCTACCACATACGCATATCTTGAGAGCAGTGAGGTAAATATAATGACATAGATACATATCTTGAAGTATATATATTTGAAACATGACAGAAATTGTACTATGTTTTGGGGGATATTTTGATTAAATATCATTCCACTGATAAATGTTATTTAACCAAACCTAACTGTTTAACAAATAAGGATTATTTTCAGTTTATTTCCAGAGAAGACATTTTGTTTTCCATTTCAACTTGCCATTTTGATATCTCTGAAAGGAAACATGCTGTTATCTAACTCGTCCAAGCTCACATAGAAAATCAATGAAAATGTTTGAAATTAGATTTCTTTATCTGTACTGTAGATGCAAGGTGGTATATTTATCCTTTCATTCTTTCTTCCAGCTGTTTTTTTCCTAATAGCTATTGTATTAAAAGTTGAAATCACTGACCATGTTGGTAAAACTTTACAATTTGATATTGCTGAGTTCATGTTTTCAACCCAATATGTATATAAATATGATTAACTTTGTCTCATTAAATATATGAATCTTTTAGCTTTGTACTTTTACACATGAAAATAATATTCATGTGTGTTTGGCAAATAAGTTATGTGAAGCTGCTGTCACAAAATGTGAGTAGCAAATACAGCATATGCTCAAAGTAAGGTACAAAGTCATAGTTTTAAGCAACTGTGCTAAATTCTCAAATTTTCAGAATGTAGATCAAAATAACAAAAAGATACTTCTTGCCAAACATATATTACACATTTTGAGAAGCAGAGAGAAAGGGATAAAAATGTATTTAATCACAATTTTTCATTTGAGTCTTGACCCTTATTGTCCTCATTCCTCAGCTCTGCCAATGCTTTCACAATTCTAGTAAGGATTGTTTGTTTTTTTTTTTTTCTCAGAAGAAAAAATATTCACCATAGATTATGGGTTTCTAAACTGAGTTAATCAAAAGCCATGGATGCAACAGTTGAGTAACAGAAAAATCAATCTGGGGTTACAGTGCTGTTTAATGTTTGTTAGAATATTTGTTTAGTCTTCACTGGTGACTTAATAAGAAGCCTTCATGAAGATGCTTATTTGAAACAGTTACTGGCATAGGTATAACTGAGTATACAGGAGTGTAAGTTTTTTCATTTGCCTGTAAAATGTGTGTTTGAATAAAATATATGTTTTATATACTTTATAAACCACATACAGATATGAATGCTGGTTTTGAAAAGAAGGATTATAAGACAAAGCAGGATCAATAGCTTACTTCAGGCATTCATTTTATTGAAACTTTACATATTGCTTTGAAATTTTATCTTACATCACTTTAAAGTGCATTTAGCCAGAGCTGCAATCTGTATAAACTGGGGATAGCATTCGCTTGACTCTTTTGAAGCTTTTGGAAACTTATTGCAAAAGAACTAGAATGTGTTAGGGACAATCCCTAACCTGTTTGTAGGTTCTTAAAAATTTACATCTGAATTTACATTTTCAAGTTAAATTTACTGTGTGCTTATCCTCCTTATGCTGTTGGTTGAATTGAAAGTGATGTTTTCGGCTGATCATTGAACATAACAAATTTCAGCTAAAACAGATCAGCTATTCTTTGGAAATAGAAAAAACCCATCTTTATGAAAAAAGATTAAACTAGGTTTCTTCATTTGGATGAAGAAACCTAGTGTTTTCATACTTTAAGCAAAGTCTTGGAACTGGGGATCTGGAGAAACAGAAAGTATCAACATGAGGTCAGAGAGCTGTTTTGTTATCTGTGTGAAAGACACCTGCCTTTGGCTGTCTTACAAACTCCAGAAAAAATGTTGTTTGCACATGCTAAATTGTGTGTATCTGCCAACGTATTCTCTGAAGATGCCATCTGTGTTGAGCATGTGGCAGCACAAGGAGACTCTTTGTGAATTCCAGGGTTCACTGAGGTTATGGGCACACAAACCACAATCAAGAAGGCTCCCTCCGGAAGATGCAACAGGGGGCTTGCTGTTTCTCAGTGACAGTGGCAGAAGATGATGTAACATATGCAAAAACCAAAATGTATGTACAAACCTGGGTACAAACCTTTATGAGGTAAATGTTTTTCTAACTCAACAAACTTCTACTCATGCAAGAAAACATATTTATGACATTGACTACAGCTATCCTACCTATGTACATTTTCAGGACATTTCTCTTTTCAGTATTGTTCCAACAACTGAGATGTCATTAGGGTCTAGTGAACCATTTCAATTGATGTCTCACAGATTTTACAACAAGGGAAAGTGATAGCATATTTTCTAGCAGTGGAAATGCCAGAAGTAGTGTGTCTTCTAGTTTATTTTCTCCCTCAGTTATATGATATTATTTTAGTCAGACATGTTGGCACATTGTTGGGAGTTTGCACAGTTAAGATTAATTTTGTCGGTTCCATGGTGATAAAAAAGGATGCTGTGAAAAAGAAAATATTTTACATGAAGAGAAAAGAAGCACAGAGAAATTAAACAGTTTGCCTAAGGCCACAGAGGAAACTTCTTAGAGAGGTATGAATTAAAGAGAAATCTTCAGAAAACTACATGGAACACCTTAACTAGAAATCCACTTTTCTCCTGTAGCAGGCTACTTCAGGTTTATCTTTTCCTTTTCTCAAAATAGTTGTTCTATATAATTTGTGGTATCTGTAAAGAAAAAGGTTTAATTAGGAATAATTTTAAAAGGAAGCAATGCCCCTCTTTTTATGTTAGCTCTCTAATGAGAGAAAAAATAAACCTAAAATCCAAACTGTTTAGCAGTGATGTCACACCAAATGTATCCAGTCTTTGCATTTGAATGTCTACCTAGAATAACAACATGAACCTGCTTTCTGTGAAGACATGCTAGGAACAGGAAATGATACAAAAGTATTTCTAATGACAGTCATTGTCTAATGTATTGATGTTTACACGGATGGAAAATAACTTCAAGAATAATAAAAAGTCAGTTGGATTTTGGGAAAAAAATTCTTATAAAATTCTTGTCAGTTTTTGGATACAGAATATTCTACATTGTGTAGGACTACTCCCCAATGCAAATAATTTTCTCAAAGATTGATTTTATTATATTGTTACAGTAATCCAAGTTATTACAACTTGAAAAGAAATAAAAAGTGTCTGTCAAGAAAATTTAGTCCTGGAATTTCAAAACTTAGCAACTG
Organism: Pseudopipra pipra; assembly: GCF_036250125.1. NCBI lineage: Eukaryota > Metazoa > Chordata > Aves > Passeriformes > Pipridae > Pseudopipra > Pseudopipra pipra. Next base: position 36,350,269 of record NC_087554.1, on the reverse strand, counting down.
CTGACAAATCTCTACAGTAACATTTTCTGAAACCAAAAATTTAACCCAATGCCTGAGTTGACAGAAAAGGAAGTTACTGTTTGGTTGATCAGATTACATTTAAAATTTCCAGATCCCATTTTTTCTTCCTGTAGTGGTTAGTGACCACTGACAAACCCAGTATTCAACTCAAGCCTGAAATGAAGTTATTCCCTGTACTGCACATTTCTTCGCTCTCAGATTGTATATATTGTCTAGTTTATCTCCCATACTATAAGATCAACTCTGTTTTTGATTAAATTTTCATGTTACTTTCTATTTCAACTACAAAAAGATGGTAAGCTTTTCAACAGCCTCGACTTCCCTCACCTCATTCTAGCTGCTAGTTCAGTTTCCATCAACAGTGTTCCTTGAGTTTAAGGCAGTACTGTGTCCCTTGATTCATTCCCATATTCCTTTCCACTCATCTCCTCAGAGTTCAACCTGCCCACATCTACTTTTTCTCTTTTACTTTACAGAATCAGGTTTTTATTTAGTAAAATAATACCTCAGGATCTCTTATGCTTTTGTTCTTTCATTAAATGCCCTTATTCCTAAATGTGTAGAGATACAAGATTTCTCTATTCTCAGGACCTGTGAAAATATCAGTAATGTGGTGATTTAATCCTGTGCAGATGCTTGCTTATTCCCCACTCCCCCCCAGGTGGGATGGAGAGGAGGATCAGAAAAACCCCTGGATGGAGATAAGAACAGCTTAATAATTGAAATAAAGTAAAATAATATTGTAGTAATTAATAATGATGATAGTAATGAAAAAGGAGATAACAAAAAGAGGGAGAGAAATAAAATTCAGGAGTAGAAAAGCAGTGATGTGGAAAACATTTTCTCACCACCTGATGCCTGTTCCCAAGCAGTGATTGGTGACTTCTGGTGAACTCCCCAGATTATATATACTGGGCATGATGTTCTATAGTATGGAATATCTCTTTGGCCAGTTTGGATCAGCTGTCCTGGCCACACTCTGTTCCAGCTACTTGTGCACCTCCTCACTGGTGGAGCACGGGAAACTGAAAAGTTCTTGACTTAGCCAAGGTAAGCACTACTTGGAAACAACTGAAACATCCGTGTGTTATCAACATTATTCTCATCCTGATTCCAAAACACAGCACTGGACTAGCTACTAGGAAGAAAACTGAGGTGAGAGTTCACAACTGTAAAGGAGCTAGATAGTGTTTCACATATGGACCTTGCTCAGCATTTCAAAGGGTCAAGGCTTTAATGGCTGCATGTGTCTCCACAAAGGCACATATGACATTGGAATAGGTTGGTTTAGCAAATTTTCTTTTCGTACTTTCAATTCAGAGAAAATGTAAGTTCAGTTCATTCTCATTTTTTAATGTTCTGGAAGAAGTAGAAACTGATAATAATGATACCATAATTGTCATTTAGAGACCATGTTGAGGCCTGAAGAGTCATTCTTAGTTATAGTCAGAGAAACAAAAAAAAAAGGAAATAATTCATCATTATACTTTCTAATCAGTTGAAAAATATTTTTATTGTGTTATCAGCAGTTTCTTGCAAATAATCCTATTATTTCCAATTAAGGATAAATTATATATTTTTTTCTCATAAAATGTGAAGCACAGCTAGTAAGAATCTTAATAAACTTTTCAGTTTAAACTATACAGCTAATTTAGGCAGCTAATGTCTAAATAGGTTAAACTGTATGTAACAGAAAAGCAACGCACATTTTTTTCTCTGACCATTGAAATGGTTTGATCACCCTCATATACTTTGAAATGACAGTTGATATTGGGATATTGGGCCTTTCTGTTCTCTCTACTGTGATTGCTATGGGAAGACGAAGCATTTCCTGCAAGTCAGGACAGAGGGAAAGCTAAATAGAAAGCTGAAAGAGAATTGAGACAAGGATAAAGGACAGTTATTAAATTTGTGAACTCTATCAGGGGACAAGAAGATAAACTGTATGACTGACTAGAATTGTATTAGAGTTTGACATTTCATTTTTATGCAGGCCTCAGTTTGATAAAGGTAACACACTGAAGAACACTGTAATTCTACAAAAGCAGTTAGCACATTCATTGAATATCAAGATGGTTAAAGTGCTTCTCTTTTGTTGCTATCTCATGTTTTTATATGGGGCAATATAGTTCAGGGACTCATGACTGAACATCAGACTCTCTGCCGCTATAGCAAGTTTATTATAGGTTTTCTTTTTTATTCTGTACAGAAATGTAATCTCTAGCTGAAATCTTTTTCTTCATTCAATTTGTAGGGCTATATTCATTTAGGAGTTTTCAGACTATGTGTACCCAAGCAAAACAAAGTGAATGAAATGCAAAAAGGAATGAGATGTAAGCTACCATTAGGTGTATGTGCTGAGATGCAGAGCAAAGGGCTAAGATGAAATGCATTTGAGTGTGAAGAAATTGTAGAATTGGTTGCAAATTTAGAAGCTATTTTAGGACACAGTCGGGCACCAACACCATCTGCTTACTAAAGAAAGAAAAAGAGAGAAAAGCATAAGATTACTAGTTAGACAAGAGTATGGCAATATGGCTTGAAGCTCTGACAGCCCTAGAAGGAGGTTGTCCAGCCTGTGTGCTGTAAAACCAGATTACTAAATTTGCCGGATCCTTGATAGAATTAGGCTTCCCAGTAATGCCTCAGATTCAGGGCATGAGAAAACTAGTGCAATAACCAGTGATTTGTCTGCCAAAATGAGAAAATATGAGTTTTATTAAATATTTATGAAGGGGTATCTTTCTGTGAAGAGTGTCTTTAACTTTTGCTAGTAATAATTACACCAAAATACATAAATTTTATTAAAAATTTCCTTACATACGGAGAAATGTCAAATGATATCATACACAGTTTAATTTTTTTATACAGGCATTTTGAAGCCACGATGTCCTTCAAAAGACAGTTAAAACTTCCAATGTACCCACATAGGGTGCACCTACATTACTGACTCTTGCTATACAAAGTAGAAGGTAGAAAGATTTGATTTTCCATTATGGTTATAGAACCATGTTATTATGTTTATAGAACCATGCTGTATGGCTATACCTAATAGGCAATGCTAAGTAGGTTTCTGTAAATATATTCCAAGTTGTTTTGCTTCCATTGCTAAAATCCTGCACACATGTAGAGAGCAAAGTGCCAGAAGGTAATTTTTCTATATTGCAAGTGGTGACTTCTTGATGGTGCAGCGAGGCACAATAACAGTCTTGGCTTATCCATGAGGAAAACCTCAACAAGACCATTGCTGTGTTCTACAGTGTTCAACAGTTAATTCAGACACAGACACAAACCAAATCTACAGCTAAAAAGAGCCATTCCAAAGCATGAAGTCACCAGTGTAAGTGCACTTAGAGTTGCAGGTCAAGATAATTCCCTTCCCATCATGTAATGGAACTCTACTTCTCAGATGAGTGGGAGATTCTGGCTACTTCTTCATCATCAAGTAATTCAGCCATCAGACTTGATCCAACTACTTCTCTGCTCCTAATTTACACATTAGTTCCAAGCTTCCTGTCAGAGTAAATCAACTAGCTCCCATTTAGACAAGTTTTTGTTTAGGTGGAAGTTCCCTCTGGGGATCCTTCTTGATAGACTCTATGGATTAATCACAAATGTCTGGTTCCTTTAACTCTCCATAGTTCTTCATGGTCATCCATAGAGGTCTCACACTTATTGTAAAATAGTTGTGTCCCCTATTCCCTCAAGTGATAACTCTCTATTAGTTGCTCATGGCATTACTGGAAACATATGTACAGTAAAAAGTAAGTTTTAAGCTCAGAGGGACACCATAAGGAGTTTGGAAAAGACCTTGGCAAGGTTTAACACAGTATGGAGACAGCCTGACCAGTCTAGTGGTGTCTAGCCTTTGGCTAGGTGGAGATCAGCCTTTATTCACCATGTGGCCTGAGAACCAGTGGAATCTCTCACAGTTTGTCTTAGCCTTCAATGTGATCTAAGAGGAAATCCTTTGATACATCCTTCGCAATTTATAAACTCTGCATAAACTAAGTAACACTATTATGATGTGTCTTTATTTAACAAAGATCGTTAAAACAAAAAATACATCTGTAAATTAAAGTGCTACTGTTTTATTAGGCAACTTACTTGATTTAATTGAGATTTCTTTACTTACACACAGACAGACTTCTATTTATCTTTACAGACAGACTTCTATTCTTTGCTATTTTTGTTCAGCTTTTCAACCAAACTTAAAAACACCACAGATGAATAACATTTTTCATTTTGCTGCACCCCAGAACATGCAGTAGATTTTCTATTATGTCATTTTTTGGTCTCACACAGAGTTCAGCCTGAATCTTAACAGTCCAATCCATTTAAAACTTAATTTGTTGACTTATTAAAGTATACACGAAAAGGAATATGTCTCTCTGAGGTTCTTCTTTCAAATACAATTAATTTATATTTTTTCATCACTTGAATGGAGTTCATAGCATGCTGTAGTTTCCCAGAGCAAAAGGTGTAGCACACAACTCAGATAAAACATACTCATGTTTTATCCTACCAGACTTAGAAAAAGCAAATCAATACATAGGGTAGCTTAATCACTCAGGTGACATTCTTATCTGAGTGGGGGTATAAACTGAGTGGCTTAGGTTCATTAATATTGAGAACAAACATGACCACATCATTATGTTATATTAAATTAATCTCTGTACGAACCCAGTAACCTACGTTTGGCTTCATATCTTGACCATGGCATATCAAAAGAATGAGAATCCTTCTGCTTTTCTCACAATTTATTTCTGTTATTGCTTGTGCCATTATTTTATTTACCTTTCTATCTGTATCTCTCATTTGTTGAACTGTTGCATAAACTGTTACACTGCAGCATATGGCTGGAACAGACTTATGTTTTTATTTTCATTTTCTAGTACTGATGGGTTATTTGAAAGAAGTCTAATTCCAGCCAACAGGTCTTGCATAATTAGAAGATATTGAGGTCCATGACTATCCCATTTGCCTTTTTTTCTCTTTTGAAGGTGATATCCACCACAGTGGGAAAGGTTCTTAAGTCTCCAGATAGACCATCCACAAAACATCAACAAAAATGTGTGTGTAGCAGGATTCAAAATAACTTCTTCGTCTGGGTGGTACATACATATATGTCTGTTTGTTATGCATTGAAATAAAGAGATAAAAAATTGTTTTCTTTTCTTTAGTTGGGCTAGAATTCTATAAAATGTACACATAAAATAATAGATAGAACTATGTGACAGATGCTGACTACAAAGACATTATGTTTTACAATAGAATAGGTTACACCCTAAAGCAAGGTTTTCTTTTCACTATTAGAACTTTTGAGAAGGTTAGTATAATATAGACTGGTATTACATGCTATATTTAGACATTTAGAAGACAACATCAGAGGAAGAAAACCATAAAAACAAACATAATGAGTTTATCATTTGCAAAACAAATGTTCATAAAGTCAGCTGAACTTGGCAATTCTCCATATGTGCCACAAAAATTTAACTTGAAGAACACTCGAAATTAACCATCTCTCAAACAATGGGATGAACTATTGTTAAAGTTACCTGAGTTATTCCATGAAAATCACCGATATTTCTCTTGGATTATTCTGCTAGATTTAATTTCATATAAAAAGATAGACATATTATTCAGCCAGACATGAAAATTATTTGGGTTTTAATAGCTTGTTATTCTTGAAAAAAGCAACATCCATAGACTGTTACTTAATCAGATTATATAAATATTTTGGTTTTAAAATAGATTTCCAAAAGATTGTACATAAAATAACTGTTCCTGTCTTTTAAAATTTTTCACTAGAATTGTTTGAGGAAATTTGAGTATTTTTTACCACATAGTATTCTGGTTAAACTGGTGTCAAGTGTGTATTGAAGATGTAACTATTGAGGTCTAAACATGATTGATATTGCAGATTTGAATATATGTCCAACTATCAACTGCAACAGTGGTATTATAGCATGTGGAGATGATTTATTACTTTAATACCCACCAGGCACCTAAGAATTTCCCAATTTAAGCTTAAAACTGACTAAAAAATTTCCAGTGAAAAATTAAGTTTCAGTAAAATTAGATCTTCTTAGGACACTATGTTATCATTTCTGACATTTAGAACTTGAAGCTTGCTTTTATATTTTATAATCAAGATGTATTTAAAAGAAAATATAAAAGCTGAAAATGTAAAATATTGGTTACATCTGGTATGCCTATAAAAATTTATCCTTATGTATAGTTATGCTTATGTATCTTTATAACAGGATCTCTACATTCGTGATATACATTTGAGGGGGGTTTGGACATTATATCTTAATGTAAGAATGAATTACATTTTAAAATATCATTTCAAACAAAAAGGGAAATCCACATTTGCAACATGTTGTAATATAGTATTTTTCTATACATGAAAAATATCTATCTGAAAAGAGAGACGACAGTTCAGACAAGACATGCTCACAATAGGAGTCACTGTTGGACATGCAGGTAAAAGTTTGAGGAAACTTGAGCTTCAGCACCTAACCTAGGTTTACTAGCCAACCATCTTTTATCCATAATTTTATGTAATGGGTGAAAGCATGGATAGAGTAATTTGTTACTCCTCTGATGTATGTGATGAGATGAACCAAATGCTATCTAAAATATTACTGTAATCTTTAATTTTTAATTTTAATCAAGTTTAGTGTACTTTACAGTGCTGATTAGTAATGGCTGAAAGATAAACATCTCGAAAATAGAAGTCTTAGTGGGAATAAGTAAAGAAAAAGAAAGCTCTGAGAAAAAGTTGGAAAGAGATAGCTAGAAGACTATAACAATAGAACACAGAAAACAGAACTAAATAGAAATATTATTTTGATTTTATTTCCCTTCTTTTCTTTCCTTTCTTTTTCTTTTTTTAATTAAAACAGTTACTTCGAGCTACAATTACTAAGATTATACCAAGCAATAATTTTTTGCAAATTCTGTGTTTGAAATGTTCAAGATGAAAACACAATTTATTTCCTTTTGGAGAGTTAGGATTTTGCAGTATAGGAAAGAAGGATGAGTCACAAGAGGAGGGTGAGAGGGAAGAGGAAACAACAAACCCCATAAAAGTAGCTTCTTTCAAAATGGAACTTGATCAATGGATTATGTAATGTGATTATCTGCTCTAGCACTAGCAAGGGAATGATCTCAATGATCAGAAAGTCCCTTTATGACATAATGTACTCCAATATCTATCATTTTAAGTTTCTTCAGGGCTCACTCCAATTTCAAGATGATAATTGTAATTGAACCCTAAGCTGGTAAATACATTCAGTTAGAACAGGACATAGTAAGCCCTTATGGAGGCCAGGTTGTTCCCAGAGCTCTGAATTTGGATATTTGCATCCCAAATTATTGAATCTGTTGCATAAAATTATGATGATAATGTGGATAATATAATTTTTTTTTTTTTAATCTTTTTTTTGCCCAGCTACTAGCCAAAGCTCTGTTAGATTTTACTAACTGCAACCTACAGAAGAATGTTTCAGTCATGACCCCAGACTTTAATAAGGTTGCTCTCTCTGATTTGATATATAAACCAAGGTCATGCTCTGCACGAGAACACACTTTACAGCTTTTCAAGCTGCTTCATGAATGTGAACTCCACATGTATAGAGGCTGATACAACTTGAAGAACCTGAGAAGTAGCAATATGAAGCACTTGTCATATTTGGAGCTAAGTGAACAGTCTTCTTGACACCCCATCCTAGACAGTCTGTCTCATTGCTGTCTGGAACTGAGCATGAAACCCTTCCTGTCATCCTCACGTTGTTATGTAGAAACTGCACCCCACATATCCAACATGAAGGCAGGTAGTCAAAATCATTATGCTTGCAATGTGTGGAAAGAAGCATAATGGAAACATACTCCAGCAGAATATCTTTTCTCTAAGAGTAAAGCGGAAATAAAAATAGAAATCTTTTACTAAGACAAAACCAGTTTGTCCTCAGAAAAATAGAAAATCTGTTTTAAATGTTTTCTTGCTGTTTTTAGCTGAAGTAGCAACCAGAGTTTAAATAACATCATCAGTGCACTTTTCAGTTCAGATCACTGCTACATTATGTAGGAGTGAATTTCCATAAAAGAGCACATATTAATAAAGATTTTCAGTTTCATGTCAAAGTTGAGTAATGCATATGACTTGTGGTATATCTTCCATTGACATTATATTGCAGATAAATATATTTTTAAATTTTGTTAATGTAGAATAATTTTTTTTTTTTATTTTATAGTTAGTATAGTCATTGGACAGCAACACTAATAGTGCTAAAGATGTTATAGATATAAAAGTAATACAAGTGAAGAAGGGATTATTTGGATTATCTTCTCTGTTTCTGCTCATATGATTTCAGATTTGCTTGAAAATTCATTTCTGTATTGAACAGGCAGCAGTAGAGATGAAGTGAAAAGGAGGACACATGGAACCCTGAGAAAAATCTTTTAGAAAGCAGGGAGTAGGAGGTAAACACTGAAAAGCAGCTTTAAAACCAGTTTCAGTAGACTTATATAGAATCAAATTTTCTGTTGTTGTTGTGATATATGCATATAACCTCTTCTTAGAAAGGAAGACACATAAGCTAGCTATTCTTTTAAATAGTTTTGTAAAGCTCTGTATGAATAGTTTGATTTCAAAAAATGGTTCAGATACAGTGAAATTCATTCTTGGGCAGAAAACAAAGACGCTCCCACACTTCAGCTGTAATTACATCACCAAACCACAAAAATATAAACTGGATGAATTTCATCTACTGATTGCTGAGTGTAATTTTATGCTGGAGACCAAGATACTGCAAATATCACCTCATAGATTGCAAAACAATTTTCACCTGTTCCCTGGATAGATTTTAAACTGTTTTTATGAAGAGCAAGATAAATATACAGGGTTTTTTATTCCAGAAAATTTGTTTCTCTTCAAGTTTCTAACAGTCATCTGAAATGTTGTAGTGTATATTGAAGAAATTTTGACTGTAAATTATCAAAGTGAATGAAAATATATGGGAAATAAAAAAGTCAACTTTTTTGAGTATCTAGAGATATGAGAAGAAAAAAAAACAGTTGGAAATAAAGAGAGAAAAAGCAAATTCCAAACGGTATTTAACCCTATTAGACACCTACCGAAGTGTCTATTTTGGCAGATAATTTGTGAGTTTCTTACAACTGCAGAATTGTCCTAGTTACAGGGGTTGGGACCAGCTTATCTGTATGTGGGTATAACCAAAATTATGTATTCTACATAGAGGGCTATGTCATTTTTGATGGACTGTTAACAAATGGATTGTTTGCAGCAGCTGCCCAGGGCACACCTGACACCTCAGGGTACAAGCTGGGTACAAGCTGGGCAGGGGAGTGTTCTTTTGTTTTCATACCCATGACTCAGCTGTGATAACTCCCCTCAGGAAAGGCATTAACACCTTCACATCCAACCTGAGGGGTCACCTCTGCTAATGGACCATACTGGACTGGCATAATAGGCAGCTGCAGTGTCCTAGACCATCAAAGATTCCAAAAATATCCCATGACTCACTGAGTTAAATCACCAATTTTGAAACTGTCTGTCCTGGATGAGGTACTGGGCATCCCCATTTGAATTTGAGCACGTATAATTGTGGAGGTTTGGCACTTCTGGTACCACTCATCAGATCCCAAGAAGGACCAGAGCTTCACCAGGGCTGCGACTGCCACTCTCTATGAGACTGTGATAATTACTTCAACAGGACTGGGACCATCATCCGGACTAACAGGTTTCCTTTCCTTTACCTTTGCACCGAGGAGAACCACGTGGTGCTCAGCACAGGGGTTGACAAACACTGTTCTGTCCTTGTCCCAAGGTGCAGGGTTATACATCTGTCTTACTGGATTAAAACAAATTTTTCTCTGTATCATTGTATTTATTGTAATCTTTTTAGTAAGTTATAACTCTGACCTGTAATCTCTCCTGAGTTGGGTTCATTTTTCCTGCCGGTTTACTTTTAAACCAACACAAGAATCTTTTGAGATTGTCCTATTGTTCTTGGAAAAGAATGTTTATTTTTGTATCTGCAGTGTCAAGACCAGGTTGACAGTAATTTTTCTGAGAATCCTGGGTAGGTATTTCAGTGCATCATCTAGTCAACTAACTTTCAGTTTATTCAGTGCTTTCACCTATTGTCTTACTGTTAGATATGCCAGTAAAATTCAGCAATGCAGTCTTTACTTGAATTGAAAGGTTAAATAAATTTAATCTACTGGTTGTCAGCTATCTCTTGCCTTCACTTTTTTTCTTTGCAAGTCATCCCATACATAATTTTGAATTTCAGTTTTCTTAAAGTTTCTGTAATTTTTTTCCCCTTTACTATAGACAAAATGTTGAGGATAAATGCCCTAAATTTGTAACTTTTTTTTTCTCTTTACAGAGACAAAATGTTAAGGACCCCTCCAATATAAAATAATATATACATTTATAATAGCTATACAAAATGATCTTTGATGTTAAAAATTTTATTGTTTTAAAGGGATTTTAAAATTGTTTTATTTCTGAATGTTTTCTTTCTTTAAGGTGGGACATCAGCCCAAAGCCTTTGAAAATGTTAGCAGTGTTCAAAATACAAAATTTATAAAATTCATAACATGTTTTATTTTATGTACTTTACGAATACTGTTTTCATATTAAGAAAAGCATTTATTTGGTTATACATGACATACATACATTTTCTCTCCAAAATATTTACCTCTATGAAATTCAGACAAACAGTAATAACACTTTATGGACATAAACTATAGGATTAAGATGATCACTGGTCTGAGAGTTCAAATGAAAAAGAAAATATTAGTTGGTAAGAAATTATATTCATTTGAATGTGTATTGAAAGGGGTCTCAAGGCATGGTGTGTACAACGCTAGTGCCAAAAGGCATATCAAAAAGCTGCCCCTCTCACACCTGCCAATTATCCATCTCATGGTCTTGTCTTTGGCAGCCGTGGAGAGCTGCTGCTCCTCTGCCTGCTGAGGATCAGCAGAAACTCTGGAGCCAGCAGTGACTTTGTGCAGGTTCCAGGTGGGAGGGGAGGTGAAGCTGGTGCCCTGCTCCCTCCTCACTGGCTCAGGGCCCACTGCAAACACCTGACTTCTGCCCCCAGATCCTGCGTATGACATCGGTGTCTGCAGGGTACCAGGTTTGAGATTCGCTGCTCTGATATTTGTACTGTAAATTTCTGTATGAATCAGAGTGTTCTGCTCACTGTCCCTGCAGGGTACACAACAGGAAAAAGACATAGATATCATGATGGGAAGCATTATGCCTTGTTTTTGCCAAGCAGTCACAGTTGCCTTGCTCAAAGCTGATCATGGGTCCTGTTTGATCAGGAACTGGGCTTACAAATAGCTACTTCTAAACATCATAATGTTCCTGGAACAGAATAATTTGAAATGCCAGTGTTTCTCACCTGAGAAGGATGCTGTAATTTTTTATTTGTGGTAGACCCATTTACACTGCTACTGCTAGAAGCCATTGTCTAGAGAGAGTTCTAGAAATAAACTGTATAAAGGCCCAAAGTTTGTCATTAATTCCAGTTGTTTGGGACAGCCTTCCAAGAGGTTAGTAACCTCAAGTGGGACAGAAAGAATAAAAATGAGAAATAACTAAAATTAAAATTAAAATAATTAAAAAGGGACTTATAAAGAGAGAAAAGAGAAGTAATTTATTATCCAACCAAGTTTATCCTCTATAAGATTTAAATCAAGTAGGCTGAATTAATGAAAGCTGTGACCAAAAATTGTGAAATATGAAAACTATCGTATGTCTCAATTCTTTACTTTTGAAAGGATTGTTTCCTTTCACAAGATTGGTAAACATGGATGTATCACAGGTGAAGAATGCTGTGGAATATTTAGAAAACTATAGCAGCACATGGCTGTACTATAGGAACATGCAAGATATCAAGAAATTCTGCAGTCTATGGTATTTCCTGTGGAGGGTGATCTCATGTTACCTAAAAGATCCCATTATTTTTTACCAGTCATTACCATGTATGAAACCATATAAATAAAGCAGTAAGAGAGTATGATGTCCCAGATACCACCTACTGCTCTGTGATAAAAACAACAATATGAAGTATGGCATTTCTTATACCTAGACTTATAATGTCTACCCTAAAAGTATGGCATTTTATAGCATGTGATGCAACTTTTTGCCATTATGCATTAATCTTTTTTAGGTCCAAGAGATGTAGTACATAAATTAGTATAAAAACTGAAGCCAAGCCTGGAAGTAAGGGAAGACAAATGCCACTGCTGGCTTCTGGTGCAAGTGATGCATTATGTCTTTAGGTAGCAATAAAGGTAACGATTTCAGAGGTCTAAAATGAGACTGCTATACTTATGTTCACAAAAATTCTTGTAATCTTAACATTTTGAGCAACATAATATCATTATCAAAGGTGCAGTGTTACAACTTTATGAAAAAGTATCCATGGGTAGAAAGTAGGTGTTCAATAATGCCACCTGTTTACTGCTTCATAAAAATATCCCAAGTGCTCTAAAAGTGTATTCTGAAGAAAAATAATCTAACATTTATTGTATAATCTTATTGTAGAAATAAAAGTTTTCTTTTGAAAATTGTTGACTTTGATTTTTTAGAAAACAATAAAATTAAGAGATCAAATGTTAAAAACATACATTTTATGGACATTCTACTTCCTGAACAATTTCTTCCCATATATTGGCAAAATTATATTCTAGTAATAGAGATAATTTATTTGTCCTTACGTATATGCTTTTTATCTGGCTAACTCTTTCACTTAGACTGGTCTGTAGGTGAATTTTACAGCTTGGCATTTTAAATTCTGATTTGCATCTTAAAAGATATGTATGCACCTCTCTCTTTACTTTCCTAAAGTCCCAAAGTCTCCAAGGCTGCTTTTCAGCTGTTACTCAAACCTACAATTGCATAAATCTTGGTGGTTAATCTTCGGTGTGTTAACATCTGCAGAAACACTGGTGCTGAAATGGCTCTACAGTAAAATATCTACTTAGAGTCAAAGGTAAAGCCAAGGCTTAAAAGTGTTCAAAATTATTTCTCAAATTATCTGGAAAAATAATTCTGTGATACTGTAATCTGATCATGATATTATGTTAAAAGTATTTTTTTATATTGATTAGCAGTGCTACTTCGTTAAGATAAAAAGTGGAAATCCAGCTACACATGGAAAAACAACAAGGTGCCTACTAAAAGTGTCAGAACACAAGTAAGCTAAAGATAAATGCAAAAGATGTGTATAGCAAGAGGAAGGAGAACCGTCAGATAGTTTCAGGAATCGCTGTTTGGCTAACATAGCCATAGATTCAGTGGCCATGGATCCTGCCATTAAATAAGCAGATCAGGACAGCTCTAAAAGCATTCATTACATGAGATAGCTTTATCAAAACCTACTCAGATATGTATTTGATATTGTGCTATTTCAAGTAATAAAATCAAAGTTGCTTCAGTAGAAAAGACTAACTAAGAGCTATGGAAAGGCATTCATTTAGCAGGCAACCAGCTTTTGAAGATATTACTACCAAAGAGCCACCTGTCTCTGCTTCTCTTTTGTTCTGCCATCCCAAAAGCTCTGATACTGGTTCATCTGACTTTTTGTCTTTAATCAACTAGATCAATTTAAGCAAGATCAGTTTAAACTGAGGTTTGAGATGATTTGTTGTATTTTATCTAAGTTAGGACTAGTGAGCATTTCACAGGTTGTCATCTTGTTCTAGAAGGACCTTCTTACAATGGTAACACTTTAGACTTTCCTATTTTATATTTTGGCAGGAACTCTGCAGGCAGAGGCCAATATTAGCCTAGTAATACTGTTTCTGCTGTATGAACTACTTCGGTTATTTCTGCACGTCAATGCATAGCACTTCAGAGGTTGGAAAGCTAATAGAATCTTGAATGACACAGAAGTTTCTGTGTATATATTTCAGTAATAAATATAGTGCAGAATTCATTTCTAACTTTCATCTAGCTTTGATAGAATAGCTTTTATATTGCAATAAATATGTATCTGATGATTCATATACTATTTTGCATTTATATATAGCTATAACTTTATATATTAGAATACTTTAAGCATAACTATATATACACCAATAATTTATATATATTCATCTAAATTTATGTATGTATTTCTAAAAATAGTTTGTGTTATTATAGGAAAAAATCCATCATAAATTCATCTTTAGTCTGAGACCATCTTAAGCCTACTGTAATTATGACTAGGCTCATCAACTCTCTGAATAATTTATTCCTTTCTATTGTCTCCTTCTGAACCTTTATTCACTTAAATATACACTTATTTCAGGAAGAATCGGAAACTTGTGCATGCCTCATCCTTAGTGACCTAAGATGTTTTATAGAGCAGCTGTGAACATTACAGATGTGCAAGTATGTGCAGGTACACATAATGAGAATGTGAAGTATGTGAAGTAGTAGGCACAGCAGCACAGTAAAACAGTCTCACTTTTCCAGTTTGTATTACTTCAGGGGTTTGTTGGCACAGTTTATGACTGTTATTTATATTCATTTCAAGGCTGGGGGAAAAATAAAGCTTGAAAGACAGTTTGTTAGTCAAAATTTTCATTCCTTAGAAAATTGAAGTAAAATAGAACAACTTACCTTGTTGTATTTTTTTTTTGCCAGTGTAATGATAATTACATTTAATCGTTCTTCTTACACTGAAAATACATCACACATGTTTGAAAAGAACTTATGATGAGCAAAACAATGATATAATTTTTTTTCCGATTTGAATTTATTTAGGTGCAAAAATAATAAATACTATGGAACATGAATTTTATTATTTTAGGAGAAGCGTATTACAGTATTAACAAAGTTAAAATCAGAAGTTAAGGTAAAAGCAAGGTATGCATGAGAAGTTACAAGCCACAGAAAACACAACATAATTGGTGATGAAATATTTCTAGTAAGAAAAAAAATCTGAAGACAAAAAGGTTTCCTTAACAATGTACTACTATCAATTTCTCTTGAAGCAAAGTGATTCTCTAGAATGAGAATACTCTCTAGCAAAAATGAACGTAAACATATTATAAAGGTTTCATTTTGTACATTTCTTTTATTATTTAATTTTATAAGACTTCAAAATTATAAATGAAGTGTGAGACAAGGCTCTGAGGTATACTGGCTTGGCACACACAGAAAATAAAACAGCATCAGTACTAAAATTAGACACATTAATAAAGGTGAAGAAAGAGTGAAACAACCTGAAGGATACAAGCTTTGTTCATGGAATGCAGAAACCATTATTTTGCTTTATTACATTTTTCTCCTACGAACAGCAAGAATGGAGATAAAATTCAGACTTACTTCTGCACATCACATATTTCAAAGTTAGCTGAAGGTCTACGCATTCTTTATTAAATAAGTGCCAAGGTTAGTGTTTTAAATAACATTAGTGTATAACTGGTACATTCCAAACTGTTATAATGCTGTAGAGTAGCCAGATCACAGTTATACTTTCCTCATTCATCCTATTTTTCTTCCTTCCCCATGCCTTTCACGTATGGTAGGAAAAATATGGAAACTGTTTTTCTTCCTAACTATCCCAACTATAAAATAGAATCACAGAATCACAGAATATGCTGAATTGGAAGGGACCCACAAGGATCATTGAGTCCAACCCTCAATACTGCACAGGACTATCCCCAAGAGTCATACCATGTGCCCAAGAGTACCATCCAAAAGCTTCTTGAACTCTGGCAGGCTTGGTGCTGTGATCACTTCCCAAGGGAGCCTGTTCCAGTGCCCAGCCACCCTCTGGGAATAGTTAATCAGCATTCCATAACATAATAGATCCTGAAATAAATTTATATACAAATGTAGATATTTTTATTAATTACTATCATTAATAACAATACATGTTATCATTTTGGTTAAATAGAAAAATATTTGACTTCTGTCTCCTGATTCTGATAGGAATTTCCCCCACTGAAATGCTTCTTTCCAGTATTGTTTTAAAAAATATGTTAGGCAAACTCACTGGCCCAGGACTACCACCAAACACAATTTTAAAGAAGCATGCCACCTTGAAAGAGGAAGTTCTGAAACAAGTTTAGTTCTTATGCACATCACTCTAATGTTTGCTGTTCTGAGAGGATAACTACTTTCTGCAAGACATTATCTAAAATTCATTCAAACTTTGCATCCATTTAATTTCATTCTTTACCTGTGAATATTATGTGTTCATATAATGAATTTGTCAGATGTTGCAAGTTGAGAGAACCGATCTCACTAAAATTAGTGTGAGATAAGTTTTTAATCTCTATTCAAGACTGATCCAAAACCTCCTAACAGCTAAAACATAAGTATTGTAATGCAGATTTATGTTGTGGTTAGTATTGAATTTTTATTGTACAAAGCAATAGGTCAAGTGCCATTCTTGCCTGCCTATTGTCTCAGCATGGTCCAATTCTCAGCAGTTTTGAAACCTCTTTTAAAACAGATATTTTTCAATTGTATACAACATGGTCATTGTCTGGAAATCTTTACTTTGATTGTGCTAATTCAAGAAGAAGGTTTATCTTAGGTTCTGGGTCCCTAGGGCCTACTACATTTTAGTGGTCTCACAAGAAAAAGAAAGAAAAGAAAAAGAATAAAACTTGGGTTTATAGCTTCTGTCTTTTAATTATAATAGTTAACAAATCATACAAAGAAAACTATATCTGGAAGTCATGTCTGGAAAAATATTTTTCAATATTTTATTCAGCTACAATATAATTTGGAGAGTCAAGGAATATTCTGCAAACTGGTAAATTATCAGGAACAGCTGTCATTTTCTTTCTATAAATGCGCATGGTAATTTGCAAAACAATTCACTAATAGGGTAATACGTTTCTCAGTGTAAATAAAACAAATGAGCAAAATGCTTCGTTTGGTAAGACCACCAAAACTGGCATTTTTGCAAACTAAAATTCATAAAGAAAAGAGATCTGATCAAAGCTGATACCTGTTTAAGCCTAATCACATCTGAAAAACACTGGTTTCTTTTAATAGGGCATAAAAATTTCCAAATTAAATGGAGAATTTAATTTGGGAAGAGGGACATAACAGACAAAATTATATATCTATGATATAGTTCTTTGAGTTCTTTGAGTTGAATCTCATACAATTGGTCTTGACCCATTGCTCCTAAGTGTCCAGATCCTCTGTAGAGCCTTCCTACCCTCCAGCAGATCTACACTCCTGCCCAACTTAGTGTCATCTGCAAACATATTGAGCTTGTACTGGATTAAGATATTAAACGGGACTGGCCTCAAAAGTCTTGACATGTTGCCATGACATATATATTAAAAGAGAATTTAAATATAACATATGCATTATGAAGTGTATAGCAGCTGACACATCATAAATAACCATTACATTAACCTTATAGTTGTTCTCAGCTCTAGAGAACCAGATTTCAGATGGATAAGATAAACCAAAATGAATTGCAAACGTCACATCTGCAGTATAAGAAAGACATGGTTGAGAGCTTTTTGATGGGTCATTAGTTTTAACTTTTGTGAACAATCTGCCTGTTATATTTTCTGGAATTTTCTATGGTTTCCTTCCTGTATAAATCAACAGACAACCAGTCTCAAGAATTTCATATCCACCTCTTTCAGAGGCATTAATTCTATTTATTTGTAAAAAAAAAGAAAAAAAAAGTGCCTTCAAAGCAGACTTCTTGAATACATTCAATTTACAGGTTAAAGATGTTTGTAAGCAATTTCAAAGGCATATGCCTACCTGGAGCTCTGTAGAAGTTTTGCAGATGTACATCTGTACATCTAAACTTAATAAATATATTACCGAATAAGTGAGGATAAATAAATACATTATCATGAAATTTAGAATAGTTAAAAATCTTCTCATACAAATTCACCATGGCATACATTTTATAGGAGAATTTAGATATAATATATGCATTTTGAATTGTACAGCAGATGACACATCATAAATCAGCAATTGCCATTTAGCAATAGAAGTTTTATGTACTCACAAATGACACGTACACTATCCTTGTGTTTATTCTCTTTTTCTGCAGTATATTTTTATAAGATCATAATATATGAAAATTTTCAGACTGCTTGCTATACAATTCTGTATTCTTCATCAAGTGCAGCTATTTATATTCATTACTTAATACCATGGTCTCCACACATACAGACAGAAAACATTAAATCAACATCCAAAGATAAATTTCTATCAGTCCATAGGCATATTTTTATTCTACTACTAAAGTCAATATTCATGTTTTTAGAGTCCAGAATAACATTCTTTAAAAGTAATAAAAAAGGATTTGTTTTAAATCACTGGAATGCAGAAAATTGAACATTAAGTCTAAAATGTCAGTCCTCAGTGAGCCTGTCATGGTTAGATTTTGCAGGTAACCTAAGGAGCTCAAAATACAGAGGAGTGAGTTTCTGTTCATTCAAATTAGAAAGGGCAAATACAGCAAAATATTGAAATACTGACAACATTAAAAAGGAAAAAAAACAACCAACAAACAAAACCCAAACCAACCAACAAACAAAACCCAAATAAATCTGTCACTAGACTTGAGACCTATGCAAGAAATTGAATATTGTTAAGTGGTCTAATGTATTTCTTTTAAAGATGGCACAGGTAGGGACAAGACTACTTTGATTTTTGCCAACTATCCTGAAGTTTCTCTTGATGCAAGACAAATGTTAAAGTAGAAAGAAAAGAAAAATTATATTTGCATAATTTAAACGTAAAGATCTCATTTACTATTTTGAAAAGTGACAAAAATAATCTACTACTTTGATATACACATTCTGCCTTTGGTATGAACAACTCTCCTATTAAATTCTTGAAGCAGAAAGCTCTATTATAGCACTTTAGAATATGTTCCTTTCATTCTGTTAAACCAGATTAAAGGGGACTAGTATGACAGACGCCTATGTTTACAATCAATCACATAATGGTTCTGGTGCTTGAGATTATAGCTTCTTCATATTTGAAAAATTTTGCTTACTTCTTTATTTTCCCTTAAGAAAACAAAGAAGGTGGCTTTTTTTCCTTCTCTGTATTACCCAAATTTCACAAGCACATCTCAAATATTGGAGATATGCTCAAACATTTTCTCAAAGTTTGGGGCAGCAAAGGTCGGACAAGAAAGATTGAGACAAGAATGTCTTTATCTCCTTAAAGTCTCTCTGAGAAGTTTCCACTAACCTTGCTAGTCTTCTGTTTTTCACACAGTGCAGAAATAAGAGCAATAATGTCATTGAAATTTTCAACAAAACTTCTGGAATATCCTGAAAGGCCTGTGAAAGACTGATTTTAGGCATTTGGGTCAATCTAAAATAGCCTTTGCATTTAAGGGGATGGGATACATTTCTTCCTTTATCATCAAAGTTATTTTTGAACTACATTAGACCCCTTTGAATAGTGTGAAATCTGTCAGTATGTTTCCCCAAATAATTCCATGCTTGCTTTCTTCTGTTTCCAGCCTCAGATGGTGGTGATGCCATCAATATGAGTTTGTCATGACTACGTGTCATGGGTTAAGATTGGCCCCCCTGAGAGTTGGGGGTTCAGAGGTGATTGGGTGCCAGGGCAGTGTTCCCTGGAGGGCCAAGCACCGCTTGTTTTGTTCACTTCTGCTGAAAAATCATATATACACAGCGACCAGAAACTGTTGGCAATTCTGTCTGTGTCTGCTGCTGTGTGTGGGTGTAGAAGGCCAGGGGGTGGCAGGGCCTCCTTCTTTCCCCCCTCCGGAGGGGGAAGGGGAGCCCTGCAGCCTCCAGAGTTGGAGGCAGCATTGGAGTAAATGTGTTTGTTGTGAGGAGAGAGGCTCACAACCGTTGAGGTAAGTGGGAGAGAGAGAAGGCAGGCCTTGCAGCCAAGCCCTCTTCTTCCCCCCACCCCACTTTTGCAGTTAGATTGTAGAGGGGGGCTTTTTCTTTCCCTCCCGTCATGAGTGGAGGAGAGGCTCAGCATTGAAGCAGAGCCAAGTGGACGGGTTGATAACGAAAGCAGCTCGGTGCCAGGGAGAAGAATCCCAGGCAAAATTGGAGATGGACTGGAGAAAGGCCCGGAGGATGTCTTTGCTGTGATCTAAACGGAGGACAGCCGAAAACTCGGAGGAGGAATCAGCATTCCAGGACGCGTACGTTGATAAGCTGACTGAACTACAGCAGCCTACAGAACTGATGTATGAGACTGAGAGAGAGAGATTACACAGCAGAAATGACACAGAACCAA
This sequence comes from Pseudopipra pipra, assembly GCF_036250125.1. Taxonomy (NCBI): domain Eukaryota; kingdom Metazoa; phylum Chordata; class Aves; order Passeriformes; family Pipridae; genus Pseudopipra; species Pseudopipra pipra. The sequence goes on along the minus strand of NC_087554.1, from coordinate 36,329,973 downwards.
GGAGAAAGGACTCAAAGCTATCTTCTTGGACTTCGTGAGGAGAAAGGACTTCAGCAACCAGCTGGAGGTTGGTGAGGGAGTGTTTCAGGTTCCCTAAACGCTCCCACGAGAGAGAGACTGCGTTACCTATCAGCCTTGAAAGGCTTTTCCTGGACTAAAGTTAAAAGGAAAAGCTTCGAAGGGACTGATAGAAGTGTAATATATATATATATATATATATATAGTTGCTTTTAGCTTGTATAGTATTTATTTGTGTAAATAAAATGTATATATGCTTCCCCTTTCCCCTATAGAAGCCTCTGGCCTGAAAGTTTTCTCTTCAGTGTTGGGATAAATTGTGGGAAGGTGTGGGGGAAAGCCTGGAAATTGGATTTTGGATTTCTAATGTGGCTCAAACTGCCACACTGTGTAATTCAGGCAGCATTTAGCTGACCTTCCTCAATATGCAGTTGAAGGACTAGTCAGCGTTTTAACATGATCTTGGCTCACATCAGTGATCAAAACAGGTTTTATTTTTTCTCTATGGAAAGAGGGCTTTCCAGATAAATCCATCAGGCTGGATTAATAATAATTTATTTTACATGAGTAACTCATCAAGGAATTTGTAGTAAAAACTTAGGTAAACATAATATCACATGACCACAACCACAGTTTTACCCCTTTTGTGGTGATCATAGAATAAACCAACAATATCCATTAAGACTCCAGGGAATGGCTTCCTAGAAGGGAGTAATACCAGCTTCAAAAAAATCTCTTGCTTTATTTCTTACGTGTGTGACAAAATTCACTTCCAATAATACGCAATAGTTTTTCATTTCTCTATGCCCATCATATCAATATTTGATCGAGCATTTTATAAGCTTTATCTGAGCTATGCATGATATCTCATACATGCTTTTGATGGATTATAAGTATATTTTTCCTAGATGAATGCTTCTACACAAGAATCAGCTTCTAGGAAGTATATCTCAATATTTCTCCTTAACATTTCAGGCTTAGATTTGTAGCTTGGTAAGCAAAAAATTTTTCTGGGTTCTGAAAGAAACTGCAGGAATTTTGTCTATACAGATGTTAAGTTCATGCAGTCCTGCTAACTCCTTGTCTCATGTATATCATATTATGCTTGAATATGCCTCAGATGTTCTTTAGTTTTCTTTTTCCTATTTGCAATGTTATTCCTGTAACATAAGCCTTCTCCCCCTCATATATATTTGTCTCCCTGAAGTCTAAACACACACACTAGGTACTTCTTCCACTAAAAAATATTAGGTTAACTAATTAAGAGAGATTTAAAAAAAATCACTGCAAAAGTATCATCTATCACCCGGGAAAATCACCCTGTCCTTATAACTTGCCACACACATGCATCTTTCTCCTTTGATCTCACATCCTAAAGCTATGCATTGAGCTATTTATATTTCCTTGGAGAAGGAGACATAAGAAAGTTTTAGTCAAAGAGACTTAATCACAACCATAATGGATGATTCTTGTCGTGAAGTAGTTCTGTATTGTTTTGTCATGGTCTGATATTATGCAGCATTTGCCATCTTCACAGAATAAGAGGATTCCTGACTTGAAAGCATAACTTCCTACAGCTGAAGATAAGAGCTTCATAATCCAGTGTAACAGGTGTTGATCAAACATACAAAGGACAAGTAGTACTGGGTTTGCACTAGCACTGCAAATAAGGGATGTCCATCAGGAAAAAAAAAAGTACAAATACCTATTAAAAAAACCCAAAAACCAACAAAACAAACCAGTAAAAATGTATTTTTTTTTTTTTTGCCACTGATAGAAAGCACCAGCTGCTTGAGATATCAAAAACACATTTGATTTTTTTTGATTATTTTTGTCTATATTGCAATGTGTATCAGAATCTGCAAATTCTCAGAAAATAAATGTTTCTGTATAAGAGAGAGGACTATACATATTAACTGTGCACAATAAATATTTACATTCACAGGAAAAGAACACCTGTTTTTACAGCAGTTATTGTATTAGATAGTACCGAAGGACATTAGTGATTAGGACAAAAGCACAGGTACATATAACTTCATAATATGAACCTGTGATGAATTTGCTTGTGGGTACTGGAAGGAAAAGTGTTCTATAGCAGTACGGAAACCTGGGTAGCTCAGAGGGCCTGGAGGTATTTGCACTATGACCTATTTTTTTATATGTTCATCTAAATATATGAAACTTAAAGATTCTGAGTTGATAATAATATTTTCTGTTGTGATAGCTCATGGTTCTGATAGCCAAATTTAGTATAATAGCTTAGTACTGCATTTTTTACCACATAAAACATTAATACAAGATTGACTAAATATCTCTTCTAAAGTCTATAGAGCCCAGAGATTATTAAGAAATCCTGGTTTTGTCTTCAGGGCTTTCAGTTTCCTTTCCATACCTGCAGATAGCTTTTGTGCACTCAGCTTTTGAAGGATGGATTTTTTTCAAAGCTAAGGGGGAGGAATGCTAATAAATCACATCTTTATGAAATATTCATTAATTCAGTGAGTTCTTTACAAGGCTGCTGCCAAGGCAGTGCAGGGTGACGAATTACATTTTACACACAGAGGAAATGGCTGACAAGATACATTGTCTATACAGAGGGTTTCCTGAATGGTCACATACAAAGCTAACCAACAAAAGTTGTTTACACTACTAAGCAAGCAAGACAAAAATGCAGCTGTGTATATCCCTGCCAAGTTCCTGTACCTCCTCTTTTATGAAGAATTTTCCCTCCTGGCTTAGTTCTACTTTGTAACAGATTTTGCTCTTATGAGGTGCTTTATTTGGAATGGTAGTTGAATGAAGTCAGATGGTAAGAAAAAATTGAGCCAGCGTTGTGGCCTTTGTTACATCTTATAAGAGGATGTGGACTTGCCTCAAGGTCTCTCTTATTCATGTGTCAGCAGTCATCAGCAAGACACTGCACAAAAACAAACTGAATGTTCCTTCACTAGAGAGTGAAACGGAATCTCTTTCTTGATTGCCTCTTTCATCTCTTTAACACTCTGAAAGCAACCCCTGGGTAGCAAGGACACTGGAATCAGTACGACTATGCTACATCTTGCCTACAACTGTGCCCTAACACAACATCATGATAGAAGATGGTGTTCTTGTGAAAGCACTCAAAGGACATATCTTTCATTACAAGGTACATATCTTTTGGCTGGCTCAGTAAAAGAGGAATGACACAGATTTACAAAGACTCAAAAGCAAAGTTTGCAGAAAGTAGCCATTAAAATATAATGGAACTCTTTCTCTTCAGTGGAGCATACAAACTATTCAAGAACTAGGTTTTGTCCCAGACATGAAAGAAGACAAGATGCAAGGACTGTGACTTAATGAGATTGCGTCTTTATTAACTCATCTGGGAACTATGCAGATGATCTTAATTATTTCCACTTTCTGGAGAACAGACTCCACCATATTAAAAACCTATACCCTCTGGACTTTTAATGTGGGTGTTTGGCAGACTTACCACCTTCTGTGTATATGAAGGTGAAAGGGGATGTTAAAAAAAAATATCTCCAGGTCACCATGATGCTTTTTTATTTTGTTGATACTGATAGGGTTTTTTTTGGGTTGCTGTAGAGGTTTTTCTGTGTTTATGTCTCCACCTTATAATTCCAAAACAATATGATTTTGAGAACGATATGGTTTTCCTAACCTGGAAATAAAATAAGCTCCTCTTAATTTTCATATTAACCTCCTTCCATATATGATCGTAGAATAGTTTGGGTTCAAAGGAACCTTAAAGATCATCTAGTTCCAACCCCCCACCATGGGAAGGAATGCCATCCACTGGAGCGGATTGCTTGAGGCCCCATCCAACCTGGCCTTGAACACTTCCAGTGATGAGGTATCCACAACTTCTCTGGGCAACCTCTTCCAGTGCCTCAGCAAACTGAATAAAGAATTTATTTCTAACATCTAGTCTAAATCTCTCTGCTTTTATTTTAGACAGTTCTGCCTTGTCCTATCACTATCAATCTCTGCAAAAAGTTGCTCTCCTCTTTCTTATAAGCACCCTTTAGGTACTGGAAGGCTACAGTGAGGTTTCCCTGGAGCCCTCTATTCTCCAGGCTGAACAACATTAAATCTCTCAGCCTGTCTTCATAGGAGAGGTGCTCCAGCCCCTGAATCAACTTCATGGCACTCATCTGGACTTGCTCCAAGACAGGTCCATGTTCTTCTTACACTGAGGATCCCAGACTTGTATGTAGTATTCCGGGCGGGGTCTCACGAGAGCAGAGCTGAGAGTCAGAATCACCTCCTTCAACCTGCTGGGCACATTTCTTTTGATGCAGCCCTGGATACTGGACTGCAAGTACACACTGTTAGCTCATGTTCAGCTTTTCATCCACAAGAACCCATAAGTCCTTCTCCACAGGGCTGCTTTCTATGAGTTCTTCTCTCAATCTGTACTCATGTCTGGGGTGGCCCTGACCCAGTTGCAGAACAGATATTCACAGAATCTTCTTACTTGGAAGAGACCCACAAAGATCGTCAAGTCCAGCCCTTAAGTGAATTACCCTTCTGGGGATTGAATGCATGACCTTGGCATCATTAGCATAATGACTTAGGATTTTTAGGATTTTTAGCTTTTTGTAGATTTTAATGTAACTGTGTAGTAAATACGGATTTTTAGCATAGTTGTATAGTCTCTCACGCTTTAGAGTAGTAGTTAACACTTACCAAACCCTACTCCCCACTTCATATTGAATTTTCTAAATTCTTTAGGCTTGTTTAGGCTCCTTTCAAGGCAGGACAATAGTAAATACATCTTGTTTAAGAACATTTGCACCCCAAGCCAGAAAAACGAGATACCATCATACTCAAAGCAAACTTCAATCCTGGAACCCTGAAGAAGCTCCAAAGACAGAACATGCTGTGAAGAGGAAGATGCGGAAGAAAGGGTTCTTGGGACCTCTGACTCAGTTCTGGGGAGGCTTGCCAAGGGGGGCAGATTTGGGAGGATCTGGGGGAGGATAGTTCTCAGACCAGAACATAAATTGTGGAACCCCTGGACACAGGGGTGCGCTTTTGTACTCCTTGCACCAGAAGGCCTTCATTAAAGACCTGCTCTCTATCTTATCTATACTAACATTGTCTGATGAGTTTTTGCTCCTGGTTTTCAGCAGCAGCACCGTGCTCTAATCAACTGAGCCACCCCACTCCCCCAGCTCTTATTTCGACTAGTTGATCTTCATGAGGTTCTCATGGGCCCATTTCTCAAGTTTGTCCAGGTCTCTCTAGATGTCATTTCTTCTTTCTGTTGTGTTAATTTCACTGCTCAGTTTCGTGTTGTCTGCAAACTTGCTGAGGGTGCACTCGATCTCACAGTCTATGTTATTGTAAAGATATTTCCATAAACAATGTTTGTGCTTGATTTCAAGTCTTAAAAAAATCTCCAAATCCCTGAGCATTACCTGCTGTATTAAGTAAGTGGGAATAGTTGTTATATGAGGCCCTATCAGTATTTTAAAATTGGGAATATTCTTAGTTCTCTCACAGGTAGACACTGTAGTTTTATATCTGGTGGCTGATGTGAAGACTTTAAATTCTGAATTAAGTTTATGATGGTAAACATTGTATACTTGATTTTTTCCCAAGAAATCTGGAATTATGCATTAAAGATCATATCAGAATCTAATCACAGACTTAAGGAATAGCTTGAATGGGTTTTAAGACTCTAATACATTTTAAAGAGTTTCCTGTGGCCAAATTCAACTGATCTGTAAATATCTTGTTTGCACATAAATATGAAATACCTTCTGTTTTCAAAATTGACATGTATGTAATTAAGAAAAAATATTTTTTTAATAGCAAGTTAAACAAAACAACTTGTTAAAGGAACAAGAAAGTAAGCTATTAATTTTTGTTGCTTCATTTTCACATCCATATGTGTTTCTGTTAACCTAGGTATAACCCATTTATTTTGGAGAAAAAACATTTTAGGTCAAGTTCTCCTGAAATTCATCACATTCATATTCATGAGAATTAACTAGCAGAATTTACAGGCACACCATCTATAGTAAAAGGGCAAACACTTTCCTTTATGTAGTGGGGTCATGAGCATTAAATGTAGACAATGCTATTGAAATGCATAATAATTAAAAATAAGAAGTTGAAGAAGTAAGTCTAATGGGAAATGTTCTGTAATTTGTTTCAGTTTCTAAGGTCAATTTTTAACAAATTGAAATAAACTTCCATTTGAATCCTTTCCACCCACCAGGGAACATACATCATTGAAGTATCACTGAAGCATGTCATCTGGCTTTTCCTCTGCTCCTAATCTCCCCCATCCTTGAAATGTCCCCTGTACTGAGATTGTGAATAGAGAGGCAGAGGACCAGTTTGGATATCCATACACCTTCAAGCATTTGTGGAAGATTTTTGTTCCCTTGACACCAGCTAGGCTGGAAAAACTGGACCAGGAAAAGTGTCCCTGAACCTTTGCTCCTCCCTGTTGAGTGAAGATAGTTCCTCACTGGACAAATTAAGTCCCCATACCCTTTATCAACTTGGCTGTAGAGTTCTTAAACAAAATAGGAAGTTTAATAATAACTGACATTTTCACATATTTTTCATGCTTAAAGCAAAAAAAAAAATATTTGATCAAACTAGATTTTTCTCCAAATTTAATTTCTTTCTTTGTGTCTTTCATTTTTAGTCTTACTATAAAATGTACAAGTTCATTAAGGACTTTTGAATTAGGGTTTACGATACCAGTATTCAAATATGCCTATTTATTTCTGACACTAACATACTTCTTCCCTTGTTTTACTTTGTGAAATGGCTACTGTGAATCTACAGTATCATTTTGATAGTATTTTATTCACACATATTTATGATGTTTCGTTTATTTCATCAAATTCAAAGTTTAAGGCTTTTTGACTCAGCTGTAACCTCACAAGAAACAGATTTCCTTAGACTTTTTCCAGATGATAGCAATATCATACTTTGCTAAAGACATGGGGTTGCACTCCACAAATTATCAAAAGTATGATGAAAGCTTTCCTTTTCCCTTTGAGGTCTTAGTCAGAAATGTATATTGTCCATGTTAGCTTCCAGACCTGATTGAGAAATTCATCTCTAACATTTAGCACCAGTTGTCCCAGTATGTGCCAACTTCTGCAATGACATTGAGGATTAAAAATCTGAAATGTGGTTTAGGGAAGGTTCATGGAGTTACTTTACAGCAGCATCCCTAAGGCTATAGCTCAAGAGGAATTTAACGAAAAGATCAGGCCTAGCGATGAGGGAAAACAATGCATTTCTTTAACTTTCAATGTCTTTCTAAACAATGGCTTTCTTAAAAAACAACCAGATCCAAAAGATCACACTTTTACAGCATATTCACCCGCAGATAGAAAAAGGCACTGGTGCCTTGTGCCATATGTATGCTCTCCTTTTGCTTCAGAGGAGGGTAGAAGGGCTAAGAATGCCTTCAGGGTAAAGATTGTACTGAAAATCTCTATCAGCACTAATGGCATGAGTTTTGAATTAAAACACGTATGCTGATTTGGATTTATCTTTTTTTTTATTTCTTTTTTTAGTTTGGATAAGTAATTTGGGAATACAAGCAAAAACATATTACATCATAAATAAGATTTAATCTTAAAACTGCCTTCACTAAGCACTATTATAAAATTCAGGAAGAAAGCAGGGCTTGGGGAAAAAATGCATTTAGAAAGAAAATGTGTGTTCAGGGTAACAAATGGCAAATCATGGTGATAGCCTTTATTGGTTCTGAAGTTTGATTCTTTACAGTGTGTCTTGTAGTAGTGGCAATTTATGTCACACCTCAGAAGTTGCGTTGTTGGGTTAACTAACTATAAAATCCTTCTACTGTATTTTTCCCAAGGAGCTATTTCTATACACATGTGAGTGAACGCACAATAATCCAGTAAACACTAACCTCCTTGTTGCCTTTCTGAGCCATCCTCCTTGATGTTCATGATTATGAGCTCATCAAATACGTTAATGTTAATCTTTTCTTTTTTAGTGTAAAAAACCTCCAACAACTGAAACATGGGAGAGGTATGCAATAAGCATGAGACTAGAGTCAGCTGGTATTTTTCCTTATATGAGCAAAATATTATGAAATTGTCCCTATGTTACATTGCTTCTCCCAAAAGAAGCAGGACATAATGTAGTGTGCAGTAAGTAGAAAGATTAAGATATATGAATCACTGTCAATTTCCTTCTTTCAATTCTTGAGTAACCTTGAAAGAAATACTTGAAAGAACTAATTCTGAAAGAAATAATCTTGAAAAATTACCTTGAAAGAAAGACTCATCTTTTTTTTCTTTTCTTCATGTCTAACCTGTGCTATTGAGCTGATTTACCTGTGAGCACGCTGACTTGATTCAACTTGAGCAGAGCAATAACAATGTAAATTTGGAGCAGACTTCCTGACTAATCCAAGAGTAAATTTTCATTGTACTGACTGCCTTCCTTAGAGAAAGTGAGAAACACCCTCTCTTCTGCTTAGCTTGTCATTTTCTCTGAATGTTGAGTTATCTGCAAAAATAAAGGTGAGTATGTAATACCCAAGTTGTGCTTATCACTGCTTGAAGAGCTAGATTGAAGGTTTATCTGCCATGCCATGCTACTTCCTACTTCAATGCTCTGAGGTTTCTTCCTTTTTTCCTTTATTGTTGCAGTCGTTCTTTTGCAAAAAGACATAGAATGCTACTTCTAGAATTTGATGTCTATTTTGATAATTGTAGTTTGCATACAGATATATAAGAAAGGTATTGCTTACAGAAAAGGTGCTCTATGACTCATAGTTTTACTTTATTATTTGCTAGGATTGTCATAATAGGGGTAATAATTATGTTTTGAATGTTTGGAAGTGACATTGCTGTGGAGTTGGAACCTCAAGAAAAGAAATTATAGACATGATTTATGCATCAGCATTTTATTTTTCCTTTTAAAAAATTCATTAGTACATTATAATCCAGAGATTATAATCTCTGCTGGAGAAACAGGAATTCCTGAAATATTGGCTCAGAAAAAGGCTATCAAAAGGTCTGTTACTCAGTTCTGGCACAATTTGGAGTAAAAATACCTAGAACAGGTTGTTTCCAGTTCCAGATCAAAGAACAGGTGAGGAGAAGACATTTCTTGTTTCACCCGTGTGGACCCTATCCCTTGCTTTTTGGTAATGTATAGGAAGAAATGATCCTCTTCTCTTCTGGTTTGCTCAAGGGTTAGGGAGAGATGCTCAGGCTGCCTAATGCTGTTTTATTTAGCCAGTTTGGAAAAGCAAACAGAAATCTTTCCTTATATTTGAAAGCCAAGATTTCCCTGGGTGTTGGCCTACATCCATTGCAAACATCTGGCATCTTTAATGGCATAGGAAATTTCAATATGAAAAAAAAAGTAGAGCTATTACTCTTATCTCTAATTCTTCTCACACCCCACCACTAAATAGTCCTTTTAGTACTATACCATCCCAGTCATAGACTATCCTTTTCAAATAAGCCGTCATCTCAGCATCAGAGCCTCTAGGCTCTTCCACCAATCCCTGGTGCAGTTTCTTCACTGCCAAACTCTGCTTTCTACCAAAACACTCCAAGAAAAAAAATATCCAAATATCACAGATAACATTGTACTGTAATCTCTTGACTTTAATTTCAGGATTTAAACAAAAGAAAAACAAAATCTGTTATCTTTCTGTTTAATCACCCAGGAAGAAAAATAGCATCATACTCTGCAATGACCTATATACTACTAATTCTTTTAAGTTATATATGTGAATTGGCAAGACTCATTTTCTCCTATATAATAATCATCTTGACAAAAACAGATGGTAGCAGCATGCCGACAAGTTATATGGCACCTCTGATAGGAAGGGTTCAACTTAATGCTGCAGGATGGTACCTCTGGTTCAGTGATGACAGTATGTTCCTTTAAGCCAACAAACTATTTAGCAACTGACTGGCTACAAGGCTTTTTTCTCAGCCTTTCTGTACATGAGCCTTCCTATCATACTTTTGAATGTACATGTAGTGATCTAGAGACAAAAACTTAATAAGAATGGCATTTTCAAGTTTATGACCTGAAGGAAATAGGCATTGTGTGCTAGCTGTGGAAAACTGAGTGATTAATTTTACTGATGGGACCATTTAGTATGCAGTTTGGGATCATACAAGACTATAGGTTTTAAAAGGACTTGTTGGGTTTATGGAAACTTTGATGAATTTTGGAAACACTTAATTCCCAAGGATAATTTTGGTTCACATAAAATCTCAGTGACAAAAACATTTTGAAGGAAATCCATACGGAATCCATATGAAAATGCCTTTTGAACAGGATGCTTTTCTGCCTTAGTCATATAAAATGATGCTGTGATTTTCTGTGGTTGTGTGTTTGTTCTTGAAATTTTTATTCACTGGATGACTATCAAAAATCAGAGATGGGAAGGAGAAAATGTGTTGCTGAATATCAGTGTTTAGCAGAAAAAAAAATCGATATTTTCAGTTAAGAAACCAAATCAGTTATTTATAACTTTTTATGGAATTTTGCAACATCTATTTTATTATAATTTATGTTTTTTTTTCTAATCTATTCTAATGATGCAGATGTGAAATGTTAAAAAGCAAGCTACAAGTAGATATCATCCACCAGGGGATTTTAGGTTATTAAAAAAAAAAGCACATGTGTGCTTTTGTATGAGTGTTGCTATATACATGTGCAAAAAGAGAGAGCAGAAATAGATATCTACCATTCCACTGTCGCATTCATCTGTCCGACTGCCTAAGCAATTCTCTGACGAGGTTGCTGTCTGAAAAGCCTGCTTCCATTTTTTTTATGTGGAGTTAAAGATCTAGCAGAAATCTACTACTGTTCAAAATTAACAGACAGTATTATTTACATTTTAAAACTCCTGTATCTTCAATTAATATTTTATTTTAAAATCTGAGTGTGATGGTTAATGACTGAGTCTCTGAACATTGGTACAAGACTGCTGTCCTAAACCACTACCATTAGCCTGCAATGCAGCAAATTTTTGACAGCTATAACAAAGCATCACATCTTGCTGTCTTGTGAGCCCAGGATGCTGAAATGCTCTCTGTCATTGCATAGTCAAGCAAATGCTATTTCTATTTAATACTGTCACTCAAAACAATAAGATCAGTTGGTCACCTACAATTGTTTTCCTCAATTTGCTTTCTTAAGCAATACCTATGAAGTTTGCTTACCTGACAGATATTTGAAGATCTTTGTATTTAATTGGAGTCTGTGATCCACAAATGTGTGAAAAAGTAGGTGATTTCTTTGCCACGTAAGTGATCTTTTGTCATAGGGTAGCAAATACTGCTAGACGATGTGTTGCTGCATCCTTACCTCATTTTCAGTCAGTGATTGTATAAATGAGATGCAATAGTTGCTGTTTATCGGGTGATTTTCATCCCTAAATTAATGCAATCTGCTGTGCAGCAGTCATTCTATGAACACAAGGCTGTAAATTTCACTGAATGGTTTTCCAACATAAGGCTGGCTTGTTTGAGTCTTCCATGTTTATAGGTACATAAATTGAATCTTAGTCTTATGTGGAAGCATCACTGCTTTAAAAGCTATAACCAGTGCAGATCAGAATACTGATTCACTCCTACGCAGCTAGTTTTTATGTCAGACAGCTACATATGTGCAGTGGCCTGCAAAACTATCCAAATATCAAGGTAATACCTTTAAATATAGGACACTTCAGGAGAGGTAATTTTCCACAACATTCAAAGACAGGAGTTGCTAAAAGCTAGAAGCGAGGCTATAAAGAGTGTTGGTCTGAACTAATAGAGCACCCGCATCTAATTTAGCTTATTTTTCTATTGGTCTCAGCTTCTTATTTTATTGCCCCACTGTTGTAAATAGTGACCTCACCTTTGTTATCATTAATAAACCTTGTTGCTCATTTCAAGAAAGCAGAACTGGCTAATACTTTTGAAGTGTTTATAAGTAAAGATTCATACTGTAGTCCTTTCTCAGGCAACATCAGAATTAATCAAGAGCAGAACATGAAGATTTGGTTTTGATGAAAAAAATGCTAATATGAAACACCTCAAGCTGCAATTTCAAGTACGCTGTCAGCGAGCACTGCTGCCTTAAGCAGCAGTTCTGACCTCCTTCTCTACCTGACAGCTTATTCTCACCCTGCTTTGCTTTGTCCCTTGGGCTAGCAGAAATGTTTGTACTGCTGCTCATTGAACTAGATCAGGGAACCAATCAGAGGTAAAACTGCTTTTTTTTTTCAGATTAATTTTAACTTAGATCAGATTCTCAATTTGGTTCACCACAGGATGTCATGAGGAGGAAAAGGTTGCTGGCCTGTGAGAAAGGAAAGGTAAAATGTCAATTCATGAAGCATAAGTACTATCTTAAACTGCGGTTCCAGATTCATCAGGAATTTGCCTCATTCTTGTTCACACACACAGAAATTTGAAACCTTCTGTTCAAGCTTAACTTTTTGATTTAACTATTGATTAGCTAAGGGTTTTTTTTTTCAGAACAACCAGTGAACCTCCCCAGCTACTGCCACAATCTGTTATTCACAGTAAAGATATACTATAGTACACAGGGAAAAGATGTTCAATCTTACAACATCAGCAAGTACTTTATAAAAAGTTCCTCTCAGACCCTTCAGGAACTCCATTTTAAAAACTTTTTTTTCCTCAGCACTTTTTGCAGATTTGCTAAGGAACCTGTCGGCTCTGATGGAAGTTGCCTTCTGGCTCTATGCCTGAAAATACTCTTTGCATTAAAAATGAGAACTATAGCTTGGATTTGAACACGTCTTTGCAGAAATCGCTAACATTGTCTGACAGAAAAGCCTAGGAAGCATTTAAAGCTGAGATATCAGTATTCTTTGAGACTTTTAAGCAACTTGAAGTTTTTTCAAATAGTGTATTTGGTTTATGTGGTAAGCTTTTGGTAGCAGGGGGGCTTTAGAGGTGGCCTCTGTGAGAAGAGAAGTGACTGTCCCCATTCTGGGCACAGTCAGTTTTAGCTGGCTCCAAAATGGACCCATCACTGGCCAAAGCTGAGCCCGATCAGCTGTGCCTCTGTGATAACACATTTAGGACAGGGTAAAAAGTCTGTGCAGTTGTGAGAGGCAAATATGAGAGAAACAAACCTCACAGGCACCAAGGTCAATGACGAAGTTTGGGGAGTAGAGAATCCCATTTAGCCTGCAGAGAAGACCATGGCAAAGCATGTTGTTCACCTGCAGCCCATGAAGGACCACACTGCAACCAGTAGAAGACTTCAGCTGGAGCAAAGGCATATGCCTGAAGGAAGCTAAAGGACACTGAAAGGAGATCATGCAGTAGGAGGCTTTTTGGGAGGAATGGGAAACCCACGATAGAGCAGTCTGTTTCTTAGCCCTTGGTGGACCCATGATGGAACAGGGGAAAAGTGTAAGGTGGAAGGAGTGGTAGGGATGAATGTTCTGAAATTACCATAACACTCATCCATTCCCATCCTTTTTGTCATGTTTGAGGTTGGGAGGAGGTAGAACAGTCATGAATGAAGGAGTCAAACTGAACTTGGGAAGAAGTGGAGATGCAGAGGAGGAAGATGTTTTTAGTTATGTTTTTGTTTCTCACTGTCCTATTCTACTTTTTATTGGCAATAAATTAAACTAATCTTTCTAAAGTTGTCTGTTTTGCCCATGATGTGAATTAACCTTCATGTCTTTACCTTAATCCATGAGTTTGTTCATCTTATTTTCTCCCTGTGCACCGCACAGGGAGTAAGAGTATAATTTAGTAGGCAACTGGCAACCAGCAGAAGTTAACCCACCACAGGTCATAACAGTAATAGGTGGAAGTATATTTGCAGCATTTTGGTGAATTGGTCTTGAAATGTACATTACTATTCATTCTGCAAAAAATTATCTGGTTTAGAGCTGAAGGTGTAATAGTCTTCTGCTTCTGTTAAGGTACTATTTGGACCTAACTATGATTAAGATATCTGTTGAATTTTTTATTTAAGAACAGGCTGGAACTGATTTTCAAACTTTTTTTTTTTTTTTTTTTTTTTTTTTTTCTGAGGCATTTGTAAATGATCTTGAGTGAAAAAGTAGGGTAACTTCCGGATGCCATTTTTTTCTTGAAGGGTGTAGGTTCTCTGGGTAAAAAAAATTATAAACAGACCTGCCTATCTAAGGGGTCAGCTAAACTTTCCAGTTCTTGAAACCAACTTGAAAAAACTCAACAAACAACAAACAAGCACAGAACCAAACCCCCAAAACAACAAAACACCACATGAATTTGCTTTAAAATTCAGTTCAATGTATTGAATTCAAGTGTGTCTCAAATACCTTTCCTTTGAAACTCAGAGATGCAAATAGTTCATATTTAAAAGGTTTTTGGTAATCTATCCCTTTCATGATGAACTTTAATGGGATCTTTCAAATAGACTTTTGTTTTCAATAGTTCTTATTTGTCCCAGATCTAAGAAACCACTTCTACTTTGTAATATTGGACAGATGTTCAGAAAATGCTGCTGTCCACCAGAATAACTAGGAAGATCTGACTTATTTTGTATAAACAGTGAGAAAAGCTGGACACATGAATATTTCAATGCCTGAATTTACTTCTCTTTCCCATATCACTTTTGGGGATTCCCCTCCTTACACCCTAAAGCTGTTGTCCTAATAAGTCAAAAGTGAGGTAAGTATAAGTTAGGTAACTATAAGAAAACTCTTTCTTATCAGAGTGAATATGAGAAAGACCACAGGACTTATATTGAGTCTAATATTAACTTTAAAAATGTGAGAGATGAGAAAGACAGTGGAAATCTGATGGAAGTTTGGCAACTGGCAGTTAGGTGATCACAGTGTGTTTGTTATGAGGAACTACAGTCTAATACTTCTCAAAAGAATTGCTAGAGGATGACTACTATCTGATGACATAAATAAGGTGCCTTTTTGAAAACTCAAGCGAGATTAAAATTCAGATTAGTTAAGAACTATTACTGTAGATGCTGCTATTCAGTGTTTGTACATTTTTACTTTTCAATCTTTAAAATTATTAATCTGAAGAAGAGGTGTACTGACACAGTATGAATCTGTCTTTTCAATAAGTGGAATGTATCACTATTTTTCTTTGAGCTTCCATTCCTCTTTAGTAGTCTTCAAGTTTGCCCAGGTCCATCTGTAGGAATATTTTTGTAGTAAGACTGTGAGAGTTCTTCCCAGTTCCCTCAGTTTAAAGTGTTTTCCTCATATGTATTGATATTAATGTGGTGGATTTTATGAGATTATTTCAGGTTATCCTCTAAAGTTTGTGCAGGTCTTCAGGTATTCATTTGTATTAACACAGTTGACAGGAAAAAATGGTTTCTGAACTCTGGAACTTATGTATCAATGACATCTCTGAGTCAATATAGATGAGACATTATTAGGAGGTTTTCACCACTTGAGAGGTTATATGGTTACTTCAGTGGAAAACTAGAGTCTCAGAAGGGCAATAGTAATTAAATTGCTTCTTTGTTCAATTGTTTCAATGTCTAGTGACTGTGCAGAAACTAAGATGTGGACTGACGGAAGACAACCCCTCCATTACAGAAGCTCTTGAGGCCATGCTTGTTCACAACAAGTATTATTAAGCAGGCATAAAAGTACAAGATCATTTTGGAAGCATGAAATGTTTTGTAAATAGTCACTATTAGGAGAGTAAACTCATGAGATACTTTCAATCTCTTTTCTATTATTTAGGATAGGAATATAACTGTAAGGTTTCTCTGGGCAGGTTAATCTTTGTATTTCAGCCAATATTAAATAGTATTTATTATAAATAGGATTAAATATTTCAGCCAGTAGTAAAGGCAGCAGTTAAGGATCATCAAATATAATGGGGAGGTGAAAATTGGTTTTTTTTTTATTTCTAATAAAAGAATAAATCTGTCTAACCCCTCTGCCAGCCTCATTTATCCTAATTTCATTTTCTTTAAAATAAAAAAAAAAAAACCAAAACAAACATCAAAATTTAAAAGCCCTAAAGGCAAATATTCAGGCTTATTCTTTCAAAACTTAGCATTGATGCTGTTTCTCACATAGCAGAAAGCAAGACAACAAGCAGTCACTCCCATATCAGTTATTGTCTGCATATTGTGAGCGCTTTTCTCGGGGTAATATTGACCTTTGAACTGACATATAAAATGATTCTATAAATCCTATTCACAGGTGACTGCTATTATAAGATTAAAAAGAAACCAAATGTCTAATATAGATTTTAATTCTCCTAACTGTCTGATTTCCTTGTCCAAAGGAGCAGTAATAAAAGTGGTGTGTGCTTTAATTTTGTATACTAATCTGAATGCTGCAATTAGGGGAAAGGATCTCTTTGGTTTTGAATGCAATCTGGTACATTACTGTTTACATGCTGTTCACTGATACGTTAAATACTTTTCCAGGATGCAAAATCAGACCTGTGAATTTCCTGCTTTACTAGATTAATCCAACAGAATACTTGGAAGTCACAGAAGAATTACTGGAGAAATTGTTGATGAATAGATGAGGACAAAATGACATATATGTCTATAACAGAAATTTTGCCTCTTTCTATTCAAAATTCCAAAGGGCAAAACCAGCAGAAACTAGAAAAGGATCTAAAATAATACAGGTGAGATAAGTGCCTAACGAGTATTTCAAAACCAGGAGTGGGTGAATGAATAGGGGGCTAATTGGTTTTGAAATGAGAAGCTCAGATGGCATGACTACAAATTACAAGGTATATAAGGAATTTTGAGAGCAAATGGTGAGATTTAACTTCTGTTGTTCTATTGTAAGGGTACAAACCAACAATTTTTAGGTGCAATAATATGGCCAGTAATAGCTAGAGTTGCTCTTTTCTGATATTGTACAACAAAATGCAGGAATAACATATTTTTCTTCTTTTGCCTTTAAATAGATGCAATTTTTACCTTTAAAAAGTAAAGGAAAAAGGTCACTGTTGATATTACTAAACTTATTGTGTTCATTCTTAACTTTATGAACTTTCTGATCTTTTGGATATAACTTATAAAATTACAAGCTAAGAGTCCAGGCCTGGAAATATTGATGTTTGCAGACTGAAACAGGAACAGCTGAAG
This sequence comes from Pseudopipra pipra, assembly GCF_036250125.1. Taxonomy (NCBI): domain Eukaryota; kingdom Metazoa; phylum Chordata; class Aves; order Passeriformes; family Pipridae; genus Pseudopipra; species Pseudopipra pipra. Next base: position 36,312,858 of record NC_087554.1, on the reverse strand, counting down.
TGTTACTGCAACCTTACTTTCCAAGTGCCTGCCAGACAGGTTCTGGTAATGTAGAGAGCACTTTATATAGTACCTATTCTTGGTGTATCTACCAGTACGATCAGGAAAATACCTTATTTTTTACAAAAAAAATTTGTAATTAATGAAGATTATAGAAAGTAAGAGTTACTCCAGAGACTTCTTTCCCCATGAATCTCCTTTTCTTCTTGCTTTGACTGGCTGACTTTTCCATGGATAGAATTTAAAAAATTTGTATGGCCTTAGCTGTAAATTTTGGTCTTTTTGGGAGACTAATTGCACTAGATGAAATTCCCTGGAAAGAGCTGGAGATTTTGCTTACCCTGATGGCGAGCTGAATACTCTGAAGTATTTCATAGACTGCAGGGTCTGGAATGCAAATCTGCCTTGCCATACTTTATTTTTTATGCTTTCTTTGGTCTAGCCACTTGAAGTTTTCTATAGCTGGTAAGTTCAGCTCTAATAAACCACTGTTTTTATTTGGTTTTATATTTTTAAGACTGTCTTTTACTGGAAGGAAAAGTTCTTAGACTTCAAAGATCTACCAAACTAAGTTTTCTTCGAAAGACTGTAGCACATGACAAAATGAAAAGGTGTAATTTTTAAAAAGTATCCTTCATACTAGTATGTCTACAAGTGAGTACAGCTGTAAGATATGAAAGGCAATCCTACCATATGGCTTAGCCTTGATATGTTTCCTCAGCTGAATTCTGTATCCATTTTTTAACCCTGTGCATCAAGCAAGATTTTAACCGCTGAGCTGTTTAAGAAGGGAAACAGCAGTGATTAAAGGCCTGAAAGTTTCTTTAAGAACTCTCTGGAGAAGCGTTTTGTCAAGAATGTCAGATAGTGTAGATACTGGAGAAAAGTATTAGGCAAAGTTTGCCATGATAAAGTCATCACAAAATAACTTATGTCATGACAAACTACAGCTGATGTTATAAAAAACAGGAGTATGCATAACTCATGAAAGCCAAAAATATTCAGCCCTTCTTACTGCATAGAAAGCCTTTTCCCCTCTCCTTTTTGGTGTAATTACATTAATATAAGTCAAGTTTCTCCTGACTGAGAGGTCAAGAAAGTCTTCATGACCTTGTCTGGACCCTTAACATTTACAAAGATATGGCTTATGATGGTCATACATAAAAACTGACTACTGAATTATGATACATAATAATAATAAATGATAATAATTAAAAGAATTATAAAATATTATGTCCATCTCACTAAAATCATAAAGTTCTCCAGTTCAGCTAGCATCCTGTATACTTGACTGATGACAGCTGATAATGAGTTTTACCTCTTTGAATATAATACTGAGATGAAAATAACTATGGTTTGATCTTCTTTTTAGGCCAAAGACATTGTTTAACCTCTCAAACACATCCTTCCATGTCTAAACAAGTATCCTGAATTCAACAAGAGAAAATCTAGGTCTGAGTTACTAGAAGATGTTGATCGTCTGTGTCTAAATATATACATCCACATATACACAAGTACAGAAGAACAGTAATATATATGTTACAGTAATATATCTATGTGTAAATAAATAGTACTGTTTCCAAAAGACTACTGTGTAAAATAAGATTATATACAATAGGATTATATAAAGAAAGAGGAAGATAGGAATGTAGTAACTCTGTAAAAATACACAAGACTCATGAGGCAGTAGATATTTAAAAATATTGGGGATCTAGGAATGATGAAATAGAGGAAAGTTAGGGAAATAAATTACAGTAGAAATGTAAAAGGGGTTATGAAGGTGAAATGGAAGTCACATGGAGGTGAAAAATGAAGATAGAAAATTTGTGAATACAAAATGAAAAATATATAGTGGAAACATCATAAATGGATTCAGCACATGCCCAGTATCTACAAATCCAGTCTTAATATGCCTTTCTGGTACAAATAAAGTGTGATATTCTTCTGGTTTTTGTCTGACTTTAAAGATTCACTTTATACGATACAAAAACTTTAATTTTTTATCAAAAATGTTTTGGATGAGGACTGTATTTCACTGTTCTCTGTTTAGTTTGTTTTTAAATGGAGCATGAAACCAATCGGGGGTTAGCATTGCAGGTGCTTAGAACCAGGGACATGGATTTGATCACAGTCTGTCGCCAACTTACAGCACAATTAAACCGATTTAGTGTTCTCACTTTTTGCCTTCGTGTGTACTGGTTATGCTCACAAAACCACTCCAACTATTTTTACAGAAAAGCCTGACTCTCATTTCTTTGAGGAAGTTTAAAGACCAAACAAATCATCACATTGCAGCTGTTGTGTTTTGCATAAAACTTCCATTGAGTTTCTTTGGGTTTTATCTTATTCAATCTGATTTAATGTTTACATGTAATCAATATGTTTCTTATAATAACAAAAATATTTTTAGACCAACAAGTAAAAAAAATTTGTTTCTCTGCTAAATCATCAAAATTCTGACATTGAATTGAATATTATTTCTTAGAAATAAAATGTAATTGCTGCTTCTCTATCTTGCAGTGTGAACTACATCCTAAAAATGTCTGTATTATTTTAACTTCCACTCGTTTTTGACTATGTATAAATGAATCACTGGGCTGATTTAAATAAAACAGAAATTTGGAAAATTAATGTGAAAAATATTTTGATTGTTACTTTTTTGATTTCCTAATTTTGGGTGTAGAAAAGTTAAATTTTTGTTCTGCTTTTCTACAAATTTCTCTCTGATCTGTGGCTAATAAGAGAAAGTGTTATACTACACATATATATATATGAATAAGCATTTCTTCTTTCTAAATAGTATGATTTGCTTTCATTTTTCCATGTCTCTTCCAATCTCCTTTCTTTAGTTATATTTTTCTCCTTCTTGATATTATTCCTCACCTGCTGTATTCCACCTGCCGTTTAGCTATTTACACTGCAGAAGTGTGGCCCTTTGCAATGCTCCAACAATCATCTTCCATTCAGCTGACAGCCAGGAAAATTTTCTGATGGTGATGTTTGTAGATATTTGCACGAAATTGGAGTGGAACTTCTGTGGGATCATATCAACAACTCTTTTATTTATAATTTCTTTAAATAGCTTTCCATTCTCACAATTATTCAGAAGATTTTTTTTTCATACATATGACCCTATTTACATATCCGTTGTTAAAACACCAACGGAAGAATGACTATTATTTGCTTAACCTCAATTAAAAAAATGTTACAATATACCCAAAAGCAAAATAAGTAATTTTTAGGATGAAAGATTTTCCTATGCAAAGTTAAAAAAGAGAATTAAAATTAGAGTGAGTCATATTCACACCAAATAAAGAAAGAGGAGCAACTTGAGGTGCTGAATTTCATATAATAGCTAAAAATTTTGAATGCTGACACAGACCAATATTTATCTTAGAACTACTTTGGCATATAATGCAGATGAATTATATATCTTAGAGTCACTGAGTCCATCCTTCACGGTCACCGGAAAGCATGAAGTGATATCCTGCATACCTTTGTACACTGTGCTATTTTATATCCTGCTTTATGCTACTGTATATATCCATGTTACAGATCAATTCCCAACAAGCAGTAATAAAGTCAGTACCAACACAGAAAGATACAATGTACCTCAGGGCAGTACTATGAAAAGAATAATGATATCACCAAATATTTTATCCTTGTAATACTAAACTGGAGATGGGTCATAGGGTTGTTTCGTCATTTTAAGGCTGATTATTTCTCAAATAATTCCAAATGTTGGACAACACTTCATTCCAGGAAAGATCTCAGTATAAGCAATATCCATATTCCATAGTCCAGATATTTTAGTCAGCGTATAAGGAAAACTTAAAAAAATTTCTCAATTTCTTACTCTGGTAGCTCTGTCATTTTGTTGTCTAATCCTTTCTATAGTCTCAAATTCCACCAGCAAATAATTTAGAACCTTTAATAGTAACAAAAGGCAAACCAGAAAACTTTCTAATGTTCCACGTGACAGTATTTCATTAATCCCTTGAGAGCAGACCACATGAAATTATTCAAATGGGACAAAATAATCCCAAGTAGCAAGTCATCCTGAGGCCTGACTGTCCTATAGTTCTACTTGGAAGGACCTAGAGGTCCTGGTGGACAACAAGCTGAACATCGGTCAGCAGTGCAATCTTTTAACAAAATTATTTACCCTGTGAGTAAGTCAGCATTGAAATGGGTTCCCCATAGAAGTGGTGGACTCCCCTTCACTGGAAATATTTGAGATTTGACCAGAGAAAATTATCAGTGGCCTTGCTTTTAAAATCATATTAGACCAGATAATCTAGATTTTTCAGTGACTCTGTAATTTAAAAAATAGTAAGGGAACACAACTTATACTTCTAAATATATTAAAATAAAAATCTATAAGGGTAGTTTCTTTCTGGTAAATGTAATTTTTCCATTTGGACTTAACTTCGTCAGTCATCCATTTAATGCTGTAATGGATCAAGAATATCCCTTAGGATATTTATCAGCCATCAAATTCATCATGTCATGCACAAATAGGTTTATGATTTCTTCTTTAGATATTGCATCCTCTTATTATTGAGATGATTTCAGTTAATTTACCGTAAGCAATTTTACTGAAAGAAGAGAAAAGCTAGGTGAGATATTCAGAAGGAAGTAATTTTTTTTTACTACAGGTATGCACAAAACCAGTGTATGATTCCCTACATTTTTTTGAGGGGATGAAAAAAGAAGCTAGCTCCTTTCTACTTTTACATCTAACTATCTTATGGGACATGAGTAAAAGATAAAAAACCCCACAGAAACATCCTGAGAGCTCTTTGTTAAATGATTGCTTAGGATGAGGGAAGGGCTCAAGGTGAATCTGTTATTGCCAGTCCTAAAAAGTTCAACTGGTTTATTAAAGAGAAAAACTCTTTATCAAAGAGGAAGATCTTTAATAATGCTATTTAACAACAACAAATTAAACATGCAAATACAGAAACAAGCTCATATTATTTTACCCACTGTACATTTTGAAATTGTTTTCATGGATCAGTAGGCTATTTAATGGCCTTTCACCCCTGAGGCCACACTTCAAATTAAAACCGTGTAAACTTTGAGAAGTAACCGATATAAAATTATGTTTTGAATCGGTATTAAAATTGTATAACCTTAGAGATCTCCCTCTATGAGCTCAACAAGCTTGCAAAATGTTTGGACAAGACAACAAAGCTTCCAAACATGAAAACTTTTTTTCTTATCAGTACAGGTTGTTCCCTAGAGTGAATAAAGGATTCTCCCACTTGAAATGTGAGAAATGGTGGGGGTGGGGGTGGCGGTTTGCACTAGATGATCTTTTAGGTCCGTTTCAACCCCTTAACATTCTATGACTCTATGATTCTATGAAATACCCTACACCATTATAATGCAAAAAATACTGTGAAAACAGGGTGGAAGGTGAGTCAAGGAGTTCTTTAGTTAGTTTTGTTAATTAAGTCTACCCGAGAAGTCTTATTTTGCTACACCATTGGAAGAAGACATGAAGTGAGTTTCTGCTGCCATTTATTAGGATTCTTTTATGTGCACAAGAAGAGATAGGGAAGTAAAACTCTGCTTACAGTTTTTCTCAAAATATGTATCAAATGCACAACATTTCTTTGAGATAATTTACTCCTCTGACAGTGGATCATTCCTCTTTAATGACAAGTTTTGCCTTGACAATGATCTATCTGAAAATTGTACTTCTTTATCTAAAGTGGGAACTTCAGAATAAAAAAATAAATGTACAAACATACACGGAACTCTGTGTTCTGCAGGGTAAGTGTATTTGGTTTTCTTGTTTGGTTGTGCTTGCTCACTGCTTCTCGTGTTGCTGTGTCTCTTTAGCCTTTCCTGTGGGTGACTGAGAGCAGCTATGCTAGAATAGCTTTTGCTTCCAGGAAGAAAGTGGCTAGGGCTCCCTCATGATGTTTTTATGATACAAGGATTTACCATGAGATGCAGTGCATCTTCTCTGTGTCACATCAAGTTACTAAAGAGAACTAGAGTTCATAAATACTCTCTTTCATATATATATTGCTTTGGGCAGCAATCCAACTCCTTATTGGGGAGTTTCACTAAACATAGGTCCTTCTTTGGGCCTTCCACACCATTTAGATATTACTCCTTTAGTTTTTCTATTCAAGGACAGGTTGGATGACAACTGGCTGTGAGTACAGACTGAAGGGAACACCAAGTGGTGTAATTCCAGGCAGTAATCCCAGCTGATGTCAGCACAAGGAAAATGGAGGGATTGCCCTATACACAATCTGTGAGATGTCATGAACAGATTCTACTCAAGCATTATAACTATGGTTGCTATAAATAATACAAAAGCTACTGATGGTGGTCAGTACTAATGCCTTGTGACTGACATGTCCCAGAGAGTTGAATGAAAGTTTTCTGATAGTCTTATTTGATAGCTTTCCCTAGGCTAAATACCTTCCTTATTAAAAAAATAAAAGTGAAAATAGCATAAAACTTGCTCACTTATTACTCTTTGCTATAGTACCAACCACATTCAAAAGAGAATAGTAATATATGGCAATGACTGAAAGATGCAGAAAACAAAAGTGAGAAGGCTGTAGAAGGAAAAATCACAGAAACTAGAAAAAAAACACAGGGCTAGAACACTTTTTAACATTAGAATAAGCATGGGCTTTCCTAATAAATTTTAAAACTATTTACCATCATCTGTTTTTGAACAATATATCCATGTGTCTTTGTGATGGTTGATAGTTCTTTCTTTATAGTATAGCCATGTTACTTAGGCTTTCTGGGGCTGTAAAAACAAACACAACCCAACAATGAATATAAATGACAAGTGTACCATTGGCAGTTATTTCCAAGTTAGAGACCAGTGCTTTCACAATTGTTTTCAAAACTAGGTTTTCTCACAGGCTGCCTGTGTGTACCTGAGTATTTTTCAAAATTAAAATTAAGCACTTGTATTCCTCCCATAGCACAGACAAAAACCACCACCAAACTCAGAACTAACATATTAAGTGACTCAAAGGCTTCAAAACAGATAAAGAAATAAGGTGAAGGTATAGCTGGTGCTATCTGAACCTAAGGATGCCTCCCACCTCTCCAAAAAGGTTAAAAATTATGAGTGTACACCACTGCTGTAGGTTGTGGGTGATCCGATCTCTTAATCCAGCTGGTCTTAATACATGCATGCTGTGCTAATTACCAATGTAAATTATTTCCTGGTTATATTAGCTTTGTGACTGCTTTTATTCTAAGCTTTGACTTTCAGTATGACAAGAAAATAAAAATCTTGAAGGACAATTCTAATTTAAAGGGTTTTGAGCATGGAAGTCTCAAACAACAGAGATGTCCTGGTCAAATACATGGAAATTCTATGACAACTCCAGATTGTTCTGTGGATATAAAGCAGAGATTACATTCTTCCACACTATTATTGCCTTTTAGTGTGAAAGCACAACCTAAATACTTTAAAATTTAGAAGAATAATTCAAGGAGTACTTTCAACAAATGTGATTTTCATATCCCCATTTTCTTCAGAGAAACAAAAGGCTTGAATATTAACACCACCAAAGTAATGGCAAAGATGGTTGGTGATGGAAAATCTTATTAGTAAACAAAAGCTGCATCTGAAAAATATTGTCATTAAAAGTTATGTAGTAGTTAATTGAGTCTGATATGAAATTTAGTGCTGGAAAGTTAATGACTAATGCAGCCAATACACAGAGCTTGGTTACTGCAGGCTCTATAATGATCTTCTTTCCTTCGTAGCAACAATGAAATTAACCTCTTTTTTGTCCTGCAGGTGTTCTGTTCTGATAATGCATATCCTTTACAAGTATGAGCAAATTATTTGCTTTGCATACAAACAGCATGAGCTGAATCTATATGGAAAAAAAAAGAGTACTTATATTTTTGAACTAAAGAATACACATTGGAATGTAAGTCAAAATTCAATAAGCTGGTGTCCTGAGTGACTTAAAATAACATTAATACAGGTAGGAATTTAGAAGATTATTGTTTTTCTGGATTTCTACTTCTATGATTCTACTGTTTTAAAACCTTACCAGACATAAACCCACGAGTTAGCAAAGCTCCTCCATTGCTTCAGCTCATGATTCCCAAAGGACAGGGAATCTAAAGCAGAGTGGTCCAGAAAGCAGGTTGGAGAGATGGGGGAATGGGTTTAAAAGAAACATTTTTAGCTTTTGATTAGCAAGGTATTTACTGGATTGAAGAAGGAAGAGTGCATTTATAATTTGGAGTGGAGAAAAAAAGGAGCATCAGAACTCTTGGTATGGCATCAGAAAAACACAGTGAGAGTATGAGGAATGAACCAATAGGGAAAAACCCAATAAGGCTGGAATATGTAATACAAGAATTCACTATACTCAAATAAAAGTTAATTTTTCTTCTTATTCATTTTAGTGACGACATCGGGTATGCATGTCTTATTGGCTGTATGATCAAGAGATATGTTCGCAGTACAAATTCTGAGAGTTGAATATAACTTCCCTGTGAGTATGAAACACCAAGAAAAGTTTGAGGATGCTTCCTCTTTTTTCTTTCCAGTTTCCCAGGATGCTAAAGGAATGAAACAGGGGAGATGACGGACTAATAGAAGATTAATTGGTACGTTTTAATAGATTGTTGTAATATTGTTCTTAATGTAGGCTATTCCTACTAGCTTCTTCCTCCTAGTATGAAGAGCAAGGAATGAGAATAAGATGGGAAGTGCTTACTATTATCTCCAGAACAGTGATGACTGCAGCTGACTTAACTCCTACCACCATCAATGAGACTGTGTAGAGTAGTTCAGTTTACACGTTTGGTAACTACATCAGCAAGTCAAAAGCAACCTAATAACAGTAAATTTTAGAAAGCAACATGCTTGACTTATTGCAAGCTCAGCCTAAGTACCCAGTTGCTGCACAAACCATGAAAGGGATGGATAAACTTGGGTATAAACAGGTATTGAATTTGCTTTTGGATGGGAAGTAATTATCCAGAATGACATTTTCAAAGACTAGCTTAGAGTCAGAAAATGAGTGGGAAACCATTCCTTTGTATAAGCTACCAGTTTCACAGGACAAAGCTGTATAATTCTCTGTGTCAACATCAGTGATATATGACTGAAGAAGAAATTAGATGCTGGGTTAAGAAGCATGCAATATTGGGACTCTAAGTCAACTTTTCTTTATTCTGAACACTACTTTTCTACTTTTTGATCTTCATTTTGTTTGGTTTGGTTTGGTTTGGTTTGGTTTAGTTTGGCTTTGGTTTTGTTTTTTTCCTGCATACTTTTAATAGGAAAAACTCTTAGAGGAAAGAATTTAACAGTTGTGGCATATGTGTTTGCTTTTGGTTTTATTTCCTGATAAAAAAATGATATGAAGGAACTATTTGATAATAGACCTTGTGAGAATTTTATTTTCCTTAGAAAAGTCTGAAAATTGGTAGAGGAAGAAACAGAATAGACATAGAAAGTCAGAAAAATCCTCAAAAGAAAAATGCTGAAAATAATTTATTTTACAATACTAGCATATTTTTTGTTGGAGAACTTAAAATTTTTTATTTGGATGAATGCCTCCTAGATCTCACACATGTCAGAAACTGAAATCTTGAGGCCTATGGTTTAGTGCATAGCATTTCAACATCTCACAGTTCCGTCTATTTGACAGAAACAGGGGTTCATGAAAACTGAAACCAAAAAAGATTGCTAAAACTCACAGTGACTTTAGAAATGTCTCGAAATTTTCAGTGATTGTATGGCAGGCTTGGTTGATAAAAGAGAAAATAAAATTTATTTGTATGCATCTGTGTGTACTGAGAAGTAAGAAAGGGAAAGTTCATAAGGTAAGTGTACATATCTTATTTTAACAATTCATAGATAAATTTTAATATCTGAACTACTTCAGTACCTAATAACGAAGTTTTGTGGAAACTTCTGTTTCAAACATCATATACATCATATACATCAGCAATCAGTTGCCTCTTTTTTTTTTCACCACAGAGTCACAGAATCATTAAGGTTAGAAGGGACGTCCAGAGGTCATCTTGCCCAATCCCACTGCTCAAAGCAAGACCAGCTAGAGCAGATTGCTCAGGAACATGTCCAGTTGGGCACTGACTGTCTCCAAGGATTGAGACTCTACAGTCTCTCTAGGCAACGTATTCCTGTGTTCAACCACCTCACAGCTTTGAGCAACCTGATCCAGTAGAAGATGTCCCTGTCCAGAGCAGAGAGTTTGACTAGATCTTTCAAAGATCCCTTCTAACTCAAACCTTTTACAGCAATTACACCTTTCTGTGTGTTTAAATGGAATTTTTTGTGTTTTATTTTCCTGTTGGACTTAGTTGTAAGGGTGCATTGCTGACCCTTGTTGCAGAATAATTTGTGAGAATCAAAGGCACAGACTTAGTTTTGTAGAGTGCAAATCTAGGTCCTGATCAAGTACTCTGGTCTCATTCTTGATTTTAAAATATAACAACACAGTACTGATATTTAAAATGTATACTTTATTTATTATTCAGATTTCTAAATTTCACAACCAACCTTTGGACACAGTTATTATATTTTTACACCTAAGTGAACCAACTTCTTTTCACCCGTCTGGAACCTTACCAAACAGTTCTATCAGTTGAGGGATATTTATGTGTTTGTTTTTCCCTTCAAATTTGTTATTGTATGGGTTGAATTGGGAAATACAGAAGAAGACACAGTAGTCCAGTCCCATACACAGGTACTATATAACCTCCCTTTCCCCATTCAGTCTGTCCTTATTCATGTTCCAAACATGCAAAGACAGCTCTATTTAATCATCATTAATTACTTTTCTCTCTACTGAATCTTCCATCAGTGTTTATGCTACTTAATCTGTGAAAATGGTCAGAGTGAAAAATATATCTTTTTTTTTACTATTATTTTTACCTTCTTAAACCAGATATACAATGACAGTTTCTTACCAGTCTTTTGGGATGTTCAGTGTTATGAAAAGTGAATATAAATGGACTTCATTAGCTGAGCCTTCTCCAGTTATTGTTTGTAAATTATCCACACCTTGTGATTTGAAAGGTGCAACTTTATTAGTTCTTGTTTAAATTCTGCTTAATATCTGATCAGATGAAACACATTTTTCCTTCAATCACCACTTACTTATTTCTTAAACTTAAAATAGTATTTACTGAAACACTTCAGTCTTCTATGTTAGCAGTTTTTATTATTTACATCAAATAGGAATACCTAAGAAGTGACCAAAGATTCATTTGTCCCTGAATGTTCTATGTCTATTTCAGGGCATTTCAGAAAGATAACAAGGGACAAAAAGCACTTGTCAGAGTGTCATGATTTCAGCCCAGCTGGCATCTAAGCACCAAGCAGCTGCTTGCTTAAAATTGTGTTAAATTATGAAGTTAAATCTACTTTCTCCATGTAAAAGAAAATTTAGTTTTCAAAGATAAAGTTATAGAAAAGAAAATCAAGAGAAGTGAAGAAGTGAAGAGCTTAAACACAGTAGAATCATCTCTGGCAAGATCCATGTGACGGCAAGGAAGCTGTGACATTGGCGGTATTCCCTAGGGTTTGGGACATCAGAGAGTTAGCTGAGACTACTGAGTGATGCTTTAGTGTTTGTAGAACTATAACTGTTTTACAGAAGGAGAAAAATTCATTTGTCTGAGGAAACTGAAATTTTGGTTGAACTCATAGGTTATCATTAAGGAGGCTTTGGTATATTAAACGTATCTCTGCACTTCAGGTGATGTTTTGCAGTGTTCCCTGTGGATCATATACTAATTCTATGGAGGGCAACGTCAGCTACCTTGCTGACCTTTCCCTGACTGCAAGATGATGCAGTTATAAACATATGGATATTCAAATGGATGTCTTATTTAGAACGTGCAATTGTGTGAGCTGAAGTTGCCTGCAACAAGCTGCACTTGTTACCTTCCTCGGTGATTCATATTAGGGACATTTTTATAAAGGAATCCAAGGGACAGTTCTAGGCACACTCTACAATGGACAACTATACAACTTTACAAAAAGTAGGATGGGTTTTTTTTTCAGATTCACAATGAATGACTAAATAAGAAAAAAAAGATTTACTGAGTTGCAAGTTACATGACTGCAATGACACACTTGATTCATTAACACAAGATAAAAATGTGCTAAATTAACATGGGGCAACCTGTCAGTTAAACCTCTTTTATTTACTCAAGTTCTGGATTCTCCTCCCAGGTAAGAAAATATAAACCCTACTATGTGAACAGATAATCTTGGGACAAGAGATTTTGTAGTGCAGTGCAGGGGGTTTTTAATTACTTTTTTTTTAACCATAATAGCATTATCTGCTCTATAATAAGAAAATAATTTATTTTAAGTAGGTCCAGAAACTATGAAACTTTGTCTTTGGGTTTAAAGTCTCTTGAAATCAGATAAATATGACAAACTTGTATCTTTCATTCACTTACAGTCTGTCAAATCTACAAAATGGTGCATAAAAAAAGTCATCATTATGGGCCATCCTAACTTTAAAAACTATCTATTTATGGAAATATAGATTTATTGAATTTGTGTGAAGTTATCTGTGCGACACTTCTTTATGGAAGAAATTTAACTGAAGTTTCTCAATAAAACTCCTGAGACTTTGTTTCAAGGAATGATTTCCTAATGCTTTAGGTGCAAAGACTACAGTAGAATGTAATTCTGGACCAAGTCTATTTTTTTTTAACCTGGCAGTTGAAAGGTAAAGTTTGAAACTGTCTTATTTGAAAAGTCTAATGTGAGGACAATAGACTAAAGAGAGCCACTTATTTATCCCAGCAGAATGGCCTTAACTTTTATATTCCACACATTAACACTGGCAGAAAATGAAGTTATAAAACATTGAATGGAAAAAAAAAATACAAAAAACACCTACACTGGAGAATACTGTGAAAAGTTGATAATATATTGTTGAATTCTTCTCTGAGCTAAAGTAAAGGAGTGCTTGTTGCACTAAAAATTTTCAGGTTTACACGTGAACTAAATGCAAGAGTTTTGACAATTAGGGATTTCATAAGAGAATGATATTCTGGCCAATTGTTAATTTTATTTTTTTTATTTTTTATTTTAATGACTTCACTATTATCTAGAGATCCCTGAATGTAATTTAGCACTTGGAAATGTTCTGGAACTTTATAAATAAGAAATTACTCCACTATTTGCAATTATAATTGCATCTAAAGTATTACCACGGTATATATATAGTTGTTTGGAATAACTAATCTCTACAACGACTAAATTCATCACAGGATCTTTGGATGATGGTCATCAGAATCAATATCATTTCACTGATGATAATCCACATATTAGAATACTGAAGAAAGGCATCCGTAATTTTCAGCAAAATGGATTTTTCTTTCATTCTTCCTTCTGCAACATTTATATTTGACTGTTTCCGAGACCAGTGTCCTGCAACAGATGCTGCCAGCAATACTGAATACTTTCAATTAGTAGTTCTCTACTTCTCTCGTAGCTAAGCAACTGACCTGTGGTGAAGAATACATAATGATTTTGTGCATATCCACCTTAGAGTATCAGACAGAGCATAGGCTTCAAAGCATGGGTTTGTTCACCCATATTGATGACTTTGGCTTATCCTTCTGTGAATTATGAAGTGTGTTTACTGTGTGCCTAATGTAAATAAGTCAAACACAGAGGCTGTATATGTATGTGGCTTTATCTTTGTTCATTGAAATGACTATGCTGTTAGCAAACAAACATACAAAACTCTATAAAATCAAGATAAATAAGGATTTGATATCATCAATATAAAACCAATCCTAATTAACTACATAATAGAACATTTTACCTTTTTTTTAACGATTGTGAGTAATATAGTCTCATTAATAAGACAGTGTTTATGTAATGGGAATCTGAGAAAAAACAGTAGCTGGCACAGACTTAATCCACGTAAAAGAGAGAAGTTCCTAGTTGTCAGGGGTATGGTAGCATGAAAAAATAGCTGAAAGAATAACCTCATCTATTATGAAGACTTCCAGCACATTGAGTGTGTGCCGCAGAGCTGGTCAGCACTTACTAGATTCCCAGATTCTAGCAAATGCCTGAGAAGCTATCTCCTCTCAGCTTTGTTTGATCAGAGGACTATGCTTATTCTGGTCCAGTGAAACTTTCACAGCTGTAGTCCCTTTATGTGTCACCTGTGGAAGACTGCAAAATGAGAGGAGGATCGAGATGGTCTTACATATAAAGTAAACTAACAGAAAATCCTTAAGTACACTGGTCAAAAAACTCACAAAAAATCCAAAAGGAGCAGAATAAAACCAACATTTTAGATTACTGGGATTACATTACAGTGGTCTAATTAGTTTAGATAGGAAACAAAAGAATATGGCCAACACAGATAATCCATTTGCAAACATATCAAACTGGTAGATTTTGCACAGCACCAGTTTAAAGAGTGTTTGGGTTAAAGTGGGGTTCAGACCAATCTCCAAAATAAAGAACACATGACTAACTGAAATAATTGGAAAATACCTCTGAGATGTTTGTATCAGTAGTGAAAAGTACTTGTAGACAGTGCTTCAGCAGTTCTTTTTCAGTTAGCTCAAGTCCTCAGGGAGTCAGGAGTAATGTGCTGCAAAATTAATCTGAAGGGAGGAGAAAATGTGTGTTGTCAGAAAGATGGGAGAAACTAATAGTTACCTACTGCAAATCTGTGAGTATATGTGTAACAGTTCTTGCTTTAGACTAGCAGTATTTATATTTCTCTTAGAATAACTTTTTTGTTTCTTTTTTTTTAAAAAAATATCACAATTGTCCTACCAGTTTTTAAAATACTCTACTAATCACAGCTGTAACTTTGTAGTGAGTCAACCCTAGGTGGACCCCAGGTACTCAATAAAACTGCTCTGTTACTCCACTCTTCGACTGGACAAGGTAAAGAATACACAACTAAAGGCTAGCAGGTTGAAATAAGATCAGGAAGAGATCAGTCACCATTAAAAACATCACTTCAACCAACGAATATCTAAATTACAACAATCAAGTCTCATAGCAGGATCCATGGGTGGTGATATCTGTCCTCTCCACTATCCACTCTTACCCTTACTTTTTCTTTCCTTCTTTTTCTTATGTATTTTCTTAAGTGATATGTTTATACTATTATATTTTTATATTTCTGTAGATAATAACCAAAATGGCTACATACCTCCTTTCCATTGCAACCAAATTGTTCTAAAATAAACCTGGCTTGTGTATATGTATATATATACAGCCATATATATATATATATATATATATACACGTATATATATACATATATACTGGTAATTCAGTTTCACTCTAATCTGCCCAAAGGGATCTATTAACAAGAAACTTAGTTACCCTGCCTCAGGGATGGGTTGTAACACATCCCCATCTCCTTCTTAGCTCTGTTATCCCAGAGTCATTACCATCATCCTTGATGGACTCAGACTTGGCCAGTGTCAGGTTCATCTGGCATTGGCTCTGTTGGACATAGGGGAAGCTTCTGGCAGCTTCTCACAGAAGCCACCACTGTAGCTCCCCCACAAATAAGACCTTGCCATCCAAACCCAATCATAAACATTTATTTATTGAAAAAAACAATATCTGTCAAGTATTTTTACTGTATCCTACAATTGCAATTTCCTATTGAGAGTGGCATCGTTTGACTTTTCAAGGTGTATATGTTCAGAGCTATCTGTTATGTAACTTACTAGCTTTATCTAAGTTTCTAAAAGCATAAAGCACCTACTAAAATAATAATAATAATAAAGCTAAACAAAAACTGATCCTTAATGACATTGTGTTTTTACAAATAAAATATACTCAGCCCATTAGGTGAACCAAATGTCCTCAGGAACTATATGTCAATAGCTTGGTAGGTTTTTTAAAGCCTCCATATAAACAAGAAAACATCAGTGGTTTCCACAACTTGGCTCTGAGACTACCATCATCATTTTTGTGCCACAACATCCTTATAGATAGTCAAGCACTGTACAATTGAAATATCTGGCATCATGTCCTGTCTTTTACTAATTTTTGCAGATCTTAGAGTCTACATATATGAAAAAAATCCACAAAGAACAACAGTGAACAAATACTCAAATTGAATAATTAAAAAGAAATCATATAAATTCAGAAGTCAGAGAGACTAAGGTGGGAGTTAAATAAAAATCTCATGCTCCTCTCTGCAAAAAGCAATCTGAATTTACATTGGGGTTTAAAAATATTGAATTATTAAAATAAATAATCTGAAAAACTATTTTCTCATGCAAGGCATTTTCGTTATATTAGAATAGAGGATTTAATTTGGGAACGCTGATATAAATGCCTGTATTAGACAGGGAGATCTGGATTCTATTTCAGTCTGGGACTGAGAGTCCCTTTGTGATGTGAGGAGAATAAATAAAACACATGGTCTCCCTTAACAACTATGGCTCACTGTATTTGTCTCAGACTTTTCCAGCAGTAATGGCTATAGGATATGCTAACAAAAAAAAAAAGGTTTGTGAGGATACCTAGACTGCTCCTACTGCTTCTTCCTTATACAGAGAAGAATTTTACCCTTCTGTGAAGGCAACTGCTACCTTGTTGAAAGAACTTTGTCTGACTCCTGGAAGTCTTTGAAGTGCAATGGTGAAAGAGGAACAAAGTGGAACAAGTGCTGTGTGAGAGTGAAGGACTTTAAAAAAAAAAAAAAAAGAGAGAGAAAATTCTCAGCAGCCTGTTAGGGACTGAAGAATGGAGAAGAAAAGTAGAGTGCAAGTAGAATGCAATTATTCTTGAAGAAAACCACTCAGCATATAATAATCTAATTTAAAATTATGTCTCATTTTTACAAATTTTGTTCTTACTTTTGCTTTAAGTACTGCTAGTTTTAAGGCTCATTTTTTTGTGCATTTATCATTTAAGTATGAAGAAAATTTCATTGGTGCTTTTCTGTCAGCTGCCATAGTCACTCTAAACATTATCAGGCTGTTGTCACCAGTGCAGTTGTCCGCCTTAGAGTGTGCAGATCGCTTCCTTTCTCCAGCTGCTCTGTCCATGACAGGCTGCTGTCTCTCTGGGGTTTGCAGTTGCTGCTGGATAATAAGCAATGGCATAGTATTCCATGCTACATCAAATTATAGAGCCCTACAGGAATGTGCTATTCAATAAAGTCATTCAGGGGATGGGAATAAAGAACTTAAAACCTAAAATTTCTTCCCATTTTGATTTAAATTTCCCTAAATTTAATCCAAGTCAAGGGAAAGCTCTTTCTGTTAGACATTGCTCAGTCATGAGGATGCTGGAGTTAAACATTTCTGTTGTATGCTTAGGATGGTAATGCTTTCCAATAGGACTCATGTGCAAGGAGAAATCACAGAAAAGTAGTGCTAGATGAACAGCAGCAGGAAGTTGCAGTCAGAGTAAACAGAAAATTGGGGTTAGATTGGCATTAGCTATTAAAACAATGTTCTTACACATCTGCATAGCTTGAAAAACAGGAATAGGTTGTAATGAACCATCTCCACCTGTACATCTTCATTCATACATACAGGATGGATGTATGTCACCATTGGATGCGGTGACAACTCCCATAGAATAAGAAACTAATTGTTATAGAAGTAATTATTCTGAGTTTTAAAGTGTTTTCTTAAAAAGTTATGGTATTTGACAATTTACACAGAATTTTAGAACCTCCTACTTGGTTACTGCAACAGTAACCAACAGTAACCAACCTCAAAGCCTTTAATTGCACCTCCCACTCATTATCACCTTAAAGGGGTTTTGTTCTTTCCATGTCTCCTTTTGACTGATTGTTGAGGTTTAGCCCCAGCCAGCAACCGAGCGCTATGCAGCCCCTTGCTTACTCCCTGCCCCCAACCTCCAGTAGGACTGGGGAGAGAATCAGAAGGGTAAAAGCTAGAAAACTCATGGGTTGAGATAAAGACAGTTTACTAGGGAAAGCAAAAGCTGTGCATAAAAGCAAAGCAACTGTAGCCAGTTGAAGTTGGCTTCCCGCCAAACCCCACAGACTGCAGTGAAACCTCCCAGAAGAAAAGAAAAAAAACCTGGAATAGCAAAAGTTATATCAAAAATATATATATTTCACATATATCACAGATATACAATTAAGATACTATGTACATATGAACACAGAAACCCCAAACAGTTCCCAAAAAGAGGAAGAGGGGAAGGGAAAAGGGAAAAAAGGGACAAAAAGGGACAAAACAAAACAGATATGCACAATTGAAAAAACCAGGAACTAGCAAAATAAAGAACTAGCAAAATGAAATCTCACCACTTCCCTTGAGAAAACCAGGATAGTCAGACCTGGCCAGCACTCTCCACCTTCCACATGGCAGACAACAGCAGTCACTACAGGCCTCAGCTCCAGATAAGCAAGACCAACGCAGGGACCTACTGTTCCCAAACCTTACTGGAAGAGAAGAGAGCTAAGGCTTCTCTTCCTTTCTCATTTATACCTCTATTTACGTAAAGGATAGCATGGAATACTGGGAACACAGGGTACTTCCCTGGTTACAAGCTGGTCTCCAGGAAGGCCTAGACCAAAACTATCACAGCAACACAAGGAATTAATTCAGTGCTTCTCATGGGTAGGCAGGTGTTCAGCCAGGAGAGCAGGGCCCCATCGCTCACAAAGGTTACTTGGGAAGACAAATGCCATCGCTTCAAATATCACCCTACTTCCTCCCTCTTCCTCCGACTTTATATACTGATCATATTGTCATATGGTCTGGAATATCTCTTTGGTCAGTTAGGGTCATCTGTACCTGCTATGTCCCCTCCCAGCCTCCCATGCACCTGCAACTTCCTTGCCAGTATGGAAATACAGAGTAGAAAAGATATTGGCTCTGTGTAAGCTCTGCTCAGCAATAACAAAAACATCTCATTATCAACCCTGTGTTCAGCACAAATGCAAAACACAGCCCCACACTAGCCACTGTGAAGAAAGTTAACCCTACTCCAGCCAAAGCCAGCCTGCTGATTCATTATTGTTAGTTGTTCCTGCAAGATTATGTTATTATTGCACATGCTTATAAGAAACCTTGATTCCACGGCATGAAGAAACCAAGAGGGGAAGGATGAACTTTTTGTTGCCAGGGAAGTGCTGGAGCAGTGTTTTGCACATTCTGTATACAGACCAGGATCAAGGGATCAATGCAATGGACTGATGAAGACTTTGTTTAATGTATCGTGTAAACTTGCTGCTGCAATATCAAGAAAAAAGCAGGAGTATATTATCTCATTCAGCTGCAGTGTGTATTTCATGGAAATATGTACTTGATAAGCACTGATGTAAATCATTAGACCATGTCCTATGTCCATAAAGCTTTGTCCCTTTGCTTACCTCAGCAGTGAATACTTCTGTAGCTTGAACAAGGAAATAGGAAACACACAAGGGGAAAACAGCAGAGATGGTGAAGCAGCAGAGATGATTTATGCTCTTGTTGCTCCTACAGAAAACTGAAGACATGAAGGAGTAGTAATTCAATGACACTATGACAATTAAGAAAACAAAATAGTTTTCTTCTTAGGATATTTTCCTGTCAATGTTAATGGAAATAAGTAAATGGGATTTTCTATGTGTTTTTTTTTCTTTTTTTGTTTTTGCACACATTACAAACCATTAGCTCCTGTTTAACTGTAACAGGATGAAGTGTTTCTGTTAATGCAACTTTACTCTTCTTGACTGAAGGGAATACTTAATAAACCCATGAAAGAAAGGAAAGATGAGAGTTTAGAGATGAATTCAAATTCATCAGCAATGTCCAGATTCATAAGAGTGAAAGAGTAAATACTAGAGAGATGAAAACATGAATAGAAAAGTTGACATGAGTCGTGAACTGGCATTGCTGAGTGACAAAAGTGGACATTTGGCTCTGGATTTGTTTCTTCTTGGTACAGAATTTAATGGATTTTTTTTCCTGACAAAGACTCAAGAGAACATGCTTTGTGAAGCCAAGAAAGCCTTGAAGACCTTCTGTTTAAATGCAAGTTTTTAACTATAATACCATACCAACAAAACCATCAATCACACATTCGTATTTTTCCTTTTGGTTTGGGGTTTGGGGAATTGGTTCCACTACACATTATATGTTAAGAAAAATAATAACCTATCAGCAAGAAAAAAGATAGGTTTTTAATCACCCTTTGGAATCAATCTTGCTGTAATCTTTGCAGATTTTATTCATTCTGAGTTTAGGTTGTGGTAAGCTATATGAAGGAGTAATATTCGGAAAGAGTTACAATGAGATGTCATGATTGTTAGTGAGAAAATTGCTAGAGCAGCTACTTCTTCCATGTTGTAGTGCTGTTGTTTTCATTCTGAGGTAGGGAACTTTTTTTTGCTGATGTCAGTGATGTGAGTGAAGTTTGTGAAGATTGTGTGATGAATGTGGATTTGAATGATAATTTGTAAATATGAGATTCACAGAGGCAAGGGGTGGAACATATAGTGTTTGTGTGGCTAAGTTTTGGTAGTGGGGAGCTACAGAAGGGGCTTCTCTGAGAGACTGCCAGAAGCTTCCCCTACATTTTATAGAGCCTATGCCATTGGGACCCAAGAGAGACCCACCACTGGCCAAGGCAGCAGTGGCAGTGGTAGTACCACTGGGATAATATAGTTAAGAAGACGGTGGGTGGTGAACCGTGTATGGACAACTCCAACCAGAGAGAGGAGAGTGAATATGTGAGAGAAACAACTCTGCAAACGTCAAAGTCAGTGGAGAAGGAGAGGGAGGAGATGTTCCAACCGCCAGAGCAGAGATTCCCCTGCAGCCCATTGGGAAGACCATGGTGAGATAGGCTATCCCCCTGCAGCCCATGAATTTCCATAGTGGAGCAGAGATCCATCTGCAGCTCATGGAGGACCCCGTGTCACAGCAGGTGGATGCCCCCAAGGAGGCTGTGATTCTGTGAGAAACCATGCAAGTTCCTGGCATGGCCTGTGGCCTCATGGAGTCAGTGGCCCATACTGGAGCAGGTTTACTGGCAGGACTTGTGACCCTGTGAGAAACATACTGCTGGAGCACCTTGTTCCTGAAGGGCTGCATCCTGAGAAAGGAACTCACACTGGAGAAATTTGTGAGGAATTGCAGCCTGTGGGAAGGACTCATGTTGGAGAAGCTCCTGGAGGACATTTCCCAGTGGGAGGAACCCCACCCTGGAGCAGGGGAAGGAGGAGTCCTTCCTCTGAGGAGGAAGGAAAGGTAGAGACAATGTGTGTTGGACTGACCGCAACCATCATTCCCCATTCTCCTGCACCACTGTTGAGAAGGAGGTAGAGAACTCAGGAGGGAAGCTGAGCCCAGAAAGAAAGGAAGAGTTGGGAGGAGATGTTTTTTAAGATTTGTTTTTATTTCTCTTTATCTTTCTCTGATTTCATTTGCAATCAATAAAATCAATTTCCCCGCATTGAAACTGTTTTACCTGTGACAGTAATTGGTGAGTGATCTCTTTCTGTCCTTATCTCATTCCACGAGCTTTCCTTATATTTCCTCTCCCTCTGTCTGGCTGAGGAGGGGAGTGACAAAATGGCTTTTTGGGCACTTTGCATCCAGCCAGGGCCAACCCTGCTCCTTCACAATATATGTTTCACGTCTGATCAGGAAAGTACATCTCAGTATTAATCATTAACAATCATCTCAGCTAAAAATGCCTCCAAGAGATTTAGTGGTAGTGACATATTTTATTTACATTTACACAATTATTAACTAACATTGTATATACAAAAATATAACTTTTTGTCTTCAGTAGATTTGGGAAATTTCTAAGAAGATAATAATGACCTCACTATTTTCCAATTTAATAGAAGTGACCATGCAGATATTTCATGTTGTTTAGAACAGTCAGGTATTTCATTACCACTTTGTGTTTAATTTTAAGCTATTTTAATTACTAACGCTAGAAAATGTAAATATCTCTGTGGAGGTGAAACACACTGGACTAATTATTATTATTATTATTATTATTATTATTATTATTATTATTATTATTGCTATTATTATTTGTCACATTTTCATGTGCATCATGATACATTCAGTTATATATTACCTACTCTGAAAGCAAACTATTTTATATGCAGATTTAAGGTAATGAGCATTCAACTTTAAAAAATGGTTCTGGTATCCTGTAGCTTCTCAATAATAATATGCTCTTACATTACAACAGAGAAGGATGGATTATTGGTTTTTCAATTTGCATCAGGCATATTAATTGCAGAGTAGGATTTTCACATAAAATATCAACGTACTGGAACAAACTGTTAATGTACCAGAATACGAACACTTACATTCATTTCTTGAGATTTAAAAGCAATCTTATTTTTCATATATCTTAATAGCATTTTTTTTAGTCTTTAATGAGAACAACGTAACCAATGTTTTCTGAAAGCCTTAATTATCTTAAGTTTTAATAGTGCTTTCCTAGTCATTGTACTGGCAAAAAATACAGTAAGCCATTAGGGAAAGAAAATAATTTACAGGCTATGAAAAAACTTCAGAGCAGCTGTTAAGAAACATGCCATGGAAGATCAACTTTATCTTGTACTAGCAACCAAGGAAACATTGAATTCAAGTTTTACTTGTTTAGGGTTTTTTGTTTGTGGGTTTGTTTGGTTTTTGTTTATTTTGTCGTAAGGGGTGTTTTTTGTTTGTCTGTAGCTTTTTTTTAGTTTTTGTTTGTGTGTTTGTTTGGCTGTTGTCTTTCCCTGGTAGGAGAGATGCTTAGACTAAGTGTACTTGGAAGTGAAGTATAGCTGGGAATTTGCAAGGGGTTATTAATGGCATAGAATGTAAGTTTATGGTTTACCAGATTTGTTTGAATTGCACACACAGAATCCAAGATTTTTTTTAAATAGGTATTAATAATACAAAACAATTTTGCTGTATAAAAAGAAAATGTAATTCTTTAAGAGCAGGTAAGTAAAGAGTTATGATTCTTAACAGTACAAAGGGGGTTTTTACAACCATTATCTTGTTATTTATACATCTGAGCAAGTACATATCTTCTCATTCATTTTCAAATACTAGGCTATTACTACTTAAAAAGATGTAAATTAATTCCTTCTTTGTTTATGCTGTTTTGTTTTATGACTGCTCTGTTTCAAACTACTCATCTTTATTGGGCATTCAATTTTTTTTCCCTGTTCTTAAAAACAGCAAATGAATGCAAGTCCTACTTTTAAAGCCAAATAGAAAGAGAAAAATATTTGAGTTTTCATGTCACAGCTGCAGGCTGTGAATTATCCCACTAGGGAAGAGTAGAAATACCATCCACATAATCCAACAAGAGGTTTGATTCATTTTGTATCTGAAGCAATCATTGTGATCTTACAAAGCTGAAATGAGTTTCCTTTGCAATCTTCACAGGAGAAAAAAAAAAGAGAGAGTATCATCCTTAGTAGTTCAAAGCAAGATTCCACTTTTTAATTTATTTTTACTCTTATTTCTCATTTTTAATTTTCCTCCTTAGTTTACCACTATGTAGCAACTAATTTGACTTTACACATAATAATGGAATTGAATTTGAGATGGGATGTAAAGAAGAGCCAAGCAATATCTTCCCAGCCCTATCAATCCCACATAAACTTGTGACGAGTGATTTAGTGTAGAGTATGAGAACCAGACCTAACAAACTTTGCCTGTTTTTAAGGCTCCTAATTGTTCCAGTGCAGTCAGAAAAACTTCATATCTCACAGACAGGGGTGTTAATTGCCATCTGTTTAAGATCCCAGTGGAAGCACCTGCCTAGGGTACTGTCTAAATATGCAGGACTCAACTCTGTATGCATAGCCACTCTTTATGTAGCTTCCTACAGATCATCAATAGTGAATAATGAAGAGAGAGATATTAAATTCTGCCTTTTAGATTCTTTACTCAAGGCTGTAGGGAGGTTTTTTCCTCTTGGGATCCTAATTCTTGAATTTTCCCTTGAAGAGCTTTAAAGTACTCAGGATCTTTTTTTTTTTTTTTTTTTAAAAAAATGATCTGGATTAATTCAGCTGATTAAAGCTGAATTTAAAAGTTCAGCTACTGACAGATGAAATGATGACTGCAGTAAAAGTCTTCTGATTGCAGTACTTGTCTAGAAACAGTTCTTTTTACTGCCTCAAAATATTCATACATTTGTTGTCCATTCCTTCACACAATGATGTAGTTACAAGGTTGTGTTTATTAGGGCAAGAGAACAGAAGGGAAAAAGGTAAGAAGATGGAAGGGAGGGCGGGACAAAGAAAGAAAGGTAGTTAGTTTGAATTTTCTTGAAGAAGAAGGTGGAATTAAATATATATTTTTAGCAGTTGGTCTAAGTGATCTTTGTAGGTCCCTTCCAACTGGGACTGTTCTGTTCCATATCTCCAGTGGACATCTTGGACATGAGATTACTGTTTTTATTCTACATGAAGTGGAAATGGCAATGATATGTTTAATATGTATGAACAGGTACACTTTGAGAACGTTTTCCAGGATAAAACTCTGATCTGAGTTGGAAAACTGTATGAACAATTTCAGGATACTGACCAATTTTAGGGCTGGGTGATGTAGTAATCTTCTCCGTTCCCTCAAGAAGTTATAAGGATGTAGAAGAGCTCATCTCTTAATCTGATTTTACAATTTTTCATCATAAAAAAATCATAGATTTCAAATGTTGCTAGTAAGAAAAGATTTGAACTAAATAAAACACTAAATTTTATTGTAATTACATTTTACTTTGAAATAGTAAAAGTTGTCTGAAATTTCAATACTTTTTTGTTGCAATCTTTCTCTACATTTAAACTGAGATTTAAACTCAAGTTATATTATATATGGTTCTGAATCTTTAGTCTGAATCTAAATATACTTAAAATCATGAATGTTTCAAAATTGAAACCTCCATCATTGCTTATTCGAGTGATAGCATAAATATGGCTGAGAATTCAATGAACTCACACAGATTTTGCTAAGAACAGTTAAGTTCTGAAGAGATAAAGGCAGTATATTAAATAGCCTTAGACATATGTAGTGATCTTGTAGTAACCATTGTTTTAAGCTTCTATAAGGAAAAATATAAAACTGAAAAAATATATGTCAGCTCAACACTTTTCAGTTTACTCATAAATCATAGCCTTAGCTGTATTTCGTTATGTATATTAAGGAGCTGTAATCTCTGGAAAACCTGCCAGGCATTGCCAGTGAACTCACACTAACAGGCATCCTAAATAAAAAAGGAACCTGAATACAGGGGAAATAACTGTTCTGAGCGCTTTGGCATGGTTTTCGTTGCCTGGGAAACCTCTTCTTTGTCTCTACGTGTTCAGAATGGCTGCCTCATTAGACACTGAACCTGATCATCACTTTACACTACCAAGAAAAGAAAAGGGGGAAAAGCTAAGAGTTCCACAAATCTTTAGGAAAATGCCAAGAATGAATAGGGATAATCTTAGATAAATTTATGTGTAATTATAATCATAATTACATTCTGGAAGCATAAATTTGCCCAGGCTGCTTCATTCCACATTTATCTGCAGGTGAAGGTGAGCAAATCTGGATTATCTTTCACTGAAGCAAAATAAAAATAAAAAAGCAATGTGAACCACAAACTGATCTGCTGCATATTTTATCTAAAATACTACTTTCAAATATTGCAAAATATCTATTTAATAAGGTCATTCAGCTTATTTAACTGTTTGAGACATTTTTTTAATGTTGCTGCAGCAGATTTTATTCGTGGAGTCAGATACATAAAATGTCAGGGAAAACCTACAGAGGTGCATTTATTACTCTGATCATAAAGAGGAGTGGTGAAAAAATAGTAAGACTGTGAAAATATATAGTGACAAGAAGAGTTACTTTATGTTTACTACTAAGTCTTAATCAAGATACTAAAAACAGCACCACATAAACATCTGAAGTGCAGCAGAACCAGATGCAGTTTCAAGGGCATTACTCATTGGTACTATAACTATGAACCCAAGGTCCCTCAGGAGCTCAGCTCCTAACCTTGGCTGACGAGAAAAGCCTTTGAAAACAGAGCTAGAGCTTAACCTCCACTCTCTGTGGTTTATAAATATCAACAAAGGCAAGGGATTTTAAAGTCCCAACAACTCTGTTCTCTGAGATGAAAAATAAAATCCAAATTACAGATGAAACAGTTAAGAAATGCCTAACTCTTCTACCCATATTTGTCAAGAGGGAAAGTAACCCAGCTAGACAATTTTTTCTTCTTTTTTTCAACTGTACTAGATGTGAAACTGAGTATTTAAGTGCAAAAGCAAGAGAGTGCCTGACCAGGTGGTCTGAGATTAGATGGTTACTTTACAAGAATATAAAGAAATTACATGAACTACATTTACATGTACCTGCAGCCATTTTCCTTCTTATTCAGTGATAAACTATGCTGAATCTCTGACATTGGCTAAGTAACAGAATTCAAATTAATATATATATTTTTTTAAAGAATGCCTTTCATATAATAAACATTTCAGTGATTTTTTTTCCCCTTCTTTGGGATAACATTATTAAAACAGGATTTGCAGACTACAGCTAGAAGAAAAGAAAAGAAATGGCTGAGTGTAATCACCTATCCACTACACAGCAAGAACACACACACGGTTGCTTTCCTTGGAAAGTAGTTCTTTATAGTTCCACAGTAAAATGTTCTCAAAATTTAAAGAAAGTTGAGTCACTAATAAGAAATGATTTTTCCAGATAAATACTCTTTGAAGTGGGCCTGATGTGCAGGGTTTGAAGCAACTACTCTTTGTACTACTGACTAAATAAATTTTGGTAAATATAGGAAAATGGTTCCTCTTGGTTTCTCTTTTGAGCAAATACACACAAGGACACCAAGGTTTAAAAAAGAATATTAAAAACATGGTCGGAATCTTAAAGAATAAATGTGTCAACATGATTGTCTGAGAGAAAAGGTAATTAATTAAAATATACATTTATAACTGGGTAGTAGTTATTATAATCACTCAGCTTTGTTATAATAGTCTAACTGAAGCAGACTGGCAACTCTAGGACTTCAGTGTGAGGTACATTTCAAAGTCCTATTTATGTTCTGAGCTACCAAGTACCAGATTTTTTCTTGAATTAGTTTCTACTGACTCAATTTCTTGATTGCATTAACAGACCTAAAATGCAAAGTCTTGTGTCTCTTAATTTTTGAAGAGGAATTTAGAAAAAATACTGAAGAGATTTCAGTAACTTACTGATCTCTCAATGCAGAAAAAGAAAAATATTTAAGAAAAAATATGTGTACTTTTCAGTCTCAAATATTTTTAGAAATATAAGACATACTTTCTTACACAAAAGCACAAAAATAAGGAAGGGAGATTCAAATGCAACTTTTGATCTAGCATAATTTTAAGCTTTAAAATTACTTTTAGCCTTCATATGAATTTGTTGGTAGTATCTAAGTGCTAGAAACTGCACAAATTGCAGTGCTTTTATGGCTCAGGGCCTTGCTTTAAAGAAGGGCCTTGCTTCTTTCTATGCACTTTGTAAAATTTCCACAAAAACTGTATATATCAGTGCATCAAAAATAATTTCCTTTTCAAGGTACCAAACATTTCCCACTCCTTTATTTTACATACAGTTTTGTGATACCCAATGAAGCAGTCTTATCAAAGTTTAATCCCTTTAAATATTACACACCTAGTATGCAGGTCCTAGGGTAGAAATGGATGCACAATCGCCATCATCATCGAATCAGAAACTTCCAGAACTAAAAATATAAGCAGTTCTAGTTGGATGTAGAAGACCACGAAGGAAAAATGCACCTGTACGGACTGCAAAAAAATGTTAGAAGTCTCTACACAAAAGTCCCTAAGTTATCACTAATGTGAGCAATGATGTAACTCCTAGGTAATTCAAGGCACATACAGGAAAAGGAATGACATTGCTTGTTTAAGGTATTTATGGAAATGACACAAAAGAAAAGCACAGGTCTCCCACCTTAGCTGGTGTTATAAGAACATGGTGAGTACCTGTGTTTCTTTTTTGTGGTTTTGTTGTCTCTTGAAAAGCCACCTTTAAAAGTGCATGCACATCTTCTTGCTAAGATACTTGTATTAACAGGTAGAGTCAGTGATGGGAATCTTAGAGTTTGTATTTGAGTCCAGTGAGAAAGTTGCAGTCTGTTGTCTCTCTGCTCTGCATCCCTATTTGTTGAAAATAACCAGCTAAGTCACTTTCTCAAAGCTGGAAAGATAATTCAGAAACATAAACTAGAAATTTGGCTCCTAATTTTTGATTATCCTACCAGAGCTCCAAAATGACACCCTCTGAATACTTGGAACGTAACTTCACTTTTGAAAGGAAACATTCCTATCAGTCAATTGATATTTTTAAACACCATATTGTCACTGCAAAATGGAAATCACTGACGACTCACACAAATTTGGTACTGGCAGAGCTGTAAAAGTATCCTCTCTAAGTGTTAAGCCTTGGGATATAGTGTTCATGCAGTCTAACAGCAGTTCTTGTCTCAGTATAAGATACATGAAAAATCTAGAATGCACTTCAGGGATTATTTTTAGTTTTTCTTTTCTATCTCTCTATGCCTTTGAAATTATCTCTGAAACAACAGTACTGCATGCATATTTGTGACTCTTATTGCAGGTGTATTCAAGAGTATTTGAAAGGATGCAAAAAGACACTTTCCCTTCTGCGTTGAAAATTTTAGCTTTACTTGCATTGACATTGCAGGTGAAAGCCAAGAAGTAATTTAAAAAAAATTAACCTGTTGGTAGCAACCTACTGTTGTCAGTCTTATTCCCAATCACACGGAGGCAGAAAGTAGCCCTGACACTTCTATGGCTGCTCCAGCCCATTGTAAACAGGAGGTGGCAGTTCTAGTCTTTGATCCAATATGCTGCAGTGTTATAAAACGTCAGTAACTAGCTGGGGAAGACATTTCCACAATACGCAAGCTAAATAGCTTTTCCAAGGCTAGCAGGAGCTGCTTCCCCTTTAATCCCATTTTGTAGGAAGCTAAAAAGTGTCACAGAGAGAAAAAAAAGAAAATGCAATTGAGCAGCTTTCTGACAGCTCAGTATTGGTACTGTGATAGAGATTCTGAGGCTATCTGCACTGCATCCAAGGTTTGGTTTTTTTGTTGTTGTTGTTGTTTGGTTGGGTTTTTTGGTTTGTTTTTTTTTTTTTTTTTGGTTGTTTTTTGTTTTTGTTTTTGTTTTTGTTTTTTTTTTTGAGTGTGCAACCACATAAAAATTGACTTTTAGGGCTTTTGTGGAAACAAAATCCTCCCTATTCATCTTGTGCTCTGCCTCATGCATTAGCTTCACAAATCTTTCTTATCACAGAAAATGCTTTTATTCTATCATATTTAAATTCTGCTTAAAACTAAATCAATAGACCTCTCTCCCAGTATCTGACAGGTGAAATCTGGCAGGAGTGGATCTAAAATCCAATGCAGCCTGTTCAGCAGGTCATAATTTTTTAATTTCTGATGCTTTTCTGAGATATCCTTGAATTGCTAAGAAGACATTGCTTTATCATTAAAATAACTTCAGGATGAAACCTCCTCTGTTGACTTTAGTTATGGAAATGAGAGTCTAAAACCACATGTTAAGGAATCTTATGACAGTAAAGCCGAAGAGCAAAGTAGAGCCATTTTCTTTCACCACAGAAAGAAAATGGGAGGTAAGAGGGTATGAAGAATGCAGTCTGGTATCTAAGAGAAACAATACAACCAGCGTTGTATTTACTGCTTTTTAATCCAGCTCTATGTCTGATCACAAAAAATGTCAGGAATCCCAGCAAAAATATATTGCACAGTCGTATTGAGAATTTTATAGATGGGCTGGAAACTAGGTGGAGATGAGAACTACTGAAAGCACTTGACATTCAGAATCATGCAGAGCAGCACATATCTGCAAGATGATAGTCTCCATGAAGTTGTCTAATGTAATTGCCAAACAACACCCTTTCTTAGGAAGAGTCTTGGGATGCTTCATTTTGATCAAATAACTTTTACCCTTCTGCTGTTCCATTTACATCATCTCTGTAAGTAACTTCTCTGAGTAGAATAACTGCTTCGTATTGCAGTGTGTGAAACTAGGACATAATGTCATAGCCATAGATAACAAAATATCCAACTGTTCCCATCCTGTCATCCAGTGGGAACTCCTGTAGTCAGAGATTCAGCAGTGTACATCAATCTTCACAGGGTTATAGAGGACATCTCTAACTCAATTCCCTTACATCCTCACAATGGAGTATGTCCAATTGCAGAAAGATAAGACACAAGCCTGATATTGTTAATCAGACAGGCAGATCCTCTGACATGTTTTACAACAGGAAGAGAATCCAGATCATTTCTTGTAGCTATGGAAGGGAAGGAGAATGATAAAGGCAGTACTGAACTAAAGAAGAAATCTGTTTATAATTGTAGAAGTACTGTGGAGGCAGAAAAGTAGTACAGATGTATTGACACATATCATTCTCCCAGGATCTTTCTGAGAGATTTAGGGATCATTTAAGGTGTTTGGACACAATGCAATTCTTACAGTTCAATTATTGTGTATCAGCTGAGCCATGGTGACTGTCCCTAGGAGCGCCTTATGGCCAAAATCAGGTGTAGAACACTACTTACCCTTTTTTACTTTCTAACCTAGCTATGGGTAATGACATCACATTACTGAGCACTAGAGTAGCATGGATGAACAGGCTAGTGGTTCTTCTGACGTATTGTACCTCAAGCTTTGTTAATCTATGTTTCATTTAAGTATTTTCCAAAAAAAAATATTAAGGCAGGGAAAAATCAGCACCGCATATCCTAATTTAATGGGACATTTGGCAAACCAAACCTCTCACACAGAAGAAGATCTCATGGTAAGAGCTAAGAGGCTGTGCAAAGATTCACAGATGTTCTGGGTATAAAACAGAAAAAGAAAAAGAGTATGACCCAGGTTCCTAAACTTCTGTTTTAAGCAGAGGTAGGTACCTTCCTGTCTGCTACAAAGATCCATCTATTTAATGTTTGAATTTTATTACATTAAGACATTTTCATAGTCTCCCTCTATCCATTAAAAATAAGAGTAACCCCCGATTGCACCACTCATAAGAACAGCATTTACTTGTCACATGGAAGGGATTTGTAGCCAGAAATTGCATTTAATTTCCCTGTGTATATGAAAAATCCAGATGTCACGGAGCAATTTGAGAGATTTTTTTTCCAGTTACTCCACTAAAAATTGTATCACTTCTGCATAACTCTCTCAAATTTTCTGGGACTAGAATCTCCATGAATCCCTATGTTGCATATCCCTGACAAGTGCCTTGAAGAGCAACCTTGAAGAGTTAGTCTTTTTTTCTCCTCTTTCCCATACTAATATAAGGACATCTCTATCTCTGAACAACCTTCACCTTAGAAGACCAATTAGAGTTTGGGGGACCATGGAGACCAGGCCTCAGATTCCTGCAATGTTAGAATTGGTTGCTGATTGCACACATAGAAGTTCCATGGTGACATGCAGGCAGCTGCACAACTCAGCTGTGTTTTGGGCAGACAAACGCAATCAGCCCTCCTATCAAGAGGGGAGAGAGTTGCCTATCCTGTAAATCATATTTTGAATGTTTCACAAGGTCTAGCAGCAGTTATGACAGCTATGTAGCCTTGTAGATGTCCCCTAAGAAAGGAGGACAGATGAGACAGAATGGAAACTGAGGCAAACAGAGAGCAATGTGGTTGCTGAAAGGCAGTTCAGAGATTGCAAAGTAATGTGGTATCTATGCCATTCTGAAATAAGATTTATAAAGCTCTTTTTTCAAAAGGTATGTAAACTGTCCTGATAGTTTCAGTGAGATTACTGAGGAATAAACTTAAATGTGTGGTTAGGTACCTCGAATAAGAGACAGAATACAACATATGAACTCCACTAGATTTTTAAAAGGTTCAAAAGAACTTAGAAAGACATAAAAAGACTTAGACACACAAAAAAGTTGCTGAAATTTAAAAAGCCATTCTAGGTCAGCTGAGACACTCTAACTGTTCATGTGAATTCTCTTTCATTGCAGATGTCACTAAATCAAATTATTGCAATTTTGCAAAAGCAAAATCCCACACATTGACAGGAGAGGAGAGAGGAGGAGAGAAGATGAAAATGATGAGGAAGAGAGAGATGCAGAGGGAAGGGAAGAAGGAAGCTACCCACCATCGAGAACCAAATAATTGAGAAAAAATCAAATATAAAATCATGGCTTCTGGAAGCAGAGGGACAGTACTTGTAGACATGTGAAAAATACTAACTTAAACAAAAAAAGGAAAAGTGGCACAGAATTCCAGGGGGTGAAAGTTGGATAATCTCATTAAAAAAAGTACATTTTTAATTTCTGACTTCTTACCAACTCAGTATTTGTAAAATGTAACTGATTTTACCCGAGATTTTATCCCTCCACATTAGATATGAAAATTTCTGTCTTCATTTACTCATTTCACTAGGTTTCTCCTAGAATTTCATACATGGCAAGCAGATATGTCCAATAAGTAATTAGAGACATTTTCTTCTGCAAAAACATTAAAAAGTTTTTTTTTTCTTTTTTTTTTTTTCCTTTTCTTTCTCTAAACCACATGGAGTTGTAGAATCATTAAGATTGGAAAAGACCTCTTAAATCATTGAGTCCAACCACTAGCCTGGGACTGCCATGTTCACCACTAAATCATGTCTTCAACTGCCACATCTACACATCTTTTTAATACTTCCAGGGATGGTGATTCCACCACTGCCCTGGGCAGTCTATTCCAATGCCTGAGCATCCTTTCAGTGAAGAAATTTTTCCTAAGATCCAACCTAAACTTCCTCTGTCTCAACATGAGGCCATTTCCTCTTGTCAGCAGCTGCCTGGGAGAAGAGGCCGACCCGCAACTTGCTGCAACTTCCTTTCATGTAGTTGTAGAAAGTGATAAGGTCTCCCTTGAGCCATTTTTTCTCAGGCTAAACATCCCCAGCTCTGTCAGCTTCTCTCCATAAAATTTCTTGTCCAGACCCCTCACGAGCTCTGTTGCCCCTCTCTGGACATGCTCTTGCACCTTGATGTCTTTCTCGTAGTAAGAGGCCCACAGCTGAACACAGGATTCGAGGTGTGGCCTCACCAGTGCCCAGTACAGGGGGACGATCACTGTCCTGGTTCTGCTGGCCACACTTTTTCTGATACAATCCGGGACACAACTGGGCTAATGTGTGTATAGATGGATATCCTCCTCCACTGTCTCTTTGGTCTTGCCAGTAGCATTCTTATGTTTGTCACCAATTTTGTTTCATGGAAGTTAAACTGTTTCATTAGTTATGACTCATAATCATACCAATTGCTGCTCAATTTCATCTATTCTCACTTAAATATCAGTTTTTGTCTGCTGCTGAGATATCAAATACCTTTTATTCCCCGGATATCACAGTAAAAATTGAAACTGCCTTTCCTTACTTCTATCAAGAGAAGATATCAAAGTTGTGGTTTTGTACTGTTTCACCTCTCAATTCTTCATGCAGTTTCTAACTATCCTAATTTTGTTTCTTTCCTATGAAGGGTTTTATGAATTGTTTTGCTAAATAAATGAGATCATTGTCTAAATTAAATTGGGCTAAACATTTAATCAATATAATGATAAAATGTGTGTTTTAAGCACAAGTTATTCTTCATAGAAACAGTTGGGTTTCCTGTCTAAAAACAAATTCATAGGTACCAAGTTTGTGAAAAACCAAGGAAAATGGATTCCTGCAAGTAACTGGAAGTCTTGCAGACTGTTATTTGCATAGATGTAGTGTTGGTAGCAGCGACTTATTTCCCCTGTAAAATATAATAAGAAAAGAGAACAAATCTTTAGTGGTGTATCTACTTTCCTCAGTCATTTATCACTAGCATCAAAACCTCATAAATATGGTGAGAGACACAGAGTAATTCTTATATTTCAGAAAAGGTCAATCAAAAAATAGATATGGTAAAAAAAGTCCAGTCAGTAAATAATCTTATAAGCCTAAACATTGCACTCATTCTTTTCGAGTCACTCATTAGTCATCTACAGTGCCCTCAATGACATTTTTAATGTATTATTTCAAAATTCTTTCTTTTTTCTTGAGAAGGGAAATATTTTCAGCTTGCAAAGCTCCATCTATAGTCAAGGTCTGGTTCACCATAAATGAGCAATTTCCCAGTCAACAAGAAACTACTGTGACAGGAACTTTAATAATACCTTTGAATATCTACTTACCCATTTAATTTTTTTGAAGAGACTTACAGTTTTATGGGGAAATACTTGAGGAACAAAAATGAAAAGGAAAGAAGATGTCAGAAAGGTTATTTTGTGGCTAAAACTGGTTGAATTATTATTGTTCAATATTTCGTCTTTTAAATTACTACTTAAAACTACAATCTTGAGCTCATTGTTTTGGTTACAATAGAAAGAGCTACGTCTTTGTATAACAGGTCATTCCTTTAAGGGTAAAATTTTTGAAGATGGTTAAAGGACTTAGGTAGCACTTTGAACTTGTAAGACACTAGTTGCCTTTCGGGTATTGTGTAACATTTCTGGAAATAGCTTAAATGTCCATGTAATTTTTTGAGTTTCCTCCCTCTGCACTTGATCTCCAACAAACATTAAGAAGTCTAGTATAAGCATCTAATGTTAAAGTTTGTCCTTTATGAATATACTGTTCAATGTGTTCCTTTCATTCTGCATTGAAACTATTCACATTGAATTAATTCAGCTATTGAATGTATTGTAATAAGTTGTTGAAGAGATTTATTCTTCTTTATAATCTAAGAATTTAAAAATCTTAATTTTGATAAACTTTTAAATTACTTTCAAAATGTTTGCATCAATGAGTAGTTTATCCTATTTAAACTAACCATTTGGCTATAATATTATTCATAGGATATATTTGATGTATTCATATTTTATCCATTCACACAGGAGATCTGCTCTTCAGATGTTTGATGGCAGTTTTACAAGGACTCTAATGACAAATATCCAAATATAAATGATTAATAAATCAGTTATGCAGTTTCAGAAAAATAATCTGCTCAGTGTATTAAAACAAAATTGAAGAAACTTTACAGTTGGGAATATAGAGGCAGCCAAATACTTTTAAATAATTTGTAAAATGTAAAATGGATTTGCTAATCACTGTAACAAATAAATAAAAGGAGAAATACAGGGAATTCAGGCAAAATAAGAATGCTCTAGGGCATGAAAGAACTAATGAGAATGTGAAAAGACTGGAATTTGTTTTCTGAAAGGAAAAAATAAATCAGAAATGTATATTAAATAAGGAATGATCAAAAAAGCATAGATGAAAAAAAATAAACAAATTTCCTATCCTGGTTCTGTGGTATAAAAACAAAGAGATAATTAAATGGTAGAATGCTTGAAGTAAATAAAAGGATATAGTTCCTCTCAAAAACATTGAGTCCCAAGGCAAAGAAAACTGAAAAGTGTAAAATGAAGACTGGACAAAGCAATGAGTGGGATGGCTCTGTAAAGGAAGGTTCTATCTCACAGGTTCACAGGGCTTGATTTTGCTATCTGTCCAGGGAGAAGATAATAAAACTCAAACCAGGACAAAAAAACCTGCAATACTTATTTTGTTCTATTTCCCTTATGAAACTGTATACATTTTTGTTGTGCAACAACTTTTGAGACTGAGGCTAAGTGGAAGAAGAAGCTAGAAACTTGAAAAGAGAAGCATTGATACATAGCACATTAGACTGGTGGCAGTATTTAGGAAATATTCTTATGACCTATATTTCTAATTAACTGCAAATCAAAAAGTTTTGTTTCTTGCTGAGTTATATGTGCGAGAAGATAGTATCGTATCTGTCAACCATTTCTGTCTCTCTCCAGATGTTGATCTGAAAACTCATATTCGCACAGTAGTACATATTAGAATTAGACAGTATTTTTCTGCCATTACCCAGATTTACTCAGTACAATAAAACTCTAAAAACAAAATAGAAATAATTTTCAAAATCTCCAAACGTAACACGCATACATGCTTGCTTTGTAAGGATATGGAGAAGGTCTAAAATCTTGTTGAGTTCCAATGTGAATCTTCTGTACAAAGTGACATTGTTGAGAACTTTTAAGAAGACCTATGAACACCTGCTCTCTGAATCTTCATAAACTCCGTTCAGAGAGAGAATAACATTCTGGCATGATTGGATTCAGAGCAGCAGCAACTGGACCCAACTGAGTAAATGCAGCATTTAAATTATTTGGCTATCAGCTCAGCCATGATAACATCTGCTGGGTCCATGCCAATTGTGAAGTGGATCTCTTTCTCTAAAATTTAGGGACACTACCACAGATAATTAATTCATCATTGTGAACTGACTTCACAACAGCTTAATTAAGATTGCAGATCAGCCTCAGGGCTGACTGTTATTATGGCATAGATGATAATTTAGAAATTGAATAGTGTTGATCTGGACACAACAGATTAGTCACTTGGAAACAGCCTCATCTTTATCATGGTATTTGAAAATCTCTTGCCTGATTTCCTGGCATCATGCATGCAGCAAAGCCTTTCTGTATATGGTAGTAATGAACAGCCTTCAGACAGAGGCTTTGAACAGCAGAGATCTGTAAACATAGCTTTCACTGCTCAGTATCTATATAGTGAACCAACAGCTTTGAGAAACACAGAAGGTGCTGGATATAAAACTCAAGATGGCTAGCCACAGTGCCCAATTAAGAGAGAAGTACCTAATCTTATAATTCTAAAGTTAAAACTGCCAACCTCTGAACCACGTGAAAAAAATGATTAAGCATTTAAGAATTTCAGTTTAAAGCAGTCAAAAATGGACTCTGAATGAAAATTATAACCATTATTAGGGAAGCTTTTATAAGAGCAGGAAAGCAGAGTATCAGCTATACTCCAATCCCTGTGTATACCAGACAGCGTGAACAGGAAGTGCCTTTCTCTACCAGACAATTGAAAATAGAAGGTGATGAGACACGTGTTTGACATGAAAGAACAATAAAATATAAACTTACACAAAAAGGGAGCTGTTCTGTTTCCACTTGTTCTGTTGTATTTATTTGTTTCTGAAGCTTGATTACTTGGGTGCAGCAAAGAAACAATTCCCATGAGCTATTTTCTCATTCTGAGAACAGACAGAAATAATATCAAGTGCTGCAAAGAAGCAAGGGTGACTAAGGCTGGGAGCTGTGAGGGTTGAACATTTCTTGCAACTCTCTAGGGTCAGGTCCCCTCTGAAGATACTTACCCCTAGGCATTCAGAATCTATCTGTTGCTTTTAGTAAAAAAGCTTTCCACAGATTTATTTACTGTAAAGAAGACTATGGAAGAAAAGAAGGGCTCATTCTATTCTGCCACCCAATTCCTCAATCAATTTAGAAGTCAAATTCGAGTTACAGAAAGTTTATTACTGGTGATACCTGAGTCAGAATTAAAAAACTCAAGAAAAATAAAATCAAACCAAACCAAACCTTGCCTTCTTGATCTTCTTATACCCCTCAATGGGGCACTCTAGAGGAGAATAGAATTTTAAGCAAGGATTCTTCATGTTCTGGGTGACTATTTTTCAACAGAAAAACTTCAATTTTTTTCCTCCTGTTTTTTCCCCACTGCTTGCATACAAAAAGTGGTGAATCTGCACATTTGTAACATCCATTAAATATTAAAGAGCAATTTGAACATTACTTAATTTCCCAGAAAATAAACCCCTATTTTATGTACTACTGGAAAATTAGAAACTTGATATTACTTAACCACATGATAAGTAATGAACGTAAATGGTGAAGGAAAGACTGATGTGAAAGGTGATGTAACATTAAAAAAGAGCTATTTAAGAAAAAAGATTAGAAGTGTTTTGTTTATGCTACTATTTACAGATTCATTAATTTTTTGAACATACCAAGAAATAGGATTTAATTAACTTGAAGTGTGAAGAACACATGCATATATTTGAGTTTTCACCTGTACTTGCATCTGTTTGAAAACCCATAGGCACACAAGACTGGTAATGTATCTGTGTACCTGTAATATAAAAGTTACCTAGTTGACTACTGAGCATCTGATGTTAATTTTATAGGGATCACACTCCAAGGACATTCAGTCAATAATCTGTGTATAAAGCTTTGATCATCTTCCTGATCAGACTAGCTTTACTATTGATTCTTTATTATAATTTATTCAACATAAAAGCTGTTACATAAGCTGGTTAAAGTTGCTTAATGAGCTAAATGAATAGGGAGAAATGAATTTGAGATCACTTTGAACCCAAAGAACCAAAATTTATGAGGTTTAGGGTCCTGGAGGAAAAGAGTTGAGCACAGTTCTTTAATTAATAGGATACTTGGGTAGAAAAGATATTTGGTACTGAACAACTTTGATTTTTGCATGAAACTGGAACATAAAATGAGCCCATTCTCTGCCTTTACTTATGCCCTTGACACTGAGCAGAATTTCCCCCATAGCAGACTGAAAGCCCCACACTAACACAGACTAAATTTCAATTTTTCATTATTTTTAGTATAAGATGAGAATAGAACTACTTAATCAAATAAAGTTATAGAGAAGAGGACAGAACAGAGAAGCTGTGCTTTAAAGTATAAAAGGAAAGTTTGCTTATTGCAGTCTTCATCACATCCATCTGTATCCATTTCTAAACCAGTTGGACCTAATTAAATTTCACAGCCCTTTTGCACCTAAATACATTAATTTACATGATTTTTGATCCCCAACATAATAAATGAGGTTACAGCAAAAAAGTTTTACAGAGGAATGATAGGAAAAGTTAGCAGGGAAAAGCGTTTGGAAATAAACTCTTAATAAAACAGCTTTTAAATTTTTCAGTTATCTCTCTCTGAGTGGCCCAAATTTCCTTTTGTTATTTCTTTTTCGATAAAGGTTTAAGGGCCTCAATAATGATCCTTATCACTGTTTTCCACACTATCAGATTATATACAGTCAGTGTCTCTGACATCTTGACTTGTATTATATGCAGTCGTGTAACAGCTGAGAATTCAGGCAATTAAGATAAATTCAGGATGAAAAAGAACTTAAAAAAGAAGTATTACTAATAATCAGTATGTTGACACTTGAAAAAATTGTATCAACAATATACATTTGCAAAATACCGAATTAATTAATGTTACTTCGTTACTGTGGCAGAAAAGCTGTAAAAGAATAACCTTTCTTTGATTTTAAGTGCCATTATCATGAATAGGACATGATGTAGATAATAGGAGAAAAACAGAAATAAAAGCTAGCTTGAAAAGCAACTGTGTGCTTTAATATTTTCATCCCTTAGGAAGATCTTCTTCACTAGTAACTTATGAGAAAAGTATGATTATATTAACTTTTTTATTTTTCATCACTCCTCTCACAAGAATGTGGATGATCCACCTTTGAAAAAAAAAACTTTATATCTGATGCTTGCTTTTAAATATTTTTTGAATCTGAAAAAGTAATTTGACTGAAAGAGAATATCTATAGAAGTGCAGTAGAATAACAATTATCATTGATTAAAAAAAAAGCCTGTAACAGACTATAACCCCTATATGTCTGTTAACTACTGAAAATCTATCTAGAAAAAAACTTGAGTTTCAAGTAGGAAAATATGCCATTAAGACAATATACCTCACTATTGTCAGTGCTCATTGAAAAGAAATAATTTGATTCTCCACTGATGCAACACTAAATATAAAGCCTTAATTATATTCTATGGCATTCAAATGAGAGATTTTAATTCTTAATGAAATTTTTTTTCTCCAGGAAATAAGAGTAATTTCAGCTTTGATCCAGCCTCCTAAGTTCATCCTCCTAAGGTATCAATTCAAGCTACTAAACTGGAGTTCAGTTCACATTGAAGACAGTCTGCCATGTGCTTTTTGATATCTAAATTGCCTTCATCATTTCTGAACAGTTAAGAGATTGCTGTTTTTCTGCTTCCCAAGTGCCCAACCTTGACTTTTCTTTTGTTGTTCCATTTCAGCTATGACAACGAATCTGTAAGCTCATTCTGTATGAGCTTATTCTGTGTTAGAGGTGGCTTTTACTTCATAATTATCACAACAAATTAAATATGTTGTCATATCACAGAAGGGCATTCCACACTTGTGCTGTCTCAGAATAGCCACATAAATAATAGTCAATATATGAGGAAACAATTTCCCAAAGGCTAAGAACAATAACCAAAATCAGAATGTACCTCATTGCCTAAGTGTTGGTCTACAGATAAAGCTATAGAAACTTTCTAGCCCAGTACCCTTCAAGGTGTCTGCTTGACATCACAGGTATCTGGACTCAAAAAAAAGCCTGATTTTGACAGAATTTTTATTAGGAATTTTGATGTATTTTGGTTTTACAGTGGGCTTATGATGGGCTCTTTAACTATTTTTGGAGAGAGATGAGGAAATGTTAATGTAACAGAAGATGTTGGGAAAGGATATAATGTTGACAAAGGCCTCCCTGGATTTTGTATGCCAATCAGGAACTCTCTCTGCTGTACTGAATCTGTTGATATATGAGTCCTGTCAGACTTTTTGAACCTGCTAACACTTCTCATGGGATACATCATATCCAAATCTAGCCCTTTCTGTTAGAGGAATATTTCATCTAATCAAAAAGTTGTCTGATGGCATTGTTAAGGTTAATGGGAACTTCAGCTAGAGTGCCATTTTAGCTCTCTTCAAGGAGAGCTAAAATAGGAAGTTGCTTTATTTTCCCTCTTAAATATGTTATTCAATTTTTTGAAGTTTAATGCTTCAGACAACAATACAAATTATCCTGCATAATTATTTAATCTTTCATGCACACAATTTTAAAATTCATCTTTCAGTATTGGTAAAGGTGACAATGATCTAGTCAAAGATTTTGGGGAAGATGAAAGTAATATCTCTTGCAAAATGACTTATATTGGTGAATGTAAACTGAAACAGAATACTATCAAAAACTAAATTCTCAACTGTTTGAACTAGTTGTACCCAGAGGCACCTTTTGCCTTATGCTGATGAAAACAACATAATAGGAATCACAGGGTTTAAAGGATAAATATTTACTCGGTCAGACTAGATTCCCTACTGTATTGTCAAAGATGAGAGTGGTGTTATGATGTAATTCCATTAGTTAGCTAAAATCCTGTAAAAAAGAACAAAAAAATTGATTCAATATTGCTCTAGGTAATGGGGAAGACTAAGGTTTAAGTAACAGTTTGTTAAATAATCAGTTGTAAATTCAGCAGCCAATATTTTAAATAACTGAGGATAATAGCTTCAGAAACACAATGGACATGAACTCTAGATGAAAACTAGGACCATTTTTCTCAAAGTAGCCTTTTATTTTGTTATCAGGACACAGTAACTGCCACAGAGACAGTCTTACTAAAAATGTAATTTAGCTTTGAATGACTAACTTATTAAAATCTATATTTAATTTATTAACAAGTATTGGACTTAAAAGTAAACATATAATATAATTATATATACACTAGCAAGGCAGTTTCTAAGTGATCTTTAAGTAAAAAGGATTAATGTGTTGTAAGACAGCTTTTGAATACTCTACCTGGGTTTATCAAAAAGTATAATGAATAAAAATCCTATTTCTGCTGAAGTAAGTAGGAAAAATAATCCACTCTTATTGAGTTGGATCTGTTTTCCTACATGATAGTGGGCAATTTGCAGAGAGTTGAAACAAAAGTAATATTTTAAACAATGATGCATGGGCTAGATAATGGATATCATCTTTAGAAGCATAATTTTGATGTCAATAACAAATGGAGTTCAAAAAAATTCTTCTTTATGTTACATTACATTGCATTCTATTGAATAGAAGTATTGGAAGAGGAAATACAGGTCTGGATTGTGTCAGGGATCATTTGATACAGACATTGAGGGAAACATGAAAATAATTTTAAATCATTTTCATATCTACTTATAATTGTGAACAAACTTTGAGGGGAAGGACTAGTTAGTTGTTGTTGCAGTCTGAGATAGACTAGGGTATTAAGTGGGGGTAAAGAGGCATGAGAAAGTGTACCAGTTTAAAGTATCAGGCCTGTCACTGTACAAAAAAATGAAGCACTTGATTCTTCTGCCTCATGTGTGACTGCAGGAAATGCATCCATAGCAGTACAACCTCTCAAAAAGTTCAGGCAAGCTGGGTGGACAACCAGCACAACAAGGCATTTCAAATCACAAACAGTGTCAAAGTTGCCCTGCTGTGTGTCTCACAGCAGGAGAAATTTGGTTTCTCCGGACTCCCAAAGGGATATATCAACCCTCAGATAAATCTTTCATACATTTCTTCAGCATTATTTTGTGCACATAATAATGACTGATCCCTTGCATTGGAACACTGCTGTTTTGATGGGCATACATAAATTTTATAGAAAGTGTGTCTTAAAATATGACATTAAGCTGATATTCAAATACTAAAGTTATTCACTAGTAAGTGTCTTCTGAAGAAAAGCATAACACAACAGGAGAGAGCAGCAATCAGAAGACACATACCTAAAAGAAAATTCAGGTGTATCTTGCATTTTGTAAAAGTAAACAGATTCAAGTTCTTTCAAGAGAGCTGAATACCTGCTGTGCACATTCTGGGATTTTCAGGATCCCCAAAGCATGTGGAAGAGTTGAGATTTGTGAAGGCTTTCATAAATATTTGACTTAAATTATAAGATGGAATTCTGGCCTTGTCAAAGCCTGTGGAAAAATTCCCTTTGACTACAAAGAGCTTGATTTCCAGTAACCAGGATTGTTTTAGCACCTTACAGGTCTGTACTGAGAGTGACGGAGAGCAAATGTTTCAGGTGCAGGGGATTTTTAGTACTGTTACCAGAAACTTTTCCAGTGATGATTTCATATTGATTCATTTCTTTAAAAAGTATTAATTGTGGAAATCAAAGGACAGAAAAGGAAAATGTATTTCTGGTTCTGATGTATTTAAAGTAAGATAAAGGGATAAAAATCTGTGCTTACTTTTTTAAAATCCTTCTTTGTACTACCAGTGGTGTAGCCAAAACACACTGCAGGACCAGAATGATTGTGGACAAATGATGAAATATTTTTAATATCCTTTTTTTGGTATTTGTGTTGTGTTTATAAACTTTTCCTGAAATTTTTGTTTTCAGGTTTATGTATTTTCATTTTCACTTCATTGTCCAAAAGTATTTTAAAAATAGTTGTAAAATGCTAATTTACTAAAAAAAACAAAAGGCAATAAAAAAAAAAAAAAAGGGGTAAAACTTCCTTCCCAACCCAATGTAGGCCTCTCAAACTCAGGTGAACAACTTCTGAATTTAGAACTTTTATATAAAAGGACATACATCTTCCTCTTTCTATTTCCTCTTAAATGCTGTAGCCTCCTCTGTTGAAGGCGTTGTATTTTTTTCTTAAGAAGGAGCTTTTCTCATAAAGCACAATGTTGTGAAGCAAGACTGGATAGAAAGAGAACTAGAAAATTCTTAAAGGAAAATATTAAGCATGAAGTCAGCTAGCCACAAAGGATGATAGGATTTAGGATTTAGTACACACCTTCTATTAACATCAACAGAGAGACTTAATCTAAAAGAAATTTTGTTGAATGGTTTGAAAATTAATCAATAAAATATAATTTGTTCTTCTGTATTACAAAACAATCAAATATGTTTAGTTTTTCATGTAACATGTTGAATAGAGCTTTAAAAATGTATGGCTTATACAATATACATTTTGATTTTCTTTGACATAGATATTTTTTATCTTGTTTGACATTAGCAGGGTAAAATGGATACATTAAAACATTCATCTTGAGAAAACATTGTGGGTTTTTTTCTGGAATATTGATTATGTTTTGCTCATCTTATGATTTTCTTGCCATTTAAATAGGGTCTTATCCACATTACAAGATCTAGTGATGAATATCCCACTTCATTGAATGATTTTCATGTAAGCATAAAGAAGTCAATTTTCACAAAAATAATGAAACAATTAAATATTAAATGTATTTTAAATGAGTTATTTCCAGTTAATTAAATATTTCAGTCTAATTTTTGGAGTCAAAACATGAGTCATTTTCTTCAGGAATACAGAGGTTTAAATGTGGGGAAAAGGTGGTATAAGGTAATGGACAGTAGTTAGTAATGGGTTAGGAAAGTTTAACTGATT
This sequence comes from Pseudopipra pipra, assembly GCF_036250125.1. Classification (NCBI taxonomy): domain Eukaryota; kingdom Metazoa; phylum Chordata; class Aves; order Passeriformes; family Pipridae; genus Pseudopipra; species Pseudopipra pipra. Next base: position 36,268,727 of record NC_087554.1, on the reverse strand, counting down.
CAGGTTGTTCCCTCTTAAAAAAGATGTTCAATTCAATTCTGTAATGCATTCTTTATCCCTAGTTATCTTAACTTTCTAGATTTATTGGGAACTTAGAGTTTAATATGTACTGGCATATTTTGGATATTTTGATTTCCTATATCATTTAGTTAGCATCATTAGGAAAGGCAGCTACATAAATATTCTTACAGTTAGAATTCAAATGAACAGAAGCAATTTGTTTCCTATTCCTTAGAAAATTCGTATAATTTTCCAACATTTTTGTTTTCTCCTTTTGGTTGTTTTTGCTTTACGTACACATTTGTGTCAATATTGTCATGAATTTTCTGTTTTATGGTATTTTTGAAGTTGGTCACTAGTTGCAAGGTCACAGGAACTTTTGGACTCTTATAAAAGCAGATATAAAATATGCATATGAAAATATAATTGAATTCAAGGTAAGACTTTCTTTCCTGATAATTTCAAGTTAGCTTTTTTGGTGGGAACATATGGATGGAAACATTTGGTTTCAACTGATTTTGGAGGTCTACTTCATGTTTACTTTTATGCATAAGTTAAACATTGTGGTGGATTGAGAATTAGTGTTTACCATCTTATAAGAACTTAATCCCTCACTCAGCAAATACAGCTTAGACTGCTCTAAACTTTTTGATCAGGCATCATATAACAAAAGAGAAAAAAATTTAGGACTGCTAACCTACCCTGTCAGTCGTTATAAAGAAACATTTGGGTTGAAGTTTACTAATGTTTGGAAATTCCCCTCCTGACAAGAGAGAGAAAGGAAATTATTCAACAGCCTTGATTAGAGATTCTTGCAAGTTTGAGGGTGTGTTAAAGAAATGGAACCAATCCAATTGTTACAAAAATCAAAGCAAAAATCTAGAAATATTTTCCTACAAAACCATCTTTACTTAAGAATAAAATACACTAATCTCTTTTCCTCTTCTTGTCTAATTCAGTTATAGTTATTTTAATTTATAAAGGAATATTATATCACAGATTTCTGTAGCTGTGCTAACAAAGATATACAGAAGGAGAAATTTCAATAAAACTTTGCAAACAATTCCATTATAGCTTGTCAAAAGCAGAAAGAACTTCAGCTATAAGTTTTTTCATTTATATGTCAGTTTTGTCAACATCACTGACTAAAAGTATGGACCCATATATTGAACCCTTGCACAAAAGAATAAGTTGACAATTCAAGTATGAAGCTTTTCCTGTGTTTTTAGCTCTGATATTTTTTACTACCTTACAAGATTTTACAGTAAAAATAAGAATTTCTAGAAAAACCCAAAGGTAAACTTATACATTATTCAAATATTAATAATGTGTTCTAACCGAGCAGACAGCTTTCATAATTTAGTTTCTCCTTTTTACATGATTTTCATACAAGTTGCAACAGGACAATAATTTAAACAATAGTAACTGATATTTATAGATTGCTTTACTATGTTTATAATGCTCTTGTGTTTATAAGTTACACTGTTTAAAAATCATGGATTTTCTGTTTGTGAGAATTGAGTTTTTGGTTTTCACATCCTTTATGACTAGTGTGCTAAAGTTCATATATGCATAGGGTATTCTCATTTCAAAATTCACTAGCCTACACAGGAAGTGAAAGTGATACCATATAATGAGTACAAAGAAATTTGCAGCCTAGAGTCACGGATAACCTGGCAAAACCCTTTCATTCTCTTCATCTTTATGCTGGAAAATCAGTTTATCAGTTTCAGAGGGAGAATCAGTTACTTGATGAGGCAAAAGTATGAACTTAGGTAACTTTTTAAGACTAACAGTACAAGTTACTATTTTCTCATTTAATATGCATTTATATCTTTGAAGATTTTATTAAAAAAATAAAACAAATAAATAAACAAAAAAAATCAAGGCAGTTGCCATAAATTTAAACCAATGTCTATTATTAAGCCAAAAAATTAAAAATTATAATTAAAAAATCAAGCTCAGATGTGGGACTGAATTAAATCACAGACCATCCAATTAATACATTCAGCAATCAAGTCATTAAGTTAATACAGGATGCAGTCAATTCTTACAAGTCTCACTGCAGGAACTGAATTAGTTTGTTCAGTTCCTTATCCCCAGTAGAAGTAATCTTTTAAATTTGTCCTAATATAGAAAATCCAAATTCATTTGGAACATTCAGTCCTCAGGTCAAATGGAGATTTTTTTTCCTGAAAATACCTCTACGTACAGGATCCCTCCCTGCTCCCCCTGCATTTCTTTTTATTCACATTCAATCTGCATTCTGCAATCCTGAATCAATAAGAGTCGATTGATCATCTATGTTTTCTTACAGAGGTAAACTAGATTCTCTGACAGTTCATGCAAACATTGAAAGGAAGACCATTGCTATGGTTTACCAAATGAAACTCCTCTAAATTCCCAGTGCCATCAAATTATTCTCTGTGCCTTCCCAAGGGGCAAGGATTATTCCTTATAGGAAGAATATATCATATATAAAATGATGACAAAACCAAAAGTGAGGCCTATAATTTTATACTTTGTGGCCTTTTGTAATGGTTTGAGAGCCCCAAAATCCAATTCTCAAGTCCAAGCCCCCCTCCCACATCTCAACCCAGTGTGAGATGGGTTTTCCAGACAACACACGAGACTTAATATGGGGGGAAGGGATTATATTATAATGACTGTACAAATAAATATTATAATACATCATATACAATCTTAACTATATCTTCTATGATAAAGTAGTATTTACAATGGATCAAATCTCTTCTCCCTCCAAATAAAAGTCCAGGAGGGAAGAAGGAAGAGATCCTTTCCACTCTCAGAGCAGCAGTCTCTCTAGGTAGCAGTCTCTCTCTTTCTCTCATGCAGCAGCTGTGGCTGGATCTTTTATCATTACACACGAGGGAGGCCTCCAAGCCCCTCCAAACTCCCTTGCAGAGATCCCGTGCTCTGTCTCAGCTGCTAGTTTAGCTTAGCAGCAGCGGGGGGGCAAAGCCCTCCTCCACATTCCATTCGGCCGTCCCGGTCCAGCTCCGGGAAGCCTGAGCTTCTCAGCTCCTCTCTTTTCAGTACTGTAGCACTCCAAGACTCCTCTCAAGTAAAAGTCCATCTCCTCCTCTCTAGGAGGTCTCAGAGGGGTTTGGGGAGTTTGTTTCAGTTTTTACCCCAACTGTCTCTCTCTGGTTCTCTCTCTGGCTCTCTCTCTCTCCTTGCAGGAGTTCTCTCTGCGTTGCTGCATGCTTGTCTTTGCTGCTTGCTTCTCAGTTCTTATCTCTTCTGGCTCTCTGCCACTTCTCCTCGGTCAGTGCTGTTTCTGCCGCTGCTCCTGCTGCTGCTCATGGTGGAGGGAAAAAAAAACTCCCAGCTTCTCAGCTACAGATACTTAGCCCAGTCTAACACTGTTCCAAGTCTCTGTAGCCCCCAGCCAGGGGCTGGGGGGACCCAGCCCCCACGGGGCTGAGGGCCCCTCAGCTCGTGGCCTCAGAACATGACCACCTCTCCCACAACAACTACAACTTCACCTTCTTTTCTGGTCTGCTTGTGATATGTTTATATTTTGCAGAAGCGCTCATTGGTTCAATCCCAAAGGTCACCACCCCCGGGGGGTTACCATTTTGTAACTCTAGGGGGAAAACTGTTTTTTCCCCCATCACACCTTTCAAGGTGCATGCTATTAGAATCTGTGTTGTAGTTCAGGAACAAAGGTAAAACAAAACTTTTGTTCCTTTTGATATGATGCCTCAGAGCTTTTTTTTGATTTTTAAATTATTATAGAATTTAGAAGTAGATGTGTAGTGAATGTAGAATTTAATGTAGCTGTATTATATCCCTTACACTGTAGCCTAATGTTTACACATACCCAAACCTACTACCCCACTTCATACCAATCCCTCAAAATTCCATTAGCGTGTTTGATCTTCTTTTCAAGGTAGAATTGTAGAAAACAACCTAAGGCCTGGACCAGAAGATATCACACAGACACAGCGACCTTCAAGCCCAGAACTTTGGAGGAGCTCCAAGGACTGCATGTGCTGCAAAAAAGATGAAGAGGAGGAAGAAGGGGTCCCAAACGCCCCCAGACCTAATTCCCGAAGGGGTGTGTTGGGGTGGCAGAAGGGGGCAGAACCGGGGGTGGACAAATTGGGATTGGATGGACCTTATTATAAAATCATAGAACCACTGTCGAAGGGTGTGTGCATGGTATGTATTCCTCTAGGCCTATGGACTCATTAAAGGACCTGTTCTCTTTATCTTATCTCATACACTAAATTGGCCTGGAGACTTTTTCTCTGCAGTCTTTTAGGCAACAGATGGTAAAGGGGGTGTGATATTTACCAAGAAACATTCCTCTTACTGTCTTAGTAGGAGAACATCTACCTGTGGGTAAACTAAGCAATTAGTGTACTATAAAATAAAATAATTTGTCAATGACTGATGTTTGGCCTTGATAAGACGGCTAACTCCATTTGGGATGAATATAGAAGAGATGCTGGAGATTAAAAATATTTTAATGGAATACGGTAAAACAAATGGGCTTAGTTCAACAAATATAAAATAAGCTTAATTTGGGATCTTTTTGACTGTATCGTAGTCATATCTTCACTAATTTAAGCCTTGTTGGTGTGATATAGACTGGAACCCAAGGTACCAGTTGGGGAATGGTGATGCTGAATAAGTTGCAGTGGAAACATTTAGTTCCCTTACAGGACCTAAATCTAAAATGAGTACTTATAATGTAGTTGCATTTTTTCTATTTTAAACTTTTCATGCACAATATTTTATTGCTTACAAGTAACAGCCAATCAATGTCTTATGTTGCTTAGTTAATTATATTAAGAGAAGTCTACATAATTATCTAGCTATAAGTGCTGTTTCTATTATTCTGCTGTTCTATTTCTTTTATAAAATATTTGCTTTATTAGCAGTGCAATTTTCATGCAAATAAACATTAGAATATTTACATTTCTTCCTTGCAGTAAAATACTCCTAAATATAAGACATTGCTTATTCAAAATCATGATATCAGCTAATTAAAAACATTCTATGGCAGAATATGTTTATAATTTACTAAGAATAATTGTTTCTCTTTAGTCTGCTGCAGCTATTATTATAATAGGAAAGTATTACTGTTCTAATAAGCCAGAGTCCTACCTACTGGGTTGCACTTCCTGTTTCCTGCATTTCACAGTAATTTCACAGTATATTCTGAGTTGGAAGGGACCCACAAGGATCATTGAGTCCAGCTTTAAAGTGAATGGCCCATATGGGGATCAAATCCACAACCTTGGTGTTGTTAGCACCATGCTCTAACCAACTGAACTAGTTTATGGAAGACAACTATGAAAATGCTCCTCCCGTACCTTATTATCCAAAACGACATAGTCTGTTGAGTTATAAACAGCTTCTAGAGAGTATAGCCAGCACCTTTTCTGCAGATGAGCTACATTTTCTTCATGACATAAACAGATGCAAGCTCACCAGGTCTTACAAACCAAACAATGGGAGGCTTCATCACTCTGCTGCCCAGTCTGTTGGAAATCGAAGTGGAGAGAGAGGCTCTATGATGTTAACATTTTCAGTGTGCTAACATGGTCAAAGGGCTCCCAGTAGGGTCTGTGCTAACATGGTCAGCAAGTTTTCCTCTGCATGCAAAGGGCCCATATACAGCAGTGTGTTTACAATTCTGTCTGTATGACCTTCCACAAAGGCAAGCCAGATATACCATTTTAAACAGAATTGGACCACATGTTTCAATTGTCAAAATAGAAAGGTTGAAAGTACAGACAATTTGAAAAATCCCCTTTCTGGAAACTCTTTATGGTGTCAGACAGAGTAACTATCTGCAACCTTGTTCTGAAAATATTAAGAATATTAAGAATAAGACAAAGAGGTCCTACTCTCTCTTTAAAGAATATGCTACAGAATTTTTGCTGCAAATATTTTTAACCCCATGACTTGAATTAGAAATATAAATAATAAATAGATCTATACCTATTACCAGACATAGCTATAAATAAATGTTACCACATATTCATGATTAATTGTGATTATAAAACGACCAGAGTATTTTTTCCCCAGAAAGCATGTCTAAATAGAAATAAATTCAAGGAATGTGTGATCTGCTTGTGGATAAGCCTTGAACAGAAGGAGAGGTTAACATTTTTAGCTAAATTTTGCATTGCAAATGGCTCACTCAGTTTTTTATCATTTGCATAAGTGGCCCTGGTTCAAAATCTCGCTGATTGCAATGGAGACAATTTTACAGGTTTGTTTTTTTCTTTTTAACCACACTACATAGAGTTCAAAACCATAGGATGGGGGGGAAATCAGTACAAAATCGCTGTTTAAAGACCACCTTTCTGTGCCTAATTAATATAGCAACATAACTGTTTTTGTAAATTAGGTTCTATAACTGACTATCTGGAATAAAGAAGTTAGAATTTTACTGAAAACAATTGCAAGTTGCTGAAAGAAATCCTAGCTACTAAGGCCTGGTATTTTATCCCCTTAAGCCATGCTTTATAAGGAGAAGAACTTCTCTGAGTAGCAGTCTTTGGATAACTTTTTTTCAGAAATGTCGAAGCACAAAAAAATTGCCATTAGCTTAGTGACTTTGCTTCTGTTTAGGGAAGTGGAAATGAGCTGCCCAGAGGTTTGCAGCAGTGGGTTCTGAGATATGGAAGGAGGAAAGGAAGGACTATAAATCAATTTTTGTGATTTTTCTGGATTATTTATAAGACTTTCATTTTTCGGCAGCATTACTTAATCACTGCTGTTTTAAAACTATTAATAATGTCTTTACTAGTCTGATGAAAAGCAACAGACACTGAACTGCAAAACACTGAAACAGAAAGGGCTAGGTAATGTAACATGTATTAAAAAAAAGAAATAAAAATTCAATCAACAACTCAGATGTCTATTATTTCTCATTCAGTCAAATAATTCAGAAATGTTATGGCTTGAACTAAGAAACAAATTCATATCTTCATCTTTATTTCATTAACTGACTATAACATCAGTAAAAAAAATCAGATTCAGAATTTCTATCTACTTTAGGGCCATAAATGGGATTTTCTATTAATTATTATTTAAAACTGATACTTTCATAGGGCTGTTGTAAACTGCAGAGCTGTACAGTGCATACAGAGATATGTCCCACAGATACTTGCTTTTTTTTTTTTTTTACTTGTCTTTGTGTTATTCTTACACTGTTGTATAGTCATCATCTGGTCAGGACGGATAATTTTGCTGTCAATATAGTCACAGTTAATGAAAATATGAGAACATTTACAAGGCCCAACAAGACCTATGAACCAATAAGGACCTAGAGTGCAGGATTCAAAAAAAGAAGACTCAGCTATCATCCTGTCAAAAGATTATTAATTCTGGAGTGGTTGTTAATTCTGGAATAAATTCTCTGCAGAAACATTGCTTGATTTGCAATTTTTTGCAATTTTTTGTTTTGTGCCTTCCTTATTTAACTAAATTCATTAGTTTTCTAGGTTTTTTATGTCTTCCCATGATTACTTAATTAGTAAACTCCTCATAGATGAGTGCAGTTCATATATATTCAAAAAAGAAAATTTCATTGGTGTAGTTTAAGATTTTAAAAGATTTTCAATTTTGGCTGAGAAATGTGAACTTGCAAGGAATTTCACATATGTGTATAGGAGCACAGTTGAATCATTTGCATATGTATTACTTCCCAAATTTGGCCCAAAGTCAGCCAAAGCAACTGAACTCCTTTGAGCAAAACTGAATCCATGATCTAATTTCAATATTTTTACTAGAAGAATCATGACCAAGTATCCCTGAGAAATTCCTGTGGTGTAATTCAATTGTACCATCTTATTTTAATGTAAAGTGAGATCTAGATGTAACTTAAAATTTCAAATGAGCTGTAGGTTTGACTCAGAGTATCTACTACACTAGAAAAACGTCTGTTGAATATAAGATTGAACATAAGATTCCCCCCTCTTTTTATCCACATTTATAAATGAGCAAAAGGATATTTCTGCAAGTTAGAAGAATAATCAAGGTTTCAGAGCCTTGCATTGTGCTTTTGTCCAGAGGATTTCTAGGTAAACTTGAGCAAATCACTGCCATCTCTCATGCATCATTTATTTAAAATCATTTTTTATCTGAAAAGGGTTTGGAGAAGATTATTATATTAAAAATGTTGACTAATATAGTTAATATAACAGGAATAGGTGTCTTAGAACTACTGGAGATTGATATAATCAGAAAAACAAAGAGTGTTTAAACTTTAACTAAATGCATTAAAAAGACATGATCACTCACTTAATGTTACCATAACTTAGGTGTTAAGTCAATTATATTGATTGCAGATGTGACAGTGTAAGGACATAAATAAGGTAAAGCTTCTAAGAAGTTATAGTATCTTTTTCAAGATCAATTGCTATAGCTTGTATCCATAAGCTCTTCTGGGGTGAGAAAAAGAAGAAGTAATCTTCAAAGCTAAGTACAAGTTTTAGAACAAATGCTGTGAATGTAGCAAGATAGTTAATCAGACTGGATGAAATAAAACAGCAGATAGCAAAATTCTATTAAAGGAGAAAGACAAGATGAATTACCATGATCCATGAAATTATTATCTCTAGAGTTCATGATTTTGGAAAGCTGATGATGTTACTTTATTTTCCAGGCCAATTTTTTGAAGGTTGTTTGTTTTGATATTTTTTAATTTAGTTTTTTCTTGAGAACAAATACTGAAATGACAGAGATGAAGGTAACTGAGAGGGGTCATTTTGAGGCATTAGGTGAAAATCTAATCACCACTAAGAGAACTTTAGCACATTTTTTATATAAGCTTATGCTGGTGTATGGTGATTTCTTAATTCCATGCCAGTTATTTTAATGTTTGTAAGTAATGACACATTTGCATATGCTGCTCATTTATGGTCAGGTTTGATTTGGTGCCTAATCTTGGAAATTTTGTTTCTGAGGACAAATACAATTCTGAAGTCAAGAGGGCGGCTGAAGACTAGTTTCTGGGAAGCTTTCTTCTACACAAAGGATAACTCTTAATATATTTTCATATAACTGTTAAATGATTCTAGTATCCAAAACAAGTAAATAACTTAGAAAAAGTGTGAGTTCAACATTTGTTTTCTCTGTATTCTGAAGTCACTCTCCACAAGGTATTTGTACTCTATAAGAATCTGCCTGCTGGAAAAAACTCTCCTCTAGATTGTTGAGATGGGAATCACAGCTATGTTCCCCAGAGCACACACACGTGTTTTCCCCAAGGCCTCTTAATAATTTAATATATTAACAACACAGTTTCACAGAATTATTACATGTGCAATACACATCAATGACAAAGCATTTTCCAATATATTGTGTGATAACTCTTCATGATAAAGTCAGTAAAAAAAACCCCAAACAACAGAACTCTCCACATACAAGTACAGTGCTCATTTCCACAAAGGACCTCAGGAGAGAGTAGGCAGTCAATTCAGTCAACATTTCACTAAGTTCACTGGAAGGCTAAAGGCAGATTTATTCTCGAATTCCCTAACCTATAGTTAGTGCAAACTATACTCACTGCTACCAAGCAGAAGACTGAAGCATTTCAGTCAGATTTTCCCCTGATCTCTTAGCTCTGTTTAGCTTAGATGTTTCCACTGCTAGGGCAGTTTCATATTCTCTGAAATGACTGAAATTCAAATTTAATTTTGTCTTAACTGACAAAAACATGAACAACCTCACACTCTCTATACCTCAATTTGTGTTTCAAGTAATGCTAAAACAAAAGCTACAAGACATTTCAGGAAGACTTGCCTGAAGAATTATTGCACCCAGATGCCATTAATTTGAAATGGAGACTACCATCTGAACAAAAGCTACTACAGTGAGATTCAGGGCTATGCTCCCTGATAAGAATCATGAAAAGCACAGGAAGAAGAATGATTACCTGAAACCCAAGGAAGGTCCATTCATTTTGTTTTGGTTCCCAGCCACCCCCAACCCCTGCCACCCCTCCATCTTTATATTCCTCTCTCCTTAAGTGCTTTTATTTATGGAACACCTGTGTCCCTTCTATTCCCAGCAAAATTGGGCATATATGTAAGACAGCTTAGATTTATTGTACTACTTAAATCCTACTCTTGCTAAACAATCAGGAGTATATATTTTAAAACATTTTTTGTTTTTTTCTCAGTGAGGTAGCATTTTAAGTGGATACTTGTTGGGTGTGTACTTCATGCTATTTCATACTTAGTTTTATAAAAAAATTTTGGGGGAAATATTTTACTCCAATTTTAAACTCAGAGCTGCTGGAAGCTCAGCAGTCATTGTCATGAGATGACAATGAAAATAATATTAAACTTTAATTTAATCAGTCAGTTATAAAAAACTAATTTCCAGATGAAAATCAGAGACTAGAATGAATAGAAAAGCTGCAATATATCACTGAATTTGTTCTATTCTGGGCAAGATTAAGAGTACCTGGACAACTAAAAAAGTATTTGGACCACTCAAAGATGCTTGCCTAAAGGCATCTTTAGGGGGAAGAAAAAAATAATTAAAAAAACCTCACACAAAAACCCAAAACCAAACCCCAACGTAACAAATAAAAAAACCTCTGTTAAATGGAATTCCAGAAGTATTGACTTTAAGCTGTTTTCATAGGTTTATTTTTGCTATCTTTGTCTTCGCAGTCTATGTGGTTGCAAACTACTTCAATTTTTTTTTCATTATTCATGTAATTTTTGGAACAACCAGAGAGACATTCAGATATACAAATTACAGTGAAAGGATAAGTGCAACATGAGGAAAAGGCTTAGAAACTAAGTGTGTGTTACATCAATAGAAAAAATAAAATTAAACTTGTATACAAGTATTTTAACTGCATTATTATTCTTTTTTTTCCTTAATAATGCTTGTTTCATTCATAAAATTAGATCTACAGTAGTGATGACCTTTGAATTAGATTAAGTTTTCCATTACACTAATAATAAGTGCTTGGTTCTGCTTACATATATGTGTACGTGTGTGTGTGTGTGATGTTTCCCTTGCCCATTAACAAGATTCTGAGTGTAACTCTTTTTGAAGTGAGTTCTCACACCTGGCCTTCCAACTAAAGCTCTACTGCAGCAGTATTGCAGCTGCAACAGTGCTGGTCAAGTGTGCCCTGCCCTTTTCCCAGTCCCTCAGACTGCCTACATCCCAGGTCTGTGGCATTACTATGGACTTGCCCTGGACTTAGTCTGAACTTACTTATTGTTGAAGGTATCTGATCCTGGCTTGACACTGGAGGCATGTCATGGCTATAAGCTTGCCTGGTAAGCCTTGCCTCCTGGCTGTCCTGGCAGATCTCCAGCCCACCATGCTCCATGCGTGGGGGGTTGCTGGGCAATGCCCTGCCTTGTAGCCCCCATGACATCCCCCACTCAACAGCTCCCAGTGCCCTGAATCAGGGAGCAGTGTCTGGTGAAAGCAATCATCCATGTGAGCTTCAAGAAAAAGCTGGTGGCATAGCAGTGACTTTGATGTTTATTTACCTATAAGTTTGTATGTGAGTAAATGAGACAAGGCAATGTGAACACAGGATTCTGGTGGAGTTTTGTTTTCGTTAGCTTTTTTGGTTTGTTTCTTTTTAAACAGAAGGTGCTGATAAAGTTTTAAAGGAAATACAGCAAGTGGGTTAAGGTAGATAATTACCTCAGCCAGGTATACAAAGAAAAATCTGAATGAAAGTTTTGGTTTTTTATTTTGCCAATTAAAGTTGAGTGACCTAACGAGAAGTTGTGTTTACGATACTCTTTTTCCCATTTGGAGCACTGTATACAAATTAGTATTCACAATATTCTATTAGAAAAAGTAAATACTACTTAGTTATAAGCTATTTATATTATGCAATTCTTCTTTTGTTTAAAATTGGGGAGTTCAGATAGGTCAGAGATTTGGCTAGCAGTGCAAGTTTGGTTAAAATGGGTTTATTTGTCCTAGAAAACACAGATTTTAATAATATTTTCCTCCTTCATAAGATAGTACCAGAAAATTAATCAGAAAAGCCTTGATTGGCCTTAATACATTTGAATTTTAACAGATAGAGGCAAAGAACACATTCTAATAAATTAAAATTTTAGAAAAGTTATTATTATCTGTAAACATGGAAAGGATTGTTATACAATTCCATGAGGGAAAAAAGTCACTAGACCCTGAATAGTCCTACTTACTATAGACTTAGCTTAGGCTAAAGCAAGAGTTAGGAAAAAAAAGACAGCTTAGCACAACTGTTCTATAAGTCTAGTCAGTACCATGATTGCAATCTTATTGGGATTTTGGCATTTAACAGGTTTCTTTATAATGAGTAGCTTTTGTTTTGTTAATATCACATTTCTTACACTCAAAATTTAATTGTTCATTATTTATAACTCTCTTGAATCCATTATTCCTTGAATGCAAAATGTTAAAAGAAAGAAAATAAGCCAACCCCTTGAAAAAAGCAGTGACTTTTCTACAGTACCTAAATTCTGTTTTAATTATACCCTGTCATATTGTTTTATGAATAACAATTTGATAACAAATTCAAATTAATTTGTTCTCAAAACCTTGAATTTAAATTTACTGCTACTACTACATATCCTTCTTTAGGAAGACATGATTTGCATATGCCTACCACCCAGAAAACACAATATGCTGCAGTCTGAGGCATAAAATTTTGCTTAGATACCACTTTCACATACAATACTTGTTAAAGCTAAAGCTTTGTTTTGGTTTGCCCCTCCCCTGGACCTTAATCCTTTCTTGTTATAATTTTAAAGAATCTGTAAAACTGACAATATTTTTATTCCCAAATCTTTCTTACAGATCTTATTAAATATTTTATTTCTTGACAGATTTTGCAATTATTTGTTATACTTTTAAAAAAAAAAATCTATATTTTATTAAGTTAATCTTCAGCCAGCTCTAGAAACCAATGACAGGAGACAAAAATTATATAGTCTTTCCAAAATCGATAGTTTACTTGGGGATGTGTAATAAAAAGACTTCAGTTATTTTGTCTACTCAAAATCCATGAAAAAGCAAATACGGATCCTTCAGAGAGAGATGACACAAATACTTTCTCATCGACACTTTAAAAAGTGGAGATCATACTTTGGTTAGATTAGAAATAAGAACATGGAAAAGAATAGAAACAAAGAGGACTGTATTTCCTATTTTCTCTTATTTCTCTGCCAATAACCAGTAACTTTTTTTAAGTGGCAAGGTGACTGCATAGTTTAATAAATTTTTATGTGTAAAATGGAAGTGTTAAATTCTGTTAAATTATCTGAGACTGAGGAGGACTTGTGGATTTAATTTTGTCTCCTAGTTTGATTTCTGACTTTGACACTGTGAAGTCAATAGAGACTCGCCTCTGTCAGCTGGAGCCTAATTCTAGTGATGCACGCATTTCTTGCTGCTAAATATCTTCAAGTATCATCATTAAATATTTTTCACAATCTATATTCCCATTCTAGTTCTAAGAAGTTTCTTTGGATGTCAAGCAAATAATTTGCTTGTATATGGTCCTTGCACTTTGAAGTTGTGTTCTGCCTCCCAGATTGCAGAAAGTTAATATGAAGGGAAGGGTGCCTTTGTAATAATTCATTTAACGTTGGAAATTTCCTTGAGGAAATTGATAGCATCCTTTATTGTTATGATCTGAAGAAGGAATTTGTCTTTCCTGTCTTGTACTGGAAACTTTCTTCCATTGTATAATGTTGAATTCTGCAGGAAAAACATCTCAGCTGCCTCTGTTTAAAAATGCTGAACGTAGTGTGAAATGCTCACACACTCAAAGGAGAAATTAAATGAAGCTTTAGTGCTTACAGCATTTTTTTTAGGGAGTAGAAGTCCTGTGTTAAAATCTCTCCTACAAATAGGAAGTAGACGAGGGACTTTAAAATTATCTGCCTCAACTTTCAAGCTGTCATCCTAGCCACTGGATAATGGGTAAAATACAGTACTAGCAAGTTGTGTTCTGTTGTTATGTGCTAAATAGATGACCACGCTTAAGGACCGTCTTCACCTAAGAAGTGAGACCAGGCTGAGTCCTCTGAGATTCTAAGAAGACCAAGGTCTAAGTCCTTGAAGACTATCTTAGATTATTCTGTATTCAAATTGTTGGATTCTGTAAGTTTTCTGTATAGAAACTCGAAAATCTCCTTCAGGGCTGCAGATACTATTAGATGTTAAAACATCTAAAATGACTGACTTGTATTTTGTAGATACAGTTAAGTCTTATGAGTCACAACTGACTAATTACAACCCATGAATTTGAAGTATAGTTTGTCATTACTGCATTTTGTCATGTCTAATTGTTGTGGTAAAGACATCCAACTTGGTTCTTCCTAGGAGAAATCTGTAGCCAGAAATACTCAAATACCCTTTTAAAGATGCTTATGATGATGTAATGTGGTTATAATTTCATTGTGCCTTCCCTAAATAAAATAAAAGAATCTCTGGCTCTTTTGAGGAAGATCATGCCACTCACTATAATTACACTGTAATGTTTCTAAGCCCTGTTTGGTAAATCTACATTGAATTTGAAGAACCTACTAATATAAGGTGTTGCTCTCTTTTATGTATTGGTGAATTTTTTATTTATTTGCCTACTTGAAAAGTAAGATACAGAGTAGCTGCAAAAATGCCCATTGATTCCTTTGTTCATTTGCTTCTTGTTTTCTTTAAACACAATATATTTGAGATTTCCAAAGAGGGCATTTGGAACAAAAATATCCATAAACTATAAATTAAGGAATAACAACAAAATTGATAACAATCAATACACCAAATAAGTACAATTTGTTCTTTATGAATCCAAAACATACTTTTTTTCTCCAGGTAAACACAGCAATTTTCAGTCAAAACTGGGTGAAATATGAAAACTGCTGAATATTTACCCATAGATAAGAGCAGTATCTGCTCACATCAGGGAAAGGGAAGGTTGAATTAATAGTTATGTTTCCAGTGTAAATTGGTACCCATGTAACTACTAGTTAGAAACTTAGTGTTATTCAGTGACCTGAAAACAACTATGGGTATGACATCTACTTCATAGTCTAACATCATGAATCTCAGGAAAGAAAAACATTTTTAACAAAATTTCAGAAGAATTTTGCATAATCAAAATTAGAACATCCTCCTCTGAAGACTGAAAATTCTATGAATTGACTAACTTATTCATGTGTTCATTCTGAACTTTCCCCTTAAAATAAATAAGTATAAGTAACTTGAAATTTTTTTCTTTGTTTTCTTGTGTGCTAATTCAGAGAATCTGTAATACTTCAACACTGTTCTTTGAACTCTTTCCATACACTTGTCACTGAGCAATTATGCTATAAAAACCTGTGAAGGGTGGTGACTCACCGTTTTCAAATTTCAGGCACATAGTAAAATCTTCACCTCCTGCACAGTGAAGGCAGCTATATTCCCTGCAGGCAAAACTACTTGGAAAAAACTCACTGAGGATAAAACAACCCCATCAGAAGCATATGCTGCAAAGATAGCTCAACTTACATACAAGATGCCTCACACATTATTCCGAGATGTCAGTAGCATTTCTATCAGTTGTTACAAAGGTAAGTCTCCTACAAAGATCCAAACTTTTGTTTATTTATTTTATTTTTTCCCATGTTTCATTAAAAAAAAAAAAACCAAACAAAAAACCAAAAAAGAACCCAAACCCAAAACAAACCCAGCCACTATCACAGTGACTATATATTCCAGATATTTATATTATTTATATGAATGTGTGATTAGTTTAGGACCCATTTTTCCATCACTTAGATATTATATTATACAGACCATAATGGAAAACTTTGAAAATTATTTTTTTTACTATATATTTTTAGAAAGTAAAAAATATACATCTCACCCCTTGCATGTTTAGTTATGGGACTATGCTGATACCAAAGACATCTATTTGTATGTTTTGGTATGTCTCCAATGTAGATAAAAATGTTAATTCAGATTTTTCTTCTGACTTTACCTGTAGGTTACAATATGTTTCCCATGCAGCTGTATCTTCACTTACTTAAGACTCAATTTAATTGACTAAAATTATTTTTTAATAGTTCATGTGAATTTCAAAAAGCCTAAAAAGTTCACATGAATAACTGTTTTGAATATTTAGTGTTTATAGATTTTTCTTCACAAAATATGTCCCTCTCAATGAGTAGTACTGTATAACTATTTTTGTTTAAACCTAAATGTGTGTCAATACACCTTCTGTCTGTGATAATCTTTTATTTCTATGTAAGAAATAACTTCAGATACAAAGCTTTGGTCCTAAAATCTAAATCTGTCAGAATGCATGCAATTTCAGACCAGCATATTATAAATAATTTTATTTTATATATTAAAAATTATAAACAAGTATTGTCTATCACTTCAGAGGCAGAGCACAAAAATACAATAAAATTATTTCAGACAACAATTAATTAAATCTTACGATATTCCAAGCCAACTTCAAATTCAAAGATTTGATTAATTCGAGGTTAAAAACAATCTAAATGAAAAGTTATGGCTATCATGTCCCACCTTTAAAATATATGAATAATAGGAACTCTAACTTCCGATATATTTTTTTCCCTCTTGGCTAATGTGAATATCATCAAATCATTCAATTTCATGAGGTACAAATAACTAAACCGTCCAAATTAACAGCTGAGGCCTGATTTATAACAAAGACACTAACAGACAATCTCCTGACCTCTTTATTCTCAATAGACTTTTTGGAGTGTCTGCATAGCAGCTTCATTTTCAATAGAACTCAGTACAGATCATTCCACTGCACAGTGAGCACTTGCAAATCTGGCCACTTAATTTGGCTCACAAGTGAAAGCTGAATTGTTTTGAAAATCTGGCCCTCATGACCCAAATTCTTGAAGTCCTTGTCTAGTATATACTCAAGAAAAAAAGCCCATCAAGCTGTGACTTGAATTTTAAGTTTACCACAGGAGAGTCAGATTTAGGAATCACTAAGACAAATATTTTTGTTTAATTATTTTAATTTAGTAGACAGTATGTGAATTCCCTCAAGATTACAATAGGCTCCCAGTTTATGTACTTGGGTTTTTTAAAAACACATTTAATCCACTTTTCCTTAATTAATGTAATTAAACAGCAAAAAAACACATCTGATTTTAAGAACAACCAGTACCAAACGTTAGCAGAGAGTGTCAACATACCTAGTGCTTTCATCGAAGCAGTACATACATTGCCTTCATTATGTTATTTACAAGTAACACCACAGAAGAGGAAGAACTTCATCCTGCCTCAGTCCTCTCAGTGTCTACTTGCCCCATTTGGTACACCTGCAGCTAGCACATATTCCAGTTAGTACTTCTTTTAACACATCATCTGCCAAGGAAACAAGGGGAGAGCAGAAATAGCTTAGCAAGCAGCTGCTGGCAGAGAATGAAAGGTTTCATGCAGTGTGAATCAAGGATTATAGTGTGAGGTTGGCAGCTGATACAAAGTTTGGAAGCAAGAATGTGTTATTTTAAATTTTGAATTTTGAAACTTGTTTATATAACCTAGGTAGTGAATTCTAGTCACTTATAGTTAGGTCAGATATTGCACAGATTTAGATGAAAAAGGAAAAGAAAAGCGAGTGTTCCAAGTGTAAAGCAAAAGGAGGATCACTGTTAAGATAATTTGGTTTTTAAGAAGACATTGCAGAGGTCAATGGAATCAGCAGGTATAAAATTAGTCTTATGAGAGAAAATGTGTTATTACTGTGCTTGGTACTTAAACACTATGGCCATTAAACCATTATGGACTGAACTCAGATCCTCAAGCTTGTTTCAGTTTACCAGCTTCATGTCATTAGATACCCCAGAGAAAATGGCAACACTTTGAGCACTCTTACTGTGTTATCTGTTCAATTTATTTGTATTGATCTGTATAATTTATCTATATTTCTTTTTTAACACATTATCTCTCAGTTCTAATTCAGAACATTGATGAATAATTAAATTCAAATTAAGGTAAATCAAATTCTTAAATAATAACACAAGCCATTAGAATCTATTGTCAAACAACAAATCCTTTTAAGATCCCCAAAGCAAAATTAGTGCAATCTAGTATGTGTGGGGGGGGGCAGAGTGGGGGTAGAAATTAATTCAGAGCAAATTAATCTGCAGTTCATTAGCAAACACTAGTGTTGCTTTTGGGAATGAGGAAATTAGCAGGATTATAATTATAAGCAACAAGTGTCTTCATAAACATCTAATTGCTTGTCAAGGATGTACAATATACTATGTAAGGCCATTAGGTAGGATTGATGCATGCCATAAATCAAGTTTTCAGTTTTGCAACAGATTGTGTTTATAAAGTAACACCATTTCTGAGGAGTCATTACAGTGACCAAAGCAATTTCACAGGTGTTGGCAAGCCTGGTGAATTGTAATAAGAAATTAATTACAGTACAATTTCTTTCTTTGTCTTTGTAGATTAGGCATCCTACCTACAGCTATAGCCAGACAGTGCTACCAGCTGAATCCCCTAGTAATGACAGTAAACCAGCATTAGACACTGAAGGAAGAGGTTCAAAGAGAAGATCAGCGTGTCTGGTCTCTGTCAGGGTTTCCGTGTGTTCACGCAAACGCAAGCAGTGATGTGAAAGTAAGAGAGGCAAGCAAGTTGCCGTAAGTCACTTTCTTTAGTCGTAGCACAGAGATTGGCTGCCAGGGGTATCAACTAAGATATTGTCTCCTATGGGGGCTTGTTAGGTTATACAGCAGACGTCCTGCAAGAACCTTGAATAACAAAGAAGCCTGGCAGGCAGAAATCGTTATGGCACCTGTGGCTGTCTCTTCTAGCAGGGTCACTTGATGGGATCCTATAAAGAGCATGAAAGGGATTTAGGAAAGCTACGTTGCCTAGAAACTGACTGAGCCTCTTTACAGGGGAAAAATTTCTAAACTCAAAACTCTTCAAAGCCTTTTCTGTTTTTAGTATCTTACAGACTGTGTTTTGGATTTTGATTCCAAAGAGTTTTGTGGATGCTGAAGGAGATCAGTTGTTTGTAAAACTTGCTTGATATAAATTTCATGAATGTAAAATCCTTTGATTCCAGAAAAACTTGAAAGAGAAACATTTCTACATGCGTTTTATGCCTCTTCTAAATTTGATTTGCACTTTCTGCCTCATTTTTATAATTTGTCAGTTTAAAGGCCTGCATCAATGATTCAGACATTTGCAAGGTAACAGCAGTAACATGCAAACACACAAATAGATTCATTTCTGCACCTGTATAGATCTAGATTAATGACTACTGTGCTTTTTACAAATGTACTCTTGACAAAATTCTCAGACAACAACAAATAAAAAATATCATGCCTTTAAAAACCATAGAAACATAAAGAACACATTGAAATTACTTCTAAAATTTAAATACTTAGATGTTCTTTACTGCTTTTCTTTATATTTGTAGGGACTACAGAGGAGGGGAACACAAAATTAGCAAGGGTGAATTACCTTCTCAAGGTTTAACTTTCAGTGTTATTGAGTCAGTTCCTGAAATATTCTCAGGCAAAGTTCTTGTTTTACCCAACCAAGGGCTAAGCAGGGATGGAGAAATTTCTGTTTTGGTGAGTTGAGCTGAAGTGGGAAGACCTCTCAGCAGCAATCAACTCTTTCTAGATGTAAATTATATAAGTAGATATTACAAAAGGGTGATTAAGCCAATCCTAGTGAAAGAGCACTGTTTTTCTCCAGTATCCTCTGAAATAATCCATTAAACATATACATTCTATGTTGAGTAAAGGGAAATTTGTATATGGCAGCTGGGATATTCTCACATATCCTCAACATGCAAATTTCATATACAGTAAAATTCTTTATCGTTCCCTTTTCTTCCAAGGAAAAGAATGTGCAAGGTCTAATAAGACATTCAGACCATGAAGGTAAGTTACATAGACAACAGAGATTTGTGTATTGGAATAAAAATATACAGATATAATAATATCTGCCAAGATATATTGTTAAGTAACAGCATTTCATAAAACTCCAATACTTATATAGATCATGGTAATGTTGGGTTCAAAATCTTCTGGATTCATTAAGGGTGAAAAGACCTTGAAGCACGTCTTCTTCGAGAGGTATTTTTTTTTATTGCCATTTGTAACTGAATCAACTCAAGACTATCTGGAGATCTTGTTATTTAAAGGAAGTTACTTGTTTATAGCTTTAACATACTTTATACATCATCACTATTTTCTTCGGGATTAATCTTATTTGAACAGATATTATGACTTTTGCAAGGTCATTCAAGTTCTTACAGATACTTTCACCAGAATAAGCAACTTGAGGTTGAGTCCAGAAGCACTCCTAAGCAATCAAAACTTATTTCCTTCACCAAAATTTTCTGTCATAGCTCTCTACATTTTGTACTGTAGGACTTCTCTCTTTTAAGCTCAAAGAAAGTATTACTTTGCTGGCACATCTGGCTTGTGCATGGATGAGAGAAAAATACATCTGAAGCTTTGTAAATAACAGAAATGAAGTTTATTTATAAGACTGAGAGAACTTCCAAGTTCCAACTTAACTCTTGAAGTTGCCTGACAGATTCTTGTTTAGTTGCCTGAAATATTAGTTTGATGAAACAAAACATTTCACTACTTTAGAACCTAATTGTGTTTTTCTTTGAGAAGACTGAATTAATTATCTCAATAATAATCCATTTCAAAAATTAATTGCCAGAGAAGATATTTAAATATCTATTATTTGATCAAGTACACACACATTTTTTGCCGTTTGTCTGAAAATGAATATCTGTATATTCATATCATAACACAACTAATCTGTATTCCTAGTTTGATGCCAAATATATAGATAATTGTGAAAACTGTAGCACATTAAAATCAGTGAAAACATCAGCCCTTCCTCATAATCTACTAATGTAGCTTCAAACACAAGTATTTATTTTAAAAAATGTTATAGAGAAATCATGTCCCACAAGCTAATATGTTAAAAAGGGATAGAAATTATGTCATTAACAAGTTTTTAATATACAAGTGAATGTGAAAAAACATGACTGTTTTATTCTTGCACCTACTGTGATCGTGTATGACATTTGGATAATTGTCCATACAAACAATATAAGGGAAAGCTTGTACATACAAATTATATGTCAACAGGCATGAATTTAGGCCTAATTTTTGTGAAATACTGAAAAATACTTAGGTTACAAAAATTGAAGCTTGTTTTTGGTTTGGATAATTATTTTATATTTTGATTTCCCATGAGAAAAAATGTCATTATGACTTGTTTCTTTTCATTCAGTTTGTATTACAATGCTAAATATTTATTAAAAATAAATATTAAAAAGCTATTGGTGTTTTTGCTGAAATATGCTATTGGTTGCTAATTACTTTGTAATAAAATGAAATTGCAATTTTCATTTCTTGTTTAGAACACTCAATAACGTATTGGACAAAAACAACAGAAATTTGCCCAATTGCAAGTTTAGGACCATTAGGAAAACTTTGTGTAAACCCTTTCAGTCTGTTCAGAAAAATAATTACAGTGTAAAAAGAACAGGAATGGCAACACACTTAGCAACAGAAGAAGTGGTTTAGGTATCTTGCATTGCTTATCAAATTGTGATAATGCAGTAGTAAGCTCTATGATGAGCTGAAAGTGGCCCATTTGTTATGCATACCTTAGGAAGTTCCCTAGTGGACAACTAGCATTCAAATGTGTGTCAATGCATCAAATCATAGAAATGGAAATATCACTCTAAAATAAAGGACATTTTAAAAACACCATTGGAATGGTGAAATGTCAGAAGCCAGCTATTTCAAAATGGCCTTTACATAAAAGTATCTACAGTGCTTACTTCTCAATTAGTGAGTTACAGAGATATTTCTGCTGACCACATGCACATATGACCTCAGAATGTTATAACCTTGGATATTTGATTTGGAGGTATTTTTGCTGTATGACAGACTGAAAGATGTTCACTTTCCCAGTTTCAAGTATGTGAAAAAAGTCACTAAATATCATACTGCTCTAGACTTGTTCTGCTTGACCAAGGGAGTACTGCAGAGGAGAAAAAAAGACAAAGATTCAGACTAGAAAAGTAGAACACTCTTTACAAGTAGCCCCTGTGGCTAATAACATTGCTATTAGATACAGGTCACTTGCTCAGAGGGAATAAGGAATATGTTCATTCAGGCAGTCAGCTGAATCAGACTGCAACTCTAGGGGAAAGAGTACTGCAAGCTTGGCATTCAATCAGGTCCATTTTCCAATAGACTTTGAAATGCCTCATTCTAGTAATAGCCTTAATAAACAATATATGGATATGAAAATCAACTATACAGATTTATAATGTCAAGCTATAATTCATCTATGTTTTTGCTATTGTAGAGATAGGTACAATTTATGAAGAATTTGTAACAGAAAGTTAGGAACTTGGTTTTTGCTAGGAAGGCTTTCTGCACAAATGGTAACTCTTTCTCAAAGGCAGTTTCAATCCTTCCCCCCCCACCACCCCCCACATAGCAAGAGAAGTTCTCAGTCTCCCTCTCTGATATGTGAGAGGAGAGAGGTAGGAGCCCTAAGAGACATGCACAGAGATCTTGGGAAGGCAGGGGAGAAACAGAGAGGACAAAAGAGACCCTGAGGGGGCTGGAACCTGCCTTTTTCCCTGGAGGGGAAATTTTGATTAACTATCTCGGAAGTAGCTTTTCAGAAGTGTTGAATATAAAGAATTAACTCATGGAAGTAAAGTTTCTAATGATGATAGACTCCATACTATATAAATGGGTCTGCAAAACTCATTGAATGTTTACTCTTTGAAAGCAGTTTTATTTTGTTGTGTGAAAGTGAGATGAGCAACAATTCTCCTCTGAGAACTCAATTTTATTTATTTTTTCAGTATAAAATCTAGAGGAATGATGGTGGCTGTGGTTGCCGCCTTTGGATTTTCTTCTACATGTAAATACTTACCCACTCAAGCCTTAGAAAATGCATTCTTATCAACCATATTTTAGCTGGACAGATTTTATTTTTCTCTCTCCAGTACAAGGAAGTACTTCCAGTTAGTGTTTCTTAGTTTGCCCATCACATAATCACTCGGTCTTAACTTCCATTCTAGGGATGTTTTAGGTGGGCTTTCTGGTCTGCTTGGTAGCTGTGGATAAAATACATACTTTATTTCTTATTCACGATTTATTTCTCAGATCTGAGAAACACAGAGATTTTTCTAGATTGAATTCAATGTATTCCTCCCTCTCCTCTTTCTATTTCTGTAGGAAATTTTACTGTTATATTCTTACTGAGGTCTTTATTTTCCCAGACCTTACCTAATCTTACTACTCTGTCATCTGAGCTCTTCGTGCACTGCGTGATATACTTGCATTCATCCGCAAAATTCTAGTAACGGATATCTCAAATTTCTTACCTCAAATTGTCTACAGTCTTTTTCAGCTTGTTAGCTTCTCTTATGGGTCAGGGATGTGAATTGCATGACTTTATGTATGTACATATACAAGAAAATGAGTAATGCATAATACCTGTTAAATGAAGCACATTGGGTAAATCAAACCATTTCACTGAGGTCTAACAAAACATATGACAATGCCTACTTTAGAAATGCAGAAGATATGCAGTCAAGTAGTTTTTTTAAAGGCATGTTTGTTTTCTAATGAATAAATGATACCTCTTTCAAGCTTATATCTTGGACTAGAGGACTGTGTTTTTCTTTGTTCCTACTTTATTTTCTTTTATTGTGACCAATGTCTCTTGATTAATGTGTCTTACCAAATATATTATGAAAAACACAGAGAGCTATAAAAGTGCATATCTCCAAACATAACATTAGAAAAACCCTACAATATGTCAAATAATACAGAAATAAAAAACCCCGAATTCCAAAAGGTAAGCTAACACATGTGGATGTAGTAAATATGACATTATCTTCACTGATATTTGTGGGCTTGTCATGTTGGCAGAAGATTGATCTAAGAATTTCTGAAATTAGTTTGACTATAATGTGTAATTAAATAGAAAACTAAAATCTAAGTGTCAAAAGAATCCCATTACTCATGCATGCGATGCATGGAAAATATAAAAAGTATCTACTAAAAATTCAGTAAAAGCAAAGCGATATTTCCCCAAATTTTTTAAAAGGAAATTATTTTTTTTCATTATTATTGAAGCTTATCCCAAGATTCATGTCAAAAATAACCTCAGGACAGAATGGAAGTTTTGTTCTTAGGTCAGTTGCCTGACCTGTAATTTGTGTGTGTCCTGTTGTAGTTAACTGCTTCTTTGGCTTAAGACACCTCCACACAATCTGCTATTTTGATGCTGATGTAAATTCTATAACAGCTACTGGGCATTCTAGTTGTATTGTATCAACTACCTCAATATCAAAAGTTTCTAATAGTTTAGACTGAAAAATAGTTTGCCAATTGGTATGAAATAATCACCTCTCCTGCAAATTAGTAGAAGGACATGTTGAAACCACACTTTAAGTAATATGATTAAAGAAGTTCAGAAGAAAAAATTATCAAATAACTAGAAAAAATTATCTGTGTCAGTAAACATTTGATTTCTAATCAATGATGACATGCATTTCTATATGCTTTCCACAATTAAAGATTTTTGTTTTAAAAAAGATATTGCACATTACAAAGTGGATTGTTGCTAGGATCTCTGAATTAACCAAATACAATAAGCATTCATAAAAATCATATAATAGAGGTTCTATTAGCACTTAGCAGAAGAGGAATGGAAGATAATCAAATAGCTTCGGCCCACATAAAACAGTGGAAGAAAAAAAACCGCTAACTTTTCTCTTGTTAAAAAATAATAGGAACTCTTTTTGTAGTGTGAATAATAGCGTGGAAAAAAAAATTGCAGTTTTAAGTCTGATGTGTACTATCTATAATGATCTTGAAACTAAGAATTGATACTTCTCAAAATTATTTTTATTTTTGGAAATATTATTGTTTGAGAATCCTAGCTATAGAACTCCTAAAGCTGCATGGATTTTGTGTTACATATTCACCTTAAGGATAAGAGTAAGGATAAGATTCATCAGCAAGAATAAGAGCTTTTACAGGAATGATTATTGAGTTCCATCCCAGTAATTTTGTCTTTTTTGATTTTAATTCTTGGTTAATATCCAGCCATTTTTAATTACTAAATCCATAATAGAGTGAGCAATTAAAAATGCAATTGGTGTGTTCCTTTTCCTGTAGTTTTTCTTTTTTTTTAATTAATGGTGCAATAAATGCAAAAATTATAGATTTGACTGCTCATGTACCTTTTCCTCCTTTGTTGATTCTGTGGTTGTTATTTACTGTGTAATTTTAAAGTCACTTTCATTTGACAGACTGTGAAACACATTTGGACCAAACTGCAGTAAGCATCAAGTACATGGATGATTAAATATAATTGCACTGAATTCTTTATAGAACAACTGAAAATTGAGACTGTATACTGCAGACTTTGATTAGACACAGTATATTTTATTCTGGTAGTAATGATGAACTAGTTTCTATTTCTGACTGTTCAGTGTTTTTAATTAAATATAGCAGCATCCCAGCCGGCATGCCTTTACTGTAGTATTGTCCTTGAGAGAACACTAAACCATTTTAACATTTGCCACTGGTTTGCATGTTGGTAGTTAG
This sequence comes from Pseudopipra pipra, assembly GCF_036250125.1. Classification (NCBI taxonomy): domain Eukaryota; kingdom Metazoa; phylum Chordata; class Aves; order Passeriformes; family Pipridae; genus Pseudopipra; species Pseudopipra pipra. The sequence goes on along the minus strand of NC_087554.1, from coordinate 36,243,075 downwards.
AATTCAAGGGAAATATTAAGCTCAACCATTCCTGGCAGATATTAGGGCATATAATTCAAATACTAGAAAATTAACTCAAGGACTAATTCCACTCTACTCTGCTCTAATGACCTCACTTCAATTCCTGTGTGAAGTTTTCAGCGCAATAATACAAGAAAGATATTAAGCTATTAGAAAGCGTCCAAAGGAGGGCAAAGAAGATGGTAAAGGGTCTAGAGGAGAAGCCATATGAGAAGCAGCTGAGGTCACTTGATCTGTTCAGCCTGGAGGAGACTGAGGGGAGACAATTTCCTTGTCAAACAATTTCCTTGTCAAAAGACAAACATTGTTCTCTCTCTGGTGACCAGTGACAGAACCCTAGGGAATGGCCTGAAGTTGTGTCAGGAAACATTTAGGTTAGATATTAGGAAAAAGTTCTTTACCTAGAGGATGTTTGGGCACTGGAACAGGCTCCCCAGAAAAGTGGTCACAACACCAAGCCTGACAGATGGTTTGATTCATGTGGTAATCCTGTGCAGGGCCGGGAGTTGGACTTCAATGATCCTTGTGTGTCCCTTCTAAGTCAGGATAGTCTATGATTTTGTGATACTGTGAATGGCAATATATGTTATTCCAAGGTTTTAAACTGCTGGAGGCTCAGGCCATTATCAACTCTCAATGTCTATCATCATGTTACATTTTAAAATACTTAACTGATTAACACCATGAAGGTCATAAGACCAGAATTACAGTGTGTATTCATAGCAGTCATAGAACTATTCTTCTTTCAGAAACTTGTCCAGTCACCTTCTAAATTCATGGAGTTATTACTACAACAAACTGCAGTAAGGTATTCTACTGCTTCTTTTTTCCCGTACAATGGATGATTATTTTGAAACTGCCCTTTCAACTTTAATTTCATGCATTTCCCCATGTCCTTGTACTGGAAAGACATAACAAACAGTAAATCCACATCCAGTGTCTCTATGCCATTTATTACTCTATAAAACTCTATGATATTCTTTCCTTATGCTTTTTTTTTGTTTAATATTGAAAATAATATTTTCAATACTGGTTTGATACCCCTTACACAAAAGCCTTGATTTTCTTCATATATCTTCTTTTTATGTTTTTTTTTTTTTTTTAAATTTATTTTGCCATTTCCTTTGAGATAGAGAGGTCTGAACTGCACACAAAGTTCTAGAAGTGGCCATGAAGAATGTATGCAGTGACATAATTTTTCTTTATTTCTTTCTTAGGAAATTGGACACATTTCTACAGTAAGTAAAGATTTTTCTCAGTTGCATCTGAAATTTTCAAGTCATGTTTGCTTCTAATGCAACTGATGTCAAATACATTAATTTCACTACCAGAGTGGACCCAAATTTAACTTTGTATTAAAAAAATTTAAAAAAGGAAAGAGTAATGTTGAAAGGAAGTACAATGTCAGACATATTTAATGAATAAGTTTAGCATTCACATTTGACTGATCTCCACAATTTTATTTTGTCAGTAACCTAGTGAAAACATACAATATGTAAATATCTTCTTTAAAAGTAATCAAAGCAGATGATATAAAAAAGTAGAGTTCCGTAGGCATTTATGATACTTAACATTTTTTAATTAATTAATATTTAACAGGGAATTTTTTTTTATTTTTTATTTTATAGGCTTGTCTGTTCCTGACCTGTATGAGAAATTTTAAGTCACCTATGTCTTTTTTTTGCAAGCCTTATGTCTATCATGCCTAAGGTGTGGAGTTGTATTCAGGTGCAAAATGTTTCAAATTTAAATCATATTTGAAGGGTTCAAAAGGATACTAATACTAAAAAGAGATGTGTATATGCATTTAACTCTCTCTACACAAAGTAAATAAGTCCATAAAATTAATTTTTTCTCTCAAATTTCCAAACATTATTATGCCTATTTTACAGCTAGGAAATTAAAGTTCAATAATTGAATTTTCAGACATCTGTACAAGCTCCTTAGCCATAAGGCTTGTTCACCTGTCAACCTCCTGAAGATAATATTTCATTGGATATGGAAGTATACTAACACAAAGAAAGGTCAATATATATGGCTACATATTTATATACAGTTATATAAATGAAAAGCTGGGGGTTTTTTTGAATCTGAAGTGCTGGTAAAATACTCATTCTGTCTGTGGTGTATGATTTACAGGTTATTGTGATTCCATAAACCCATGAATTTTAGGTAGTAACATTCTCTAATAGATAATGTCCTTGTGGCTTCATAATTGGTGGGTTTTTTTAAGCGGAAACATTGTTCTCTCTGGTATTTATTTCTCTCTATGTTTGTTTATGGGTTGTAGATAAAGATTATCAAACATGATAGAAGGGCAATAGAATGGTCAACTGTCAGCTGCTATGCAAGTTCTTGTCATGTCAATCCATCTCAGTCAGTTAATGAGATTTAACTTGAATAGGAATAAATGAGATTTTATTTAAATGAAAAACAAATGAGATGGTTGTCACGACACTGAGGGATAGTAAGAGAACAGTGCAGGGTAGATTCTAAGCATATCAAAAGGGAAAAGACTTTTTCAATTAAAAGATTATTTTGTGTTTTCTGCTTCTGATGTTTGCTTTGATGGAGATTGTCCTTTTTTATCCACCAGTAGGCAGATTATAAATTTAAACACTCTGGTCAAATTTTCTGTTTACATGATCAATAATAGGACCTGCTCTGTTTTATTCTAACTACAGTATGAAAAAAAAATTCTCTTTAACAGAAATGATTGATGAAGGTGGAACTTTATGTCAAAAAGTAGTGTCTTCGGTACTTTGATATGGATTCCCCCCTCTTTTACAAATCTCAAAGGTCTTGGATATTCTAAGTAAATTCAGGAGTCACTCTAACTTGTACTCCTTCATGACCTGTGTTTTTTTCCTGAAATAAAAAGCATCTTTTCTGTCTACTTCAAAGCCAAATTATTCCTCTTTCTGGTGTCTAAGATTTAGACTATATATTCATAAAAAGTCTGGAGAGGCACAGCATTTTGATGGTTTCAAGCAATAATGTGGCCACTTACATTTTGCCATCTTGGTTTTGTTTTCTTACATCTGAAAATGCCAGTCTTCAATTACAAGAGCATGTTTTACATTTCTCAACCTTACCTATGGGATCAAAGGAAGAAGGATGAGCTGAAAGCCACCAAAAGATAATCAACGTTCAAAAAGACCTGTGATGCTACATTTGAGAGAGATTGATCCCAATATCAATAAATAACCAATAAATATATTCATTTCAGTGAGGTCAGTTATAAATGACATTTATACAAAAGAACTTAATTATAAAATATGAGACATTTTTATTCTCAATATTTGTCTTTGGTTTTAAAAGCATTGCTTTACTGCATGGACCAACAGCCTATTTTATTGCTGTTTTGCTCTTCCATGAAATACCTCTGTCACAATTCCCAAATGTTTAGAGGAATATTGTTAGACAGAAATTGCATACAGGAAGCTTTTTGACCTTTCTGATTCCTACCTATCTGAATTCAGCTGTTTATAAACAAACTCTAAATGACACCAGCATAGTATTTTTCTCTTGTCCCATCAGATGTCACTATTGGATATATTACTTCTTTAATGCTAAGAGGATATCTTTGGGGTTGCACATTTTTCTGTTACACAGGCTGGCTAACCCAAGGACTTATATTTATTGTTCACTGTAAGCAAGTTGGTAACAAAGCAGGATGTGGTTAGAAGCGATGTGATTACTGTAAAGTTAGGCATTATTTTTAATAGAGCAGGTGATATAGTTAGAAAAAGTAGTCAAAATTTTGTATAAATTGCCTTTTTTCTAGATAAAAGAAATGTTCAAGAATATCAGAGTGCACTAGTTTCTCTTAGTATGAAAATAGATGAATTTGTATATTCCTAACGAAGGTTTCCGAAATCCATTTGTTCCTGTCTTACATATGGCTTTTTATTTGTTTCTCTCCCTGATTTCTGCAATATCCACAGTAATGCTAGGAGATTTATTGATCTGTTTTTGAAGGATAATTAATGTTCACACAATCACTGATCATTTTATATTTATTTCATATTAACTTTAAAATTTGCCCTCATACAAAATGATTTTCGCAAATTTCAGTAAAGGATGTGTTGTGGGGTTAAAAAAGGTTGTGCTTTACTCATTTCTCCTCTGGTATACCTAACATAAGAACTATTTTAATATGGTCAAAATATGAATTAGGCCTGAAGTCCTTTTTTTAATGATATAAGCAAAAAATGCAGAGACATTGTTACATTTTACAATGACAATATTTCCTTGCCTTGCCCACTAGAGTGAATTTAATTTACAGTTGAGCTAAAACTTGATACATACACCTTCAGTACCTGCATACATTGCCTTCCTCATATCATAAAACTGCATTGCATCATTTCTGCAAATGCTGCCCCCAAGGGTGATAATATAGTGAGTGCTGCTTAGTATCAGCTATTAATTTTCTCCCCGATTCAGAATGCAAATTTTGAGCAATATTTTCGAGCAACATTTTCAGAACGACATAACTGTAGGAGTCTAATAAAAGTGAACAAACTCAGAAAGAGTATTTTTAGTGCAGTTTAGTGTACTGAAGAGAGAGCTAACCTGAACCACTGTAATTCATGTTAGAAAAGAATGCAGCAAGCACTCTCATTAGAATTTGTATGGTGGATTGACACATTTGCAGCTTCACTCCTTCAGTATACCAATACAAAACAATAGCACAGCGCAATACACAGAAGAATTGAAAAGAAAATCTCAAGGAGTTTACAATCTGCAGCAGACCATTAAGACAGAGAACAAATCAGTTCACAAGAAAGTAAATATTTTATCAGACAGGATCCTGTAACAAAATTTGTAATATATGTATAGAGAAAATATAGGTGCTTCACTCTCTTCCCAGTCAAGTGACCAACTATTAGAACACACCAAATGACAGATAATGCATTTACACTGAGCTACATGCACTTGATGTACCTAGCAGACAGACAAACAGATCAGAAAAAATGGAAACACAGCTGAAATACATCCTGTCTTTACTCTTGCCACCGCATTTCTAGATCATCATCAAAAAGTGGCAAGAACAAAGCTTGATAATGATGTATTCCTTGTTCTGTGCTGAGAAGAGAGCTTGCAAAATATCTACACTAACATAAAAATAAATTCTGAAACATTTCTTTGTGTTTTATAATTCTTGTTTGCTCTCTTGTAACGTTTTTCTTTCATTTTCTTCCCAGTTCTCTTCTCCTGTTTTGATTTGCAGATAAATAAATAAATAAGTATTTAAGAAGGAAAAAAAGAAAGAAGAAAAAACAAGCGCATGTGGGAAAGACTATAAGTAGAAAACTTAAATCTTGAGCCTAAAACTAAGGCTTTAATAAAATTTGTGACACTTTCATTGCTATAAAAGTGGAAAAAATCCCAAAGTGGGAACAGTTCTAGGCATGGAGGAAGATATACAGCAATTAACAGGACTTTATTATATGGATTTTACAGTGATTATATGGACTTTACCATTGTTATGTGGTTTCAAATATGTGTATTGTATTGTATCCACATTACACAGCGCATAGCCTGGGCATGCCTGGGCTTGCCACGAGTTTGCCTGCTCCCTCTTCCCCGCTCCTCCCTCTGATTAGCTGAGAAAGCTGCAGAGAGGAGACAGTTACCATTCGCCCTTTCCTTCCCCGGTTCCTCCCACATTCCTCCCCTTTGCCTGTGTGCCTACCCCGATTTGTTCCCCCGCTTGTCTGTCTCATGCTCCACCCCAGGTTCTAGCCCTTTCCCCGCCTGAACTCATAAAACCCCTGCACACCTCAATAAAGCATTCCATTTGCACCTTTACCTTGACACTGTACGTGTCCGTGCTGTGTCACGGTCCCATTCCACTCCCCCCTCGGACCGTGGCAAGCGCTTTCCTTCTTTTTAGAGTTTTCCCTCTAAAGTGCCAAATATTTTTTTTTTTTTTTTTTTACTTACTTGAATGATAACCTTCAAAGCTGTATTTTGCTTGTTAATCAAGTTCATTGCTTCTATTTCTACAGAGGATGAAGAATTTTCACAGTCAAAGTTTGCTTACATTTTCGTACTCAAATTTAGTCATGTCCTAGTTTTGCTTTTTGCTTTCTTTGTTCTTCAATACCAGAATGAGAGTCAATAATTTTTTGTAGGTAACTTACACTTGCAAGCTTAGTTTGGTTTCTGTTTGATAGCTGTACTACCAAATGACTTCTCTTCTTAAATATTCTTTATTTCCACTTGATATTCTTCCCATCATAGCTTAATTTCCAATACCTTCTTGACCATGAACTTGCACATGGGTTATTACACTGTAATGCAGAGATACAGTATCATTGTGGGCAGATTCATTTAAGCAGCCAAGATATCTTTTAATAAAGATAAGTCAGTTCAGTGAAACTACTGCCTCATAGTTTCAGCAAAAGCCTTACAAGCCTGCCTGAGATCCTAGCTATTGTTAGTTGGCTGTAGAAAATACCTTTTTTTAAGTATCAGATTTTTTTGATACTTAATAGTTGAGGCCTGTCTATATTTACAGCTGTAGAAACTGAGATAAAGTTAATTCTAAAACATGCAGCGATTTCAGTTACGCTCCTTTTTGCACCATTACCATACCCAAACTGTAATTTTGGTAGGCTTTTAAGGCCGACACCACTTACTTGAAGCAGTAGTTACTAGAGGAATAAAACATCTGGAGGTTGTACATTCTGGACTCATCCTCTGCAATATTCATAAAAGTCTGCTCTGAGTATTTGTGATTATATCCTCCCTGTGAAAGTATCTGAGGTTTCTACACCAAAAAAAGAGACACACATAAATATGCTAGGACATACTCATTTCCTTCAGATTCAGGTATCTTTTGGATTGCCCTATGTGATCAATTTCTCCATGGTCATACCTAAAACTTTGCAGAATAATGCAATTACATTTATTCCAGGAGTCTTCCCCCCCCCCCCCTTTTCTTCAATTCTATGAGTTTATCATCATTATTTAGATAGCAAATTATGTCAGTAGAATATGAACTCCATGATCTAAACTAATACAGGAGGTAAAGTGCTGTAGTAAGTGTTCCTATTAATTTTTTTCCATCATGAATTGAGAGAAATGTGTTCTCTGTACTTTTAATCTAGTCTAATGAGATTTACAACTGTTGAAATTTGTAACGGTGATATCTAATGCCGCTGTGGAAGTGTTAGGCTCATAATATTGTGAAATGACAAATTGATACCAATCAATCTCCAAATGAAGATGAACTGACACCAAGTTAAGAAGATAAGTCCTCACTCGTTTCTAACCCTTTATTACAGTTCCTTATTTCTTTCAAAGCCCGTGGTGAGGTAGGGGTCAGTCTCTTCTCCCAGGCAACAAGCGATATGGAGAGTGGAAATTGTCTCAAACTGTAATAGGTGCAGTTTAGATTGGAAAAAATTTTCATCAAAAGAACTGTCAAGTATTGAAACAGACTGTGCAGGGTAGTGGTTAAGTCACCATCCCTGGTAGTATTTAAAAGACATTAGGGGTATTGTTTAGTAGTGGACTTGGAAATCCTGACTTTGAAGTTGGACTTGGTAATCTGAGAGGTCTTTTCAAAACTACATTATTCTATGAGTCCATGAATAAAATTTAATTTAATTTAATTTAATTTTTATTTACAATTTTTATTTGCAATTTAATATATATTTATTGTGCCTAACACTAAATCCTAACAATCTTTGGATTTCTGTCTGGCTGTTTAACTGAATTTCATTTTTCAGTAGCTAGACAAAGTCTTTGATTCAGAAAATCTAAATTGTTGCTGCTCAGCTCTACATATTTGTGTGCAGAGATGTGATTCATATCAAGCAATTAAGTGATTTAATGTTACCTTCTTTACTGACACTGAGGTTGGACTTCTGATTTGATACCCTCAAACCTGTCAGGATAACTTATTCTGATAGTTAAAGTTTAAGAAACAATATTGAGAAGTTTTTTACATTTATTACAAACATTGAAATGATACTTAGTATTTTATAGTAAAAAATATATTCTATTTCTTATACTCATAATATAATGAATTTACAGTAGCTAGACATGATTTCTACAGAAAGACCTTAAGATGACATAACTATGCTTTTAATGAAAACTGGTTCTAATGATGACTATGACAAAGTTACGGTAAAATAAAGAAATGATACAGAAATAGTATTTTTTTTTCCCCAACACTTTTTGTCAGTCATGTGCCCAGTGTGGCAGAAAATGTTTGTAACACAGAGCTCTGGAAAGCATCAGAGGCAGAACTCTGTGACAAGAATTCTTTGCGGTCAGACCTGGGAGGGCAGACATTATGTAATTCTTGATTCTTCTTTAGTCCATAGGAGGCCTATCATCTTATTCTTCTCAGTGTCACTAATATTACAGTTTGCCCTCTCTGCACAGAACTACAAGAGCTCCATAGCCATTAAACTAATAAGCCCTTTATTTCTTGAGCTACTTTTACTATCTGTATAAAACTTGCTTGTACCGTGAAAAGATAAGGAAAAGCAAAAACAGGAGAAAAGTGCTTGTTACAACTAAACCAAACCCATAGAAAGGAACAGGCAGGTAAATAAAAGTTCAGAAACAGTACCTCAGAGCTGAGGTCTTGCAAACTCAAAGCAAAGCCTCTAGACTGCTTTTAGCAATTGCAGTGCTGCAGTGTGGATCTATAGGGCTACATAATGAACATATTGCACTCTGTCTCCAACTACCGTTTTGTTAAAGAAGATCCTGCACCTTCATCATCACTACTGCAAAAACACCTCCATATGATTATTTATTTATTTATTTTAGCAAGAGAAGACAGCTTGTTGTTATTATTAGTGATTCTTGCAAAGCATTGTGGGCTTTTTATAACTGAAGGAGAATCTGTCTTGGCAGTCCCATTCATTATAAGAATTACAAGCCAATGGAGTGGGTATGCTCATATGATCAGCCTTCTATTTCACAGATTTGTGTGTTTGCATTTTATTGTAAGTTGATCTAAAGTTGTTGACAAGTCCTTTTTTATTGAATTCAATGAGCACCTTACTAAGCCTTAAGGCAAGTCCAGATTTGATGTAACTCTGCTCAACATTAATTGTATAAGATTTCCTATTGGACAAGTTTGACAAAAAAGATCTCTATTCATGAGCAAATGGGTTTTTTTAAATGAAAGTTTATTAGCTGTTGTAAATTGGGAAAGCTCCAGAATGGATCCATGACTTGCAACATGCTTTCATTAATAACTTTGTTTTCTTCATGTGTTTGAGAACAAACTCTCAACAGTTTTTAGCAATCTAGCAAAAGACATGCAATTGAACTTGATTTCACAGAAGTCTTTCTTTTCCTCCTTAATTGGGCTTGTCTGAGAGCTGCTTTATGCTGATGACGCCACCCTTGTGGCCCACACAGAAGCAGCTTTGCAGCGTTTAACATCCTGCTTTGCAGATGCTGCTGAGCTCTTTGGGCTGGAAGTCAGCTTAAAGAAGACAGAAGTTCTCTGTCAACCTGCACCTCAGGAAGTCTTCCATCATCCCCTTATCACCATTGGCCAGTCAGAGCTCAGATCAGTCCAGCAGTTTAATTGCCTAGGTAGCCTCATCTTCTCGGATGGTAAGATTGATGGAAAGATAGACAACGGGTTAGCAAAGGCATACAGTGCTTTTGGAAGACTCCATAAAAGAGTTTGGCGAAATAAACAGCTGAAGAAAAGTACCAAGATCAGTGTTTACAGAGCCATTGTGCTGTCTACTCTTTTATATGTTTCCGAATCATGGGTCATCTACCGCCACCATCTACGACACCTAGAATACTTCCATCAACGCTGCCTTTGTACAATCCTAAACATCCACTGGTCAGATTATGTGACCAACACATCTGTTCTAGAACAAGAAGCTATCACAAGTATTGAGGCCATGTTGCTGAGAACACAGCTGCATTGGGCAATGCACATCTCAAGGATGAAGGACCACCGCCTCCCTAAGATCTTGCTTTATGGTGAACTTGCCACTGGCTGCTGCATGAGAGGAGCCCCAAAGAGAAGATACAAGGACTCCCTGAAACAACATCTCAGCCTTGGCCACATTGATCAACATAACTGGTCTACTCTGGCCTCCAGTCGGGAGGTCTGGAGACAGGCCATCTATAATGCTGCTGCTTCCTTTGAGAATGCACGCAGGATCGCTCTCGAGGAGAAAAGACAAAGCAGAAAGAATCGTGCCTCGCAGAAGATACCATCCAAGGAGTCTTTCCGTTGTGCCTTTTGCAATTGGACATGTCTAACTCGCATTGGCCTTATTAGCCACCAGCGTGCCTGTAACAAATGTGGATAGAGCCTTTCCCAAATCTTCGTTTGCAAAGCCCAGCCATGATGATGAATTGGGCAAACATTGTAGAATATTGATAGATAATCTCATATTCAGTCCATGGTATATGGTAATCAAAAGGCTGGAACCATTTTATTCTGTGGCATCTATCTCACAAGACAAGGAAGTTATTACAAATGCACACAAAATATTTCTAAAAAATTTGTTTAGTAATTCTTTTTCTGGCCAAAATTATTGTCAGGAAATAGTTCTTGGAAAAGACACTAAAGGAAAGGATTTTTTCTTTCTGAGGATTTCTTGTAAGAGACTAGCTGAAAAAAAAAATCCATAAGTGGACAAGTCCTGATGTTTTTTCACCCCAATTAGACCTAACAAGGTAAAATTCTTTGTAAATCTGAGTCCAGCTGATGCCTCAGTTCCTCTGGTTCATAGGTGCTTATTCTGTCATATCTTCTGCATCTGCCAGTTTGGCAATGCCTCCCTCAAACTGTAAATACCCTCACTGTTCTAAAATGTTTTGCTAAACTCATATAAGTAGGAGCTGGTATTGGAAAGGCCAGAAAAGCATTCTGTAATGAAAACTATTACAACAAAGGCTTCCAAATAGCAGAAATCCACAAATAAACCATCAGAAAAGGATTTTTTCCTCCATATTAAAATTTCCTTTCATGTGGTTAGTTTACATAGAGTGCCTACCTAGGGATATTCTTTACAATTAGTTGACATATTGTTTGTGTTCTCATTGCTACCCTGTATGTATAATGATCTAAAATCAGATGAAAGAATTTTATCCCCGCAATACCTGAGAGATTGCAACCCCCCTCCAAGTTTGCCATTTAAATCCCAACTGTGTTGTTGCCTTTAACTGTGTAAGACAGCAAGACAGCACATTTTGTAGATTAAACCAATAAACTAGCAAACATAAAAGAAACAAATCTCATAATTGTGGATTTCAATTAAAGGAAGGAAGATCAAAGCAAACATTCTGCTTGAAATTGCACAGCTGCTATCTACACAAAATGAGAAAAAAACACCCTTCTCTAGCTAGCCATAATTTTTGGGTTGGGGGAAGGAGGAGGGAGAGCTCAAACCCTGCAGTAGAACAGATTGCTTATGCTTCTCACGTCCCAATCAGTAATACAGAAATATTGAGTAATAAATTCCCTGCCTCCTGATCTGAGAAGCTCCCACCATCTGTGAAAGACAATTTGTAACAGCTTTAGTATTAAGATTCAGTAAACAGACAATCACAAGCATTGTGCCAAACACTGACAACATTTGGAGAAAAAACATAAAGCCAAAGCATGAGTAACATCATAACCTTTGTATTGCAAAATTATCCAGCAACCAAAACACTTTCAATTGCAGATTTCTTTTCTTCTTTCCCCAGTCAGCAAGGAGGGCTGGAACCTGCACATAACTCGGCTATATCTGTGGGCTGTGTATGTAGGCCTTATTCTAATGTACTGAATTATTATTGATGGCTGGGACAGTTCTGCTCTGCTGGTGAACCAATAATGTCAAGGCAGTACTTGCAAGATTAATTATAGGAGAGAATGGGCTCTGGTTTCCAGGGACAGAGACATTAATAGAGACTGAGCATTAGTTTCAGGGGATTCAACAGACAGCTGAGCAAATGCCTCAGACAATGTTATACATGCTAAATCTTAGCACTTACCTCTTAACAGTACTGAAAGAAAAGTTTGGAACAATTGTGTTTAAACTGGGAAAAACAGAGGGCTCTATAAACCAAATGAAAACAAGCCAATACCAAGGTTGCTGAAACAAGTAGTCTCTATAAACCTGTGTGAGCCTATTGCCCCCTGCAATGCAACAAAGAGAAAGGAGACAGTAACAAATGACTCTAACATTAGCAGAAAAAGAAATGGCTTTCTGGTGACTGAGAGTACTCAGGTTTTCAAAATACGTATGACATTCTACACATGGAAATATAAGTTGGATCAAAAAGCAGAATATTTTATGCTGTTTCTTTTGCACCATTGCAGTGAAAATTTGTACTCCACAGAGCATTTTAGCTGTAGAGGACTGAAAATATGCAGTGGATGAAGCTGCAGCCATAGCAACAGCAACATAAATTTTCAGGCAATGGCAAGGCACACAGTACACAATTTAAGCAGTATAACTCCTACACTGACTACCAAAAAAAAGAATGAGGAGAAGAGGGTGTCAAACATGGATTATTACAAAGTAATCATGCTTCCAACTTATCAAGACCCTGGGCTTGCTCTGTTTTCCTCGTGTGACCAGAGGGGCAACTGAGAGCTCAGCTATATCTCTCTGTCTTGTATTTTAGCTTTGGCAGATGATATTCCTCTTTCTCTCTTTCATCATCTCCTAGGCCTAATATTTTTGAAAAATCTCTGAGAATACTGAGGCCAAATTTTCAATATATTGTCCAACTTACCCACCCTTTGTGTCTTTTGACGAAATAATCCCCAAAATGAATAAGACCTGGAGGCTGGTGTGGCTCAGCACACCAAAGGGTAGGCCTATGAAACTAATCTGAAAAAATTGAATGAAATAACTTCACATTTCACTGATTTTCCAGTTTCACAATTGCTAAGTGCTTTACTGCTCTTCTTCAAACTTGAAACAGCAGCAGAACAATTAAGCAAATGCACTTGAAGGATCTACATTAGGGTGATATATTCAAGCTTCCATCTTCACTTTGTGTCCTTAGCTTCTGGGTGATTTCTTTCACAGTGTCTTGTGAAACTCCACCACCAAATTTCCATTGGCCACAGGTAGAGGAAAGAAGGTCCTGAGGAACTTTGCTCATCTCAAACTGTCTGGGAGCTTTGCAAGCCTAAAGAGTGGTTTAGAGATTGACTGAAGGGATTCAGATTCTGCTCTGAAATGAAACAGTGAGGCTCCCAAAAGTTTTTACTTCATGAATGATAAATTTTAAAATATGCTTTTGATGCCTCAGAGGTTTTTGGATTTTTTAATTATTGTAGATTTTAGAAATAGTTGTGTAGTAAATATACATTTTAATGTAGCTGTATTATATCCCTTACCCATAGCATAATAGTTACACATACCTAACTGTTACCCCATTTCATATCAATCCCTCTAAATTCCATTAGTGTTTTTAGTCTTCTTTTCAAGGTAGAATTGTAGAAAAACACCTCTGTTTAAGAACATTGTACCCTGGGTTTGGACCAGGAGATATCACACAGACACAGCAACCTTCAAGTCCAGAACTTTGGAGAAGCTCCAAGGACTGTACTTGCTCTGAAGAAGATTAAGATGAGGAAAAAGGGGTCCCAAACACCTCCAAACCTAATTCCCGAAGGGATATGTTGGGGGGCAGAACAGGGCAGAACTGGGGGGGGACAGATCTGGGATTGGATGGACCTTACTATAAAATCATAGAACCACTGTCAGAGGTGTGTGCATTGTGTGTATTCCCTGGGTCTCAGGCCTGAGATTAAAGGACCTACTCCCTTTATCTTATCTTATACACTAAATTAGCCTGGAGTCTTTTTCTCCATGGTCTCTTTAGGCAACACTTTCAAGACCAAATGATGTTAAAATATGTAATTTCAGTTGGAACACACCAATTTTTTTTCTCAGATCTGTGTTTCAGTGGTTGAGTCAATGGCAAATCTTAGGGATGTTTTTTTGAAACAGACACGCTTCACAAAGCCTTGCTGTTCTGACAAAGTGGAGAATACCAGTGAGATTATATTAATCTGAAAAAAATATGACCAACTTGAACCAAATGAAACCCGTTTTCTCCCTCTTAAGTTCAACTCATTTTGACCAAGAGCAACTTAATTCAGATTCAATAAATAAAAGTACAAAATCTACACCTAGCACCTGAGTGTAGGAAAGCATTTCCTGTTACATTTTGCCCAGGTGAATCTTGAGAAGGAACAGATGAACTGTGAAAAAGGATAGTTTGGCATATATTGGTTTTTCCCTGTACCTTTTCCATGCTAATATTAATTTAAACTGCTCAGCAGTCTCACAAATAATGCTCAGTTTCCTATCATATGCCATAGAGAAGTCAAAAGATATTAGAAGAGTGACTGACGGTAGAGTACATTACTGTGTTTGTTACCACCCTGAAGACAATCTTTTGCAAGATTGGTTAGCTAAAATGTCACTTTATTCCCAACCATATTTGAATAAAGTGAGGTGTCATGGCTTCACTCTATCACACAGTGTTTTGTGGAGGTGTGAAAAAACATGACAAAATTCTGTTATGTGAGAGCATCATTCTATTTGATGTTCTATTTGATCTTGCAGTCAAAAGTTCTTATGTTTCTGTTTAAATATCAGCTGGTATTTTTCTTACTTGTAGTCTGAGTTTTGGAATGAAAGACAAGTTGAACTCAACAGTCCAGACCTGGATATTTTTTTTTCCCAAACATTGAAAAGTTTTAAAATAGGAAATAAAATGTCTTAAACATTATGCATTTTTTTTCTTAATTTTGTGTGGATACTTCAGAAGTATTTAAATTGGAATAAATTTATAGTCATTATAAAATCTAAGCTCTGACCATAAGTGATAAAGTTGCTTCAAAGAAGGTGGACTCAAAGAAAAGGCATATACATTCAATCCAGAGCAAATCATAGGTAAGGTGGGCTATTTTAAAATAATTAAGCCTCTTAACAATCAGATTTAGCATTTTTCCAAAATGGTACAGTATATCACTGAATGCTATTGACATGCAAAATCACCTGAATTTAACAAGAAACAGGTTTATGTCAAAACTCCAGAGCAAAACCTCTAAATATTTATATCACTTTTGAAGTCACAGACTTCTTATACCTTACTCTGATCCAACTCTCATAAAATTGCTTCTGTCCCTCTCAGGGGAAAATAAGTGGTACAAATTTACCAGACACATTTTTAGTCAGTTGATAGGGATTTGGAAACAGTAGGAAAAAGATGAAGTCTAGATGCTTTCTCCTGTGGTGTGGAAGGTGTTATGTGCATGTTATGACCAGATCAACTTCAATTTGCACTGCAGTGCTATGCATCATGCTAAAAATGATGTCCTGTCTGAGTTTTCAACCATCTGAATGTTACTGAATTCTGAAACTCAAGTTTCAGAAGTTAAGCAGCCTTTGAATAACATTAGCCAAGGTGACTTCTCTACAGAAACAGTAAACTAAGGAGTCAAGGAATTAAAAAACAAAATAGTGATTCCTAAATGAGATAATTAATCAAATAAGAATTAATTATATAATGCAGTGGACAGTATGACCAGCTCGTCAGAACTGGAAAAAAAAAAAAAAAAGGAATTTTCCAGGCTAA
This sequence comes from Pseudopipra pipra, assembly GCF_036250125.1. Lineage (NCBI taxonomy): Eukaryota > Metazoa > Chordata > Aves > Passeriformes > Pipridae > Pseudopipra > Pseudopipra pipra. The sequence goes on along the minus strand of NC_087554.1, from coordinate 36,227,454 downwards.
GTTTGAAGTCTCTTTTAAGTGTTTAGCAAATAACAGCTGTATCACTTTTAGCTCTTATATTAAAGTGGTTGCTTTGCCTCAGGATTGATACTGACACTTCTTGTGCTGCATGAAAAAGTTGTTGAAGTCAGTTTAAAAGTGATTCCTATTTTTTTCTGAACATTAACTTAGTGAAGTACAGTATACTGTTATTTGAACCCCTGATTAAAAGAAGCATATTGTGGGAGTCAACAAAGCTAACATGATCCCAGCTTTGGGGGCAGAAACTGGAATCCTAATTGGACTTACAAGTGGATATTTTAAGGGTCTGGGGTTTACCTATTCAGCAGGGGGTTGAACTTCTTACAAATAGGGGATTTCAGAAGATAAGGTAAGGGGAAAACCCAAGTTACACCTTTTGGGTTTAGCACTTATATCATGGGGAAAAAACATTTATCTTAGGATTACATTTTTGGGGATTTACATGGGGGAGAGATATTCAAGTTTACAGAGTACACAGGATACAGAGAATACATAGGGAGGGAGAGAGCACAATGGGTCTTATGCAGAGACTTGATAAAATCAGAGTACAGTCTCTCTGGGTCTGGGCAGGACATTCCAAACCGCTGATATCTTGTCTGGTCCTCAAACTGAGGGGTTTTTCCCAGCTTTCGTAGCCCAAGGCCTTCTGCTGAGACGGCTCACACTCCTTTCTGCAGATCTTTGATTTTGGGATCCTACAGCATATTTTCCTAAAACAAAGTTGATTTCCAGCAAAAGATTTAATAGAAATTTACAGCACAAAAAAAATTAACAGAATAAAATAGCTTTTAATCTCTACCCATTTTCCTTCCCTCAGAGAATAATTAGAGTTCCAACAACACAACTGCCACATCAGCTATCATGCTGTGTCCTGGCTTCTCAGTAAGTATTCACTATTTTTAATTAATTAAAAGAACAAATTATTTATATCATGTTTTTGAACTTCTAGGGGAAAAAACCCTACATTTTTGTGCAATTTTTTTACACAAATATTTAGTGTGGAGCTCACTGAGTGAATTAACAGCTTTGTTACTGTATTCATAAATTTTGCCTCATGGAAAAGAAAGAGACTTCAAAAAATTTTGTGTCTATACTTGCTGTTGTCAAGTACTGTAACTCAGGGAAGATTATTCTAGATAGGAAGCTGTTCATCCAATAAAAGTGAAATACTTAACCTTCAGTGACATGTGACAAGTGTCTCATAGCCTCTGTTTGTGGCTCTTCATTATGGAGCCCAGAGCCAGTATTGTAAAACAGATGGCTGCAGCCCTCCCTGGAAAAGATAGTAGTAACACTAGGTGACTCTGTGTGGGAAGGAAAGGAAAGCAAGGGATTGTTTTTCCTCACCGTTCTTTTTTCTAATAATGCTGCAGGTTTTTTTCTGAAAGTCATTTACACAGCATTGATGGGAGTCAGAGGCAGAGGACTAGTAAGAGGGTGCGAGAAACTGGGCTGCACCTATCTATTATCAGTATTAGGAATGTGTTCAGTTTCAGTGTTTTGAGCCAGGAAGGGAAATGGTACCTGAAGGAATACTTCTGGTTCTTCTACAAGACTGAATTAATTTTGTCATTATCCTTGCAGTTATAAAGTTCAGTTTTGCTTACAGTATTTAGAAGGTTTGAGCTATCTATGCTACCACCTTACCAGAAAGGAAGGATAATTATTTTTGTGGGAATGCTCTCCTGTGACATAGACATCCTAGATTCTTCCCTATCTCTAGGTAAACTTCTAAGGCAGTCATAAATAATTCAACATAATTACAGGTCTAAAAATGGTCTGTATCTTCATCTGGATATGCCAAAATCAAGGAAATAAGAAGCAAAATAATGAACAATAGAACCAGGGTAAGAAAGTAAATATTTTAATACCATTTGCAGTGTAAACCTATTTGGGATAAACAATCAGAAATTATGTTTTATTTCTTTATTTCTTCTTCTTTATTTCCTTTTAAAATGGAAAGAGATTTGTAGAAATATGAGACCTCCCAATTAATTTTCTAAGTTTACAGAATCACAGAATATGCTGAGTTGGAAGGGACCCATAAGGATCATTAAGTCCGACTCCTGGCCCTGCACAGGACCATCCCCAAGAGTCACACCATGTGCCTGAGAGTATCATTCAAACACTTCTTGAACTCTGTCAGGCTTGGTGCTGTGACCACTTCCCTAGGGAGCTTGTTCCAGTACCCAAGCACCCTCTGGGTGAAGAATCTCTTTCTAATATCCAACCTAAACCTCCCCTGACACAACCTCAGGCCATTCCCTCAGGTTCTGCCACTGGTCACCACAGAGAAGAGATCAGTGCCTGTCCCTCCTCTTCCCCTCATGACAAAGTTGTAACTGCAATGAGATCTCCCCTCAGTCTCCTCTTCTCCAGGCTGGACAGATCAAGTGACCTCAGCATCTCCTCATATGGCTTTCCCCCTAGACCCTTCACCATCTTCGTTACCCTCCTTTGGACACTGTCTAAGAGCTTAATATCTTTCTTATATCGTGGTGCCCAAAACTGCACACAATATTCAAAGTGAAGCCACATCAGTGCAGAGCAGAGTGGGACAATCCCCTCCCTTGACCGGCTGGCAATGCTTTGCCTGATGCCCCCAGGACACGGTTGAATGTGATCCTCATTTTCACCTGATTTCAGCTACTCCTGTGTGTTTTTTTTTTTTCTAATATGAGGACTTTTAGATAACTGCAGAAAAAAAGAAATTTCTTTTGGAGCTTTACAAAGCCAACCCTTGAAACCTACTATGATGTACAGAGTATAATCTACCAATCATGTCGACAGAGTTTATATCCTTTGATTTCACACTATAGCTCTAGGCATCTGCTACAGCAGATAGAAGCAGCTTTTGATAGCTCACCAAAGCTATCATAGCACCAAATGACTTAAAAAAAGGGCTAACAGATTTTGTAAAAACAAAAAGAGGGGAGAAAAGTAGTAGCAAAAGAGAAACACAAAGCTGACTTGTGCCAAAACAAAACATGAAGCTAGACCTGAAACACTGTTTTCAGCAGTGAGGAAATCATAAATGTGTATTGCCCAGTACTCTTAATCTTGTCATATGAAGTAATGTATAGTGGCTGAGAATGCTAGAAATTACTGTTAATTGGAATGATAAGATCTGTTTCTCATCATCTTCCTGTCTTTCTGGGACGTAATAAACTTTGTTCTTACTACATAGAAACTAAGTGTTGTCAAAAAACCTGTAAATTCTGCTGGTATAATTGGAAATTATTTTGATTCAGTTTAGAAAATGGGATTGTGGTTGATTTCTTTTGTTAGATATCTGAATTTGATATACTGGCAGTAGTACCAAGCTCTGAATTTCCTCAATATTTAAAAAACCTAGTTCCATAGCCCACTTACTCATCTAAAGAGAGAATCACCTGAAAAGCATTAATTTATCATACTTACAGTGCAACTTTGTCTGATCTACTGAAAAGTTAACCATAAAATCTCTATGTTTTTAGAGAAAATCTATACTACATACTTCAGACTGTAAAAGATGATGATGACAAAAAGGCAAAACAAAAACCAATACATTAAAATGTTATTGAGAAACAATGGATTAGATCTGGAATTTCCACACTGCCCAGAGAGAGAGGAGGTGGGAATGATAGGATGTTCCTTCCACTGACTCATATCCACATACCTACCAAAGGTTGAACAGAAGTAATGTTGTCTGTCAGTGGGTTCGTTTACACTCTAGTTTTAGTTGTTCTGTATTCCATCAAGCAGCAGGGAAACAATTTGTTTAGTGTGCTTTGAAGTTAATTAAGAGTCTTTTTGTTTGTTTGTTTTTTTACTCAGAACATGCTTTGGTGAGAAGTGGATCATGTTTAAGAAACTTTCTCTCCAAATGAGTGTTTACATGAAGAAGAGCCATGATTTAGTAGGTCAAAAAATTCTATTTACCAACAGACTTACAGTTAATAGACTACCTTAACATTCACTGAACACTTAACTCTGTATACAAGAAAAGTATTGCTTTGCAACTAGCACCGACAGATGTGAGGGGACACCAGGTTGTCTGTTTCAGATACTCTGCAAACTACAGCTAAAAACCAAGCAGCTGGAAGTAGCTTGGCTCAAGCATCCTGCCATCATTTTTTTTAGAGGGGGTGGAGATGGAATGATTCTGAACAGCTTCTCAGTACAGCTGTCACTACTTGTCAGTATTACTTGAGCCACCACTGTGATAACTTGAACTCCCACCACCACGCATGATTCACTATGCTGCTTGATCCTAGGAAACCCTGATGCTATGCTGTGACTTCAAAGCTGCTGCTGTAGCTGCATGTGTGAAAAGTTATCGTCTACTGTAACTAACAAAATGTACTGACAGTTATTAACCTTTCTGTAATAGACCAAATTTCTGTTTCTTAGAACTAAATCCTGAATCAATGTGCTTTTAAATTCCTAAATAAGCCCAGTATAGACTTTGGTCCTGGTCTCACTCTCTAGGACTAGACTTTTATTTTGGTGTTCATTATTGGAAGTTTCATATTTGGTATAATACTGGTCTGTTTTCTAGAGTCTCCAAATTAGTACTTCCTGTCCATACATTAACTACAAGATGAAAGACTAATATCACCTCTACCCAAACTATAGATATCCCTTTGAAACATCTTCTGGTTAGGACTTCAAAATTAGAAAGTATTTCTTGAAATGGTTCCTTTCACCAAACCAAATAAACAACCAAACCAACCAAACAACCCCCCACCCCCCAAAATAATAAAGAAATATAAAGTATGTATGCACAAAGTATGTACTCAAGCATATGTGAATCCCCCTCCCCATGTAAAGGAGCCTTTGGGTTGAGGCCAATGACATGACTTCATATAGCGGCATTTGAAAAATTGCAGCCCTGAGTATTGCTCTACAATATGATAGGGAATTATGGCAAAATACTAAGAGACTTCATCATGTACTAGACCTACTTCTGATCAAAAGAGGAGAACCCTTCCATGTTAGTCATGTAACTGTCATAATAGTGATATGACTCATATAGAAACATACTGGATTACCTTTTATATTTACAACTTCTCTTTACATAGAAGTGCTACAGTAATCATGAAAAAGTGTACTCTTCTGATTCATGGAATTAAAGAATGTATTCTGATGCAATGCCTTGAGTGCTCAATGATGTGTCGGATATACCCTAAGCAGTGTGATGACACAGGTGCCAGATCAGAAGATTGTGATGGAGTTACAGGACTGGGCTGCTTTTGATAAATGTTACAAGAATCATTAACTATCAGTCATGGTTTAGTTCAACAGCATGTGCCCTGTACACATCACTTGATTGAGTCTATACCTGAAGATCAAGAAAGGTAGGTAAATAAAAATAACAAAGTACTACTGAGATAAAAATGACCCTGTTACTGAATGACAAAGAAGACATGGTTCAGTAAAATTACAGCTTTTATGTACTCCTGGCAGGATCGTGCAGCTATAGCTACTTCCATTTGTCTGTCTAGGAATGGGAAGTTATTTAGTAATTTGGAATTTATGCCACTTACAGGACATTGAGCACAAAAAATAATTGTATAGATTTTTACACTCTAAAAAACAGACAGGCATTTTTCTGTCCAGATAACTTTCTTAGCATTAACAAAAAATTAAACACAGCATGAGTTAACATGAAGCTATCAGTAGGCGGAGGCAGATCCGGATATCACAAAGTTCCAGAGCTGTGGGATATATGGCAATAATCTCTCATTTCAATCAGAGTTTTGAAAAGTCATTGTAATGGCTCATAAAATTTTACTGATACAGTGACTTATCAGTTTATATCACATATAAATTATCAGTTTATATGACATATACATGCAGGAGAACAGTAGCTTAAAATTTCCTCAAAGACATTTTGTGTTTGCTAAATCCCAAAATAGGAATCACACTTTGAGCTTTTTCACGTGTAAAACCAAATTGACAGAACCTTTCTTTTACATAATGACTTTGCACTTCCAATATCTTTTTCTTTTCCCTCTTCTTCATTTCAGGACATCCTCCTCAGCTTCCTCTCTAATTTTCAGTATTTTATTCTCAATCCATGTTCTCATGCAATATTTTTGCAATATTTACTTTTTGGTTAAAAAAAAATTCTCATTCTCTTCCAAATTATTTTATTATTTATGTCTTTTCATAATCCTTGTTTAACTTGAAGTTTTTTCTTTCCACTTTATCCGCTTTAATCTTAATTTCTCTGTTTGGGTTTCTTCTTTTTGTACTGTTATTTCTGCTTGTTTTTATTTATTCCTGCAAGTTTTCTTTGCTGTTTTCTCTCCACTCGTCGTTTCTCCTTCTCTCATTTTTTCTTCCTTCTTTCCACACTTTCATTCTTTCTATTATTTTTTCTTTTCATTTCAAGCATTTCTCCAAAACATGCACTCATCTACATCCTTTCTTTTAAACCTATTTAAAAGTTGCATTCTTCTCTCAGTTGCTAACAAAGTCTTTGCTAACAAGATCTCTTCCTCTCTCTTTGTACAGAATATAGCTAATATAGCAAATCCAATATAGGGTTCTACTGGAGAGCTCTATCAAATGCATCACTGTGTTAGTAAAGTGGTTGAGAAAGCTGTGATACTTTCCTGTTTTTCACATGTAAAACAAAGGAACTTTTTATTAGATGACAAGGAGGTAGGACAAGCCTTAAAGGAATAAAAGACCCCAAGGAAAAGGGGTTGGAAAAGGAAGTATTCCATTGAGACAGAACATAATAAATTTCTTAAGATTCCAATCCAAGGAATTTAAAACATTTGAAATTTAATTTAAGAAGTCATAGTTATGTTTTAAGCCAGTAAAGAAAAACCCCATGTTGCCTAACAGTTGTAAAAATCGTGTTTTGCTGTGGTGTCATTGTACTGGTACAGCCAGGGAAGTCAGACCTGAGGTCCTTCCTAGAAGATCCTAGTGGTGCACATAAGAGAGAGCAACAGTATGCTTTTGCTGAGTTTTGATCTGTTGGAAAAAATATGCATCTACTGCCCTATGACAATGGCTACGTGGACAGACACAGGTCAGAAAGCAGTCGCTGTTTTGTCTTGCCATAGGAACAAACACCTATCAAGCAGTGTAGATGCAAAATGTAAATCAGAATGCATGCAAAATATAAATCAGAAAGCATACAGAAAGCTGAGTCAACTAGACTGAAACTATTTTTTCTATGACACTTGTACACAGTAGAAAACAAAAGTGATCTGATAACATTCTGCATTTTCAGTGTCTTAAATGTCTTAAAATATCCTCATAGTTAAATGAACATGAATAAACTTCCAACAGCATCTAATCTGAAGGATCTTGGAGTATGATAAGCCTTAAATAAAATAAAGCTTCATCCTATGCTTTCCTAGTACTTAAATCTCTTAATCTTTAATATAAATATCTTCCGCACTAAAAACACAGAAACACTGCATCAGCAATTGTCAGGGGAAATTCTAGTACCCAGCAAGCCACATAGGTCATTCACTGAAGAGCAGTCAGTGTACTGGACTATGACACTTTAACAGAGGTAACATTAGCAGAGCATTGCCAGAACTGTGTCTGTATGTTTTTGTTGGATGATACTACAAGTCTCAGGATGTAAAAAGCTGACAAAGGGAGAAAAGATGAAAGAAAAAAGCGGTGATATAATGATAAAACTCTTGACAAGTCAAATTACTGAGAGTCTCATATCAAAAGCAACTTTGACAATAATGGGATTCCAGAGTCCATAAAATTAGTCATGATTCAAAGACAAAAACATCAACGATTTGCATAAAAGCTTTCCTTTAAAGATTAGTAGTGTGTACCAAATGAAGAAAAAAATCACTACCATAACAGTAACACTTTAATATAGGTATCTATTATCTAATGCTTATATAATGGAAGCCAAATTGAGCTCATTATTATCAGTGCTATTATGCTGAATACTAAATGAACTCATCATAGAAACATACTTGCTTTAGAAACTACTATCACTACATCAGTGACAAGGAAAAAAACTGCATGCAAACTTCCTGAGATGACTAATTTGATTTCTGTGTTAACTTCTAATGCATTATTAATCAATAGTTCATTATACTTTAAGATAGCACTTAGTTTATTTGTGGTTTATTTGTATACATTTGATTTCTGTAATCTTTTACTGTATTGCACTTTATTCCTGTGTAAACAATGCTAGTTGGGCTGATGATGGGCTGGAAGTATGATATGTTTGTGTGTAAATTCAAATTTGTTCTGTTTTGCAAAAGCAGGATGGGTACAAAAAGGATGATGCAATCCAATGTAAATAATAAGCTAATGTGATGAGAAAAGACTGTGAAATTATACATTTTTAAATGGCCTGAATAAATTTATTGCTAAAAGGTGTACAAATATGATCAAATATATAGGATATATATGTTATATGTTATGCAATATGCAATATACAATATATAATAAATAAATATTATATAAATGTGTGTGTATCACACACACATCGCACATTAAAAGTAGGTACTCATACCTTAAAAATGTAATCTCAAAGAGTGTGAAATTCATATATACTATTCATGTTTTAATGTACCAAAATCATGTATATGAAACATACCATACACTGCAAGTGTTGTGAATTTTTTGTTTGTATCAAAATAATATGCAATATTTTCATGATGAAAAATTAATATTCCTTCTGTCAGGACTGACTAAAGCATGACTCTCATTAAAAGCAGCATTTCAGAGTAGTTTCAGAACTCCCACATGATTTTCTGGTAACAGAGTTTATAAGCAGCAGAATAAAAGAAAGTTAGGATTCCTGGAAGGCAGAAGTCCTCTTCAGGACTGTTTTATCACTTACAGAAATAACTGAATAGTTCCTTTTCCCCAGTTTCACAAAAAAAAGTGCTATAATTTTTATTAACTTTTCTTTAGTGTTTTCATTTGCATTCACATTAAAAATTCAGCTATTTGTCTAAAAATCACATTGTTTAAAAGTGAATTGAAAATTCAAAGTAAATTGAAAAATATTTTCAAAGAGATAATTTCAAAACATTGAAGTCATTATTCTAAAATGAGTTTTGTAATAAAGATTTGGAAACAAATTTGAAAACTAGTTCTCCTGCCATAAAGTTGTTGGGTATGATATAATCTTTCTCTGATGATATCCTATTTACATAGTGAAGAACACTAGCCAGTTTTGCTTCCTAATAATATTGAGTAAATAATATATAGGAAAAATTTAAAAATATTGGAGCTGGCTGCCAAAGGAAAGCAAATAAATAGTCCTGAGGAAACATTTTTCCTCTTTTATTAGATAGTATAGTGTCCTTAACTTAGAGGTTGATTCACATAATGGCATTCCCTTCATCCTTTTTATTGAAGGCTTGATACGTAGGATAGAGGAAATGAACTGAAAAAAGAATTATGTGGTATTATGATTTCTGTGGAAGTATTTCAAATTTTGGTGTCATCTTTCTTTTGTGCCATGGTCCTTTGCTGTGAGAGTATTCTTCTACTCCTACATTCTTTATCTAGAGGGTAATTAAATAATATATATATAAATCCTCTTGTATAATTTTATTCTTTGCAGTGGCACAGGCGTAGTTTTCATATTGTATGCACAATGACAGTAATTCCAAAAGCTTAAACCAAAGAATTTGTAGTTTAATGGAAAATCTGAAAAAAGTTCTGCTCAAGTCAACTTGAAAAACATTTTAAATATTTAATTTTTTTTTTGGTGTTTAGTATTTAATTATTTCTTTTGGTGATACAAAACTCAAACAATTCAGAAGCATGCTGATCGGTCTGAGATGAAATATTTTATTTCATTCTCTACTTACTTCGTCTGTTTGCTTAACTTCTTTTCTGAGAGGAAATATTCAACAAAATGCCTTTCTGAAAGCAAAAAACTATAAAGGAAATATTTTGACAGTTTTGAAATGTGAATAGCTTCAGTTTCTCTCAAGCACAGAACTCTAGGAAGTCAATTCAAATTCATCAAAAAATAAGAAGAATAATACTACCCAGCTGTAAATTCTAACAACTGAATTAGCAAAGGTGGTGATCATCTTATTTATTCCTTTCTAGTAAGTAAAATAGCTATATATTTATTTCTCTGAAGAAACTTGAATGCTTTCTTTTCTCTTCCCACTCCAGGATCTTGAGGCCCAAGACAAGTATGAACAATTATCTTAAATCTTTTAGACAATAAACACTTACTGAAAACATATTATAAGCCAAAACCATTATCGAGTTAGTCACAAAATTTGTAAGCTGGATAGTCTTAGCCTAAACACCAAATGCATTTTTGAGGTTTATTTCTTTTGAAATGTGTCTATTCTCTAAACTACAATTAGCTGCATCTAAGCATGGCACATAGAGCTTTGACCTATTCCCATAATTTATTTGGAGATTCCAAAAAAATTAATTTTGAATTGACTATTTTTTTTTTTTTAATTCTACCTCAGTTTAATTACTATAGTAAAAATGTAAATCCTCTGAAGAAGAACCTTTCAGGAAAAAGAAACATGGTGAACACACCATAAAATCATGGTATATTTTTCTCTAACTTGAAGGTTTTTTTGGTCCTGGATTGGCCTAATGAATTGAATACTTAAGTGATCTGCACTGTTTCATTTCAAAAGGCCACAAATTCCTTTTTATTTTGGAAAGAGCATTTGGTTTCTTTGCATTATGCATTTGCTAGTGACCACTATAGAAGAGATCCAATGTTTTAATCATCAGTGTTATATCATGTTAAAATAAAAAAGGTGGATATGATGCCACCCAAAGTGAATATTCTTTCCTTTGTTCTTTACAGGTGAAGTTTTTTATTTCAATACTTTTGCCAACACATATCTTTCAGAATGTGATTTTCATATATGATTCAGTAGCATCAAGGAGGTATCTAATTCTAGAGCTATCTTGCACTTCATATGCATGCTCTTTGAAGTGCAAAGTTCTATTGGCTTAAATCTGGAATAACTCCTTGTCAAAAGTCATTCTGAGCTTATACAGATAAAATACTCATCTAAATCTCTTCTACATTGTTTCAAGTTCCTGACCATAAACCAAATTCCATGTTTGGTTGGTTATGCTTAGCTAATTCTATAAGAAACAATAACCACAAATTAAATGAGGTTGTTTGGCTGTCTATGACAAGCTCATTGATTAAGTCTTCAAAGTATGATACCAGGACATGCATAGCTTGAACTCAGTGCCCATTGAGAAGAGACACTACACATTATCAACCTCTGCATCAGAGCTGCATCTTGTAATGATGCATAATTTCTCACATTAAGGTGTAACACCTGATTTTACAACCCAGGAAGTCTAGTGTGTTCACAAACGTATGATGGTTGTGGTGCTGTGTTGGCGTACAATGATGCACATTAATACAAGAATTTAGGGTAACAATGTAGGGATTTGTACCATTAATACAACAAGTTATAGATTGTATTTTATGAGTTCTGGTTTCTTACCTCTTAACCAAAAAAAAAATTATCTTCTTATCTCTTAACAAAAAAAAAAAAATCTTCTTTTACAATCATACCATAAAGTCATAGTTACCACACAATAGTCTTAATGTTAACCTTGCCTTGATTTTCTGCACTAGAACAAGGAAGACTTTGCCAAACATTCAGCATTTTCATGGCACCTTTCAAGGCGCTAATAGGTCAAGTACAGATTACATGAACACTAATATCTGGAGTGGCTGAGACATTACTGAAGCACATTTTTGAAGCATTGTTTTGCCAATTAAAAGATTAGATAGCTATATACATACGTGTGTAGGGAAGCATTATGGCATACAATAGGTTGAAATAAAGTGTCATGCATCTTGATAATTTGCTAAATGATCTCTATTTTGCAGCCAGGATACACTGTTACAGACACTAATTGAGAGATTGTTCATTTTCCATTAAGCTGACTCACTTCTTCTCTCCTTAGTGGGCAAATAATCAAAAGCCAGAAGTGATGTCCTAAGTTAAATAAAAAGCTCATGAATAGGGAAGTCATAGTTGCATCTCACAGTGCCTTGATATAGTACATAGATATCTGAGTATGAAATATGGCTGAAAACAGGGCAGGTACAAATGCCTACCCTGTTATCATCCTTCTGGCCTCAACAACTCAGAATTCTGGCCTCAACAGCTCACAGTCAACTGGTTGGTTTGATGCATAAGGGCTAGAAAGAAGATTTCCTGGGCAACGGGGAATTTCCAATACTTGACCATACTTGATCCAGTTTAACCAGATTCCATTTTTCCTAACTTTATTTGTCTAAAGGGTACAGTCACTAAGCTAGTAAATTACAGACAGAGATGAGCCCTTCCAGGGAGTGTTTCATCATATTTATCTTGCATGCCTTTAGTAGGTGAACATTAATTCCTATTTAAAGGGATCTCTATTTCTTCACTGACAACAGAGGTATCTCAGACAACTAGCTGATTTAATTTTTCAGTTGCTGAAGGTAGGTAAGATAAATCTCATCTTTAATTTTGGAACCTTAAATTTATTATTTGCCAGTATTTTTATTGATTAAATTAATTTTCCTGAATTTGAGTATTTATATAGGCATCCAAACCTATCACCACTCCAATCCCTAAAGCATCCTGGCTAAAGCCATTATAGTAACCTCCATTCCCTACATTTTGTTATGATAGTCATTGCTGAGACGTTGATCTTTTTTTGTCATACCATGTTCTATTTAGCAACAGCTGTTCAAAACCAACCTCACATTTTTTTATGTTGCAACAACCACCAGATGGCGACTTTACAACTGCATAAATAAAACACAAAACAACTGGAATGTGGATTGGTTTATATTTAGAGGGGAATTTTTGGTGGGTGGTTTTCTTTTTAACAAAACACTTGAATAGCATAAACTGTATTTTAAAAAACTCCAGGTATTTTAATTGGCAGCAGGTTTTGTTAGAACTTATTCTTTATAGTGAATTCTTAGAGAATTTCGTTAAAGTGAATTCCTTAAATTCTTCACTTTTCCTTTCTCCACTGGAATACATTGCAGTTCTATTCTTATTAAATCTCTGATTTCTGTAACACACAACACTAGCACAGTGGGGACTCCCACAGAGTATGCAGGGCTGCATGTATCAGTGCAATTATGGTCAGTAAGTCATCGCTTCCCATTTTGTATAGCAGCAAAGCCTTTTTAAAGACTGTTTAGTTTGCATAGCCAGGCTCACAAATTGATCTGTCTGTCAAAGTGATGCAGGTGCCAGACTGATGCAAGTGCCAGACACATACTAAGAGCCTTATCCAAAGTGTGAAGCCTCAGCTGGGAGGCTTTCTACTGCTTGGAGTAAACTTTGGGCCAATCCCCTATTTTCTCCTTCAGTCTCTGTCTGATATATATCTAGGAAATATTTGATGTAGAAAGCAATTTCTTGTTAAAACTATGTCCATAGAATACACTATTCTCCATCAATTTAAAATAACAAAGACAGATTTTTAAAAATAATTTTTGGCAAAACATTCTAGCACTCTGACAAGCAGTGTTTGACTGCTCAGTATTTGATTATGTTAATTTAAAAGAATAAAATGAGTAGGAGTTTGCAAACCAGGCAGCCTAACTTTGATGCTCGAAAAGATAGTTGAACAAATTACTAAACAATCTATTTTTGAAGCTCTAGAGGAAAAGATGATGATAACAAATAGACAACATAGATTTGTCAAAAAGAAATCAAGTCAAACCAGCCAAATTTCCTTTCCTGAAAGGGTGACTGGTCTAGTAGATAAGGCAGAAGACAATAAATGTGGTATATTTTGATGTTGAATGAAAAGTTCCACTTAGTGTTTGTGCAGGCAAATGTTGGAATGGAATCATGACGTGTACAAAACCAATTAAAAATCATGCTCAGAGTTTAATTAACATGGGTTCATTGTCTGACTAGAGAGTTTGTCTTGAATCCTGTTCCAGTCAGCACTTTCATCACTAGTTTGAATGATGAAATAAAACATAATTAGCTCAGTTGGCTACAACATGGTGCTAATGACGCCAAGATTGTAGGTTCAATCCCTGTACGGACCATTCACTTAAGAGCTGGACTTGATGATCCTTGGGTCCCTTCCAACTCAGAATATTCTAGGGTTCACTGTGATTCTTTTATAAGTTCTCATGAACCACAGACACCCACGTTAGGACAATTGATACACTACTGAAAAGAGGAATTCAAAGTAATCTCGATAGACCAGAGAAATCATATAAAATCAAGACAATGGCATTCAGTTAGAGGAAACAAAGTACTCCTCTGAGATAAGGGAAAGCAGATGCATATAAGATGGGAAATAAGCAGCTGGAAATGGGAAATAATTCTGGAAGGATAAATTCCTTGTGTAACACATTTAGGGACACTCACTTATTGTGGGGAAATAGAACTTAGCCATATAAATCATTCTTCTGCTTTATTTGACATTGATAAGGTCTCATAGAGTGTTTGAGCCAGTTTTGGGAATAATGCTTTTGGATGGAAAATAACTGGGGTCAGTTCTGAGGAAAATAGTTAGGAGAACAAGTTATTTATAAAATATGACTGACAGAAAGGTCGAAAGAACTGATTTTTGGGGTTAGAAAAGACTTTGGAAACCTAAGAGTTATTCAGTATTAAATAACACGTTTTTGTAAAGACAACAGTACTCTACTGGATAGGGCAGAAATGATGATCTTAGTTTACAGAAAGGCTTCCTTACTATAAGGATGGTAAAATATACAAACTAGTTAATAAGCAAGCTTGTGAAATCTCTCTTCTTGGTAGTTTATAAAACCAAATTCAATAAACCTATCTGGGAGAGGCTATTAAATATAGCCTTAGGAGAAAAAAATAATGGAGGGTATTTTTTTCGAACTTTGAAAAAGCTTAAGTTAAATAGCCATTTCTACCTTCTTCAGAGGTAAAATCCTTAAAGAAGCTCATCTATCATTCCCTTTCAAATGGCTCCATTCCCTGTTATTCTAAATGAGATTCAGTTAAGGTGAGGTGCTCTTTTTCAAAATGCTGATTGTTTCCAGAGAAAAGGCACCAGACATCTTTCTTAAGAACAAATTGAAAACAATGGGTGGCAGATAACCATTTCAGCATAATTACCTAGACATTGGCAAGCTTTAAAAGAAGATAGTGCTGTGTGGAATATTTTGCAGTATTCATCAGTCCTGTAAAAGAATCAACTTCAGGAATGAGACTATGAGGGGAAAAATCCTTTTTATCATTTAAGACATGAAATTCAGGCTGTATCAAAGAATCCTTCTAAAGTGTTTCAACCAAGGGACATGGAAAATTTTTACCCCTGTTTCATTCTGAGCATAACTGAAGATGAAGGAACAATATTTATTAAGCCCAAGTAATTAGTGATCAATTTTTAAAATTCATCCATGAAAGCTTACTTTGAAATTTTCAGAAAAGATTCGAATATAGCTACATAACAAAATAAGGTCATTTGATATTTGCTTTGCATTCAAAAATTAGGTTATTCTTAACTCTGGAACTGCAAGCAGTGCTTCCACAGCATGTGTTAAGGTAGTATATTTAACAGGGAAAAATAATATTTTCTGACTGTATCTTCCAATGAAGTAAAAATAAAAAAAAAAAAACAAACAACCAAAAACAGAATAATGAAAAATGTCAAGAATATGTAAAAATAGAAACAGTATAGATAACAATTTTAGATTTCCATAGTGGGCCATACTGTAGGAGAAAGACTCCCACAGTCTTGGCGTTTTTAATTCATAACACTTTCTTCAAGTTCATTTTGTGATAATAAAGAGTGAAAATAATGTAAAGTGCGTGGGCCTTAACTGAAGCATTTACTTTATTATGAGTAACATTTTATCGAACTGGCCAACCTGGCACAGAATGAAGATTACAGAGTCAGCAGTCCAGTGGAATATCTTTCATATACCCTTACTGTCTTTCAGTAATATATATACATCTTGATCATGTCCAAGCGAAGCCACCTAAGAGGATGCAGGGCTTTTATTTCCTCACTGAAAAATTACACTGCCTATTTTTGCTATAATTTTTTATATAATTATTACTAAAGACCACATAAAGATAAATTTCCTAATCCCATAAAATTGTTGAGCATGGAAATCACAGACATTACTTTGATCTTTTTAACTTCTTATATTCCCAGAGAGGGGCACAGAGAGGGGTGCCATAGTTTTACTCCAGGCAGTAAGCAAGCCCCATGCGGCTGCTGGCTCACTCCCCCAGGGAGAAAACGGGAAAGGTAAAAGTTAGAGAACTCAGGGATTGATAGAAAGACAGTTTAATAGCGAAAGCAAAAGTCACGCGTACAAGCAAAGCAAAACAAAGAATTAATTCACTGCTTCCCATGGGCAGGCAGGTGTTCAGCCATCTCCAAGACAACAGAGCTCCATCATGGTTAATTTTATATACTGAGCATGATGTCATACGATATGGAATTTCACTTTGGTGAGTTGGGATCACCTGTCCCATCTCTGTCTCCTCCCAACCTCCCATGCACCCCCAGCCTCCTTACCAGAGTGGCAGTACAAAAAGAGAAAAAGCCTTGGCTCTGTGTAAGCTCTGCTCAGCAATAACAAAAGTATCTCTATTATTATCAACTGTGTTCAGCACAAATCCAAACACAGCCTCATACTAGCCACTGTGAGGAAAATCAACTCTACCCCATGGAAGAATCCAAATGCTACAGGCTGGAAGCTTCATATTGCTTTGATAAAGATTTATACAGTGTGAATATCCTGTTGCATGTGTTATGGTTTTGAAACATTCACTACTTACTACTTTTCACAACTTATGTTATACTCAGATAGCTGATAATTTTCAGTTATACCTACTAAGTAAAAACTTGAAAAATTCTCTGCAATTTTGAAAGGAGACATTGTTTTTCAATCACTTTACCATCTGCAGCACTGTCATGGAAATAGACTGAGGACTGCAAGCCCTTCCCAAATCAATGATCCTGGAATCTCTGGAGGAATTTGTGAATTTGAGGATAAACTTTCTGTCTATTAAAGAGGAAAATGTCTAATCTCCAAACAGTTGAATAGATTTGCCTCCATGCATTGATTAACAGTAAATCTTTTTAGATCTATTTCAGCTTCATCGTTCCCGTGGCATTTGAGCTGGCCCAGAAATATATAATTCAAAATACTCAGAATTCAATTGAGAACTGCACTTTAAACAATATTCTCACCATGCAGAATAGTGACTATCATATAGGTAATATTTTAACCAAACTAGAAGAACTCTAACTCTGCAGTAACTCCCATTTTGTGCTGCAGTGCTAACAGTGGGCATGATAGCAAGTCTTAGCATGCAGCTGGAAGGAATAGAATCTTGAACTCCAGGCAAAATTTTACTATATAGTTTTACTATTGCCACACATACATTTGAACAAAATGAGTAGCAAAAAATACAAACTTGGTAATTTAAGAAAGGTTTAAAACTGCTTCCTATTTTTCTTTCTTGCAACTATAAAATGCAATTTTAATTCTAGTGAATTTTTCAATCGTCCTATTAAGATTGGTGTTTTGTGAAGAAATAGAAACATCTCATGTACTGTAACATAAAAACAAGGAAAGAGAATTAAGTAGTTTTCTTTGATAAACTCTTAGGTCAAAAAACACTTTTAATCTGGTCACCTAGAGGCATTTCATAGCTCTGTGAAGCACTTCTCTTTCTAATAAAAGATGATTTTTCCAACAGTTTGAGAATGCAAAACTGGGATTGGTCTTAAGAGAAGGGAGGCTTTATTTGAACTGCTCAGCACGTAAGTATTATCCAATATAGTCAGAAGAGAGCCAAAACATGCTAAGAATTATAACATTGAAAATTCAAAGGAACAAGCACATATTTAAAAAAGTCTAGGGCTTCTCTGTAGTTGCACTAATTTTACTTTTGTAATTTCATTTTTTCAAATTATGATTACTAACTTTAAATTTTTCAGATGTATTTTGAATACCAATTATTATAATTTGAGTTGTTTCAAGAGCTTGAGAATCCTCTAGTGAATCCAAGATATAACCCTCACTGAATTATATTTTCAAAAAAAAAAAAAAGATTTTTTTTGTTTGATTTGGGGTTTTTTTGCAGAAAACAATGAGGAGTTGATTGTTTTACTCCTGGTTACTGCTCTTGCAGGGGCCTTAAATGTCATAACTAATATACTGTCCTTTTATTCAGAAAAAGAAGGCACTATAGATGACTTGATTTCATCTATGAACATTTGTCCATCTGTCATTTTTTTGTCTGATTAAAACTACATCCAGCTGCTGTGGTGTCCAGGGCTCTGGGGGTGTGCTACCTGGGTTTTGTGGGGGTACTTTTTTTTAGATAAGTTTTCCCTGCTCTGGAGGGAATGTCTCTTCCTATGGAAATGAGTTATCAAGCAGAGTTTATTCTTCCAGACCTTACTGGAAATGGGCTGGAGGGCTTCAGGAGGCTTTGGTGATCCTCCATCTCCCACTGGATTGACCTTTGGTCAATAGTCCTTGTCCAGTTCTCAATCTCATTCGTGTGCCTGCACTGTATTGTATGATGCTTATTTCCAGAAGCCAGAACAAAGACTTTTGTCCCGTGCTGTTCCAAGAACATGTTGCCCTACCTCTGTATGGCCCCGTTCGCCAGGCACATCCTGTTCTTTCTCACAGTGTGTTCTTATCAGTAGTCCTTGGTTGGCTCCACAGCTTTATGGCGCTTGGCGGAGACATACACAGAGGCACACCAAATATTTTTGGTATCATGGCTAAACTGAAAGAGAATAATCTCTGTAGGTCAAAGAAAAAAACATAATTTAGGATTTTGCTAATATGCAGATTGTAAGATTCTATTACTTTTAATCTGGTAAACTTTAAATTTCTTTTTGAGGTACTTATTCTAAATGTTACCATAATAGTCTGCTAGTAAGAAAAAATAGTAATTGATCTTTATTGATAGAACCATTCATGGTAAA
This sequence comes from Pseudopipra pipra, assembly GCF_036250125.1. Classification (NCBI taxonomy): domain Eukaryota; kingdom Metazoa; phylum Chordata; class Aves; order Passeriformes; family Pipridae; genus Pseudopipra; species Pseudopipra pipra. Next base: position 36,208,506 of record NC_087554.1, on the reverse strand, counting down.
ACTGTGTTAAGAAAGAGGCTTATCCACACAGTTTTCTTTTGCAGAACACGTACGAAAATTTAATGCCCTCTCTAACTTTTAGGCCAACCTTATTAAATAAAATCTACTGTGAATAAATTTTATTTTAAAATAATTATAAAATCAGCAAGCTACAAATAACTGCAATTTTTTACATGACCTATGGTGGAATATCTTACAGTTGTTTAATATCCCTCAGATTTTCAGAACCTAGTAAAATGTAAGTCTTGTACTAACCTTTTTCTTTTTCAGAAAGTAGTAACATCTTTTCCTGAAGAGTAAGAAAGTAGTTCTACTATCATAAAAGAGAAAGGCAAATTATCATTGTATTTCATTTAAATAAGATAGATGGGGTAAATTAAAGAAAAAAGATTACTAGTTGTTGCAGAAACAAAAGGGAATTAATTTTAAGGGTGAAAATTTTATTGAAATTGAAGAAAGAGGAGTAAATATTTGATGTCCAGAACCTAATGTTTCACAATACTAGAGTTCTGTGTGTTCTCTTTCAACTACTGAAACTTCTCACTTACTGTATGACTAAGCCTGTATGCACATAAAAGAAGGGCACTGAATGTTTGGTCCTCTACAACATAACTGAATGAGAAAAAGAGAAAAAGGAAAAGAAAGGAAAGAAAAGGGGAAGTATGTTTAAGTCGGTGAAAATAAGGATAATTGCCCCAGATAATAACCTTCATTATATTAAATTGTAGTCAAGATTTTATATATAGCATAATGAAGTGGAATGAAAAGGGACATTAAGAGTTAAACCAAAAATATTTACAGTATTGGAAACCCTTTCTTTTTTTTTAGCACAAATATATTCTGAAGAGTGCTGTGCTCTCCCAATTAGCTAAGGTTCCAGCATTTTTTAAAATCAGGCTACAGGGATGATCCAAACAATATTATGGTATACAATTAAACTCTGATATTACTCAGACTGCATATTTTTCTGCTTTTCATATAAACCCCCCTATTTTTACTCATTAGTTACATTTTAATTATTTGAATCATAAGAAAAGGATACTACTCATTGAATTAGGTGTAATACTTTGCAAAGAACATCAAAAAGTGCAGCCCTCAATTTTTCAGTTAAACATTATTGTCATCCTTGTTTAGATGCCCTTAAAATATCCATGCAATGCTCCTTCAACATTACACTTCAGAACAACTTGCATAACTGTAATTTTGAGATAAGTCATGAGTCTCAAAATAGGTGGAATCACAAGATACATTCAAAATGAGGAAATATCATAAATCTAATGCCTGGATTCTCGTCGCTCTGCTGTTAACTAGTGGTTCCAGATAGTCCATACTTAACAGCAAACATTTTCTATTAAAAACATTTGCCAATTAATTTGATTATACTGTTGTTGCTCAAGTTGAATGAAGTCCATAGTACAGGGAAAGTCCACTGAAGTAATTTAAACTTTTCAAATAATAAAAAATTATTTTATGTAAAGAAATATGTATTGAGATTAAAAATGGACATTAGTAAGAATAAAAAAATATTCCATTTACTGAACCTAAAACTGGATTTCACGCTTATGAAAGGTACTAGGAATCTGCCCTGAGTGACACTATCTATCAGCAGGTGGGTGATGCAGGTGAGAAATAGTCTCAATTTACTGTCCACATAAACCCCTCTACAATCTCATTCCCAGATAATGGAGATTAACTCCATGAGAGGATATTTTTATACCACAGTTCTTCCTACAGTTAGGTTGTTGGTTCAGATTATGGGCCACCTTCTACCCCATGGTTGCTCCCTGTCTACCTGTTGAAAACAAATTACCCATCTTTGAAGGAAATAAATCTCTCAAGCCTACAGGGATAGTAGCATGTTCCACTATAAATCAAGTTTTTCCACTAATGTGTACCTCTTGAAACAAGTGCAAATTGCTATTCCCAGCAAAAAAGAAAAATGTCCTTATAACATGCAGCATTCTGTAGAACATTCGGTGTCTAAATTTGTTCTACACTTTTCTGAAATATCATTAATCACAATTTCCAACATTAAAACAAATTAGTCTGTTACTGATAGTCCCCCAATTAATCTGTTACACATGAAATTAGAACTCTTGTAGCAGAAGCATTACTCAAGAAATACTGAGGTTTTGGTATTGTGTATAAATCAAGAAATCTCCAGGTTCTTTGATACTCTTTTAACACACAGTCCATATGAAACTGAGAGGAGATAAGCTCCCAGCTTCTCTTGAGCACACTAAAGTACACCCATGGGCTCATTTTCATCAAGTATAGAAGTGAGTTTACCCCAAGAATACTTGACATTAACTAATTCAATGTAGTCTAGTTCCAAGTTTCGGTATTACAAACCTGGGATTTGGAAGTAACTTCTTTACAACTAAAGTCAGCTTTATTTTTCCTTCTCATACTTATTCAAACTCAAAGAACTAGTTACCTTCTATATCAGTGAATAGAATGTTTCGTAAGCAAGATGTTCTGTTATGAACGTAACAGTAGTTAGAGTGGGGGTTTTTCATAATTTCCATTATAACTACTCTGTTGTCAATAGTCATTTTGTCATGAAAATGAGGGATTCTTCTGTGTAAAGGTAAGTGAAAGATCTTTTATAATTTCAGATGAATTTATGAACTAATAAATAAAGTGTCAAAGGGCTGGCTTCTGAACAAAATAAATTTTTTCAACTTGAAGTACGTCAATAGAATGAAAAGGTAGAATAGTTTGTAATAAATGCATTCCTGACTAAATAATTGAAAATAACTAAGCTAGTGCTAGAAAGTCACAACATAAGAAGGTGAAAAACTCAAGGTGGCCATGACAGTACTACATCTAACAAATCAGATTAGTAGAATTCAATAGACAGATCCACAGAATTTTTTGAGTACCTCTGTTCACTTTTTTGTCTCAGCAGTTTCTTCTATCGTAGTTTTTTATATAGTACTTTTGTAATATAATGACTAATGTTGATAAAGCAACCCACTTGCTTGATTACAGAATTATGCAAAGGATGAAATTTTTAATAAATTCTATAAACAAACACATCCTGTGAGAGTGAAAAGTAGGTGATGCTGGTGATCATGAGGGGAGGAAGTTGTACCAAGGTGGATATTAGAAATAATTAATTTTATTTAAATTCCTGGAATTTTCAAGGTATAGCTGAGAAAGTTTTCTTGAATTGAAGCAGTCAAATGAGTCTGTGCCTTACAAGTATTAAACCTTCAATAAAATATCGAAATTTTTGCAAGCAGAACAGACTGGGAGTCCTAAATTTGCTATTGTGTTTTTACCATTACTTTAACATTATGAAGATGGTTAAGACAATGAGAGTAAGACTAGATTCTTTGCTGTTTCGCCTGTTTACATGAGGGATCTAGAGGATTTAGTAGCTCTTTCTGCCAACTTTTTTTTGTTGGTATTCAGTCACAATGAACATAGTGCTACTGGGTTAATGGTAGGTCTTAATGATCTTAGAGGGTTTTTTGACAAAAAACTACTGAGACAATTATTTCTGTTACTCTTATTTTATATTTTCATTTATTTGTAAAAATTAACATCTCTAAAGAATAGAAGTGAATGTTTTTGGTCTACATGCTTATTTTTACTGCTTATGTTTTTGAGAAATATTCACAAAGAAAACATACTTGAATTATTTCTGTGCAAAGGCATTAAGTGTTCCAATAACCTGCTCTCTGAGAACTCTAGACAATTCATTATGTTCTCACCCAATCAGTGCTTATTCCTTTCAGTTATGCATCTTTATGTACTCTTACATTTCAACTACAGTTTTCTACCACAGAAATACAAAATATTCCAGCATACAAATAATGGTATCTTTTGGTTGCCTGGTAAAAAGAAAGAAACAACTTAAAAAAAAATAAACCAGTTAAAATGCTGCATGAAAACATCCAATTTATGTGTTCTGAATTATCCCCTTGAGGATATCCACTGACTACAGAACAAGCTCAAAGAAATTATCTTCATAAAATAATGATAATTTTAAGAATACTCATCTTTCTCTGAAGGTAAAGGAGTTCTTGAGAACATATATATTTGTTTATTCTTACTCTATATTTTTTTTCTATTTATAATCATACAAGTCATTAATGCATCAACATCTGAGAGAGCAGACACTCTTATTTTCAGTTTTATGTTCGACAAATGTCAGTGGGTGACAACCCAAGTTTTACTAGTGCCATAATCTAGTTGAGCAGTACTGTATATTGCTGAAATTCCAAAAGCCTTTGTAGTGGGCACTTTATCATTTTGACACTCTTTTCTTCCAACACATGGGGACCAGTAGTGACATGTCTAAACTTATTTTTCACTGTAAGCCACTAAACTACTGATCAGTAAAAACCTGATCCAAACGTTTAATATCCAATAAGAATTAATGAACTAGATGAGTCACATATTTACTACCTTGCTTGTTGGGATAAGCATTTTAGCAGTTGCTGGTTGGTTGAAACCATCCAAACAGCAATGTTTTCTTTATAAAAGTACTTAGGTGAGACTTTTCCAAAGGGAAAGCTATGTGAATGTCTGCATTATAATATGTCTCAAAAAATGGCATCTGTTGAAATATCTTCTTTGGAAATAACATGGTTCTGGAAATATATTCTGTTCTTGATGAAGTCATAAGATATGTAGGAGAAATGAAGTTATAAATGTTCAATCTAAGAATGCCTATATATTGTCAAGAATCATGGCCATAGGCCAGATAAACTGGGGTTGGGGGGAACCCACAAAACAAGGAAATGCTTAGGCTTATGCAGGCTTACAGAATGGAAAGTTTCCACATTCAACATAGTAAACTAGTAAAAATGGCATTAATAATCTAGTGGATTGTCGAAGTCTATTTGGATCTCTTAAATTTACAGGACAAAGTACTCTGTGATTCAAACCTTATTTAATGAGCTCATTAAGAAGCATAATAAACAAATATGACAAGCAGGGGATTGATCCCCCTTTTGCCCAGACTATCCTTTCACATTAATTCACTTATTAACCAAGTAATAAGATTTCATAATTTATAACCTGTAACTCTTGGTATCATGCACCTATGAACCAAAGAAAGGAATTTTTTAGCTAGCTGATGTTGAGCGTGCTCATTCTTCTTGCTCCATTTCAATGCAGATGTCCCCTGTATCTCATTGGAAAGCAGGAAAGACTCAGTGGTCCAGCTGCTGTTGGTTCCACTTCAAAGTTTCTTTTGGGTAAACCAATGTTTCATACCCTGCAACTTGAAGGTTTGATCTATACCATTTCCATACTTCAGTGGATTCTAGGAAACTGGCAGAAAAAAAGATAATGGCTGCAGGAGACATCAATTTTCAGATGTCCATGGCTGCATAATGTCCCCTAGCTCTTCCTGGCCACCTCTCCTGCCTACTTGGGGCTCTTGATTTGACCTAGTGGCACAGCTTCCAGCATCCATCAGGTGTTAGCATGAGCTGGGTTAGCCAAAATCTAAGCAGGAATTGAGTGAACAGTCACGTCAGTGAAATAAAATATTTTAAGAAATACTTTAATAGATGTAAAACTATTCTTTCAACTTTTTAACTATACATGAAGGACCGCTCAAGGTTAAAAAGACGTAAGATGTCAAGCAGCACAGATATGTGGTCTCCTTACACCTATCAGTGAGATATAAATTTCCTTTTGCAGTAGCCTAGTAGCAATTAAGGAGACCAAGAATTTTTATGTCTATTGTTCTGCATAATTCTCTGTCCATTTTGTAGCAGTATTGCACTTATGGCACTTCTATTAGAAATCAAAGATCACAGTAAATCACTATGATACTGGCTAGCTGCATAATACAGCAGTCAGACATCTATGATCTAAAAAAACTAGCCTGACATTACCCAGATAAGATCTTTAAAATAGACCTTTCTATTATTTTGCAATTTAAATAACTATGGCAGCCTTTAGGTTCCTTGATAGCAGAAGGAACTATATTAGCTGGAGGCAGTCTAAAGAAAAGCAAGGAAAAAAGATTATTGGGAGGAAAAGGTGCTTTATGAAAAAGAGATTTAAAATTTTTTATGTAATTCCTTTGCTTGATTCTTTCTTTCATGTAGATGATTTCACTAATCTAATTTATAATGTCATCTCAAATGGCAATATCAACACAACTGACAGGATAGTCAATTGCTCTGGGAGGGAAGAGGCAAGCAGATAGGAAACAGAAGACTATAAGACTCTTAAACTAGCTTTGCAATGTAGAATTGTACTCATGGGGTAAATCAATCAAGTTATCTCATGAATGACAGAATTGTTAGGGTTGGAAGGGACCTCTGGAGGTTAGTCCAACCCTGCTGCCAAGGCAGGGTCACTTAGAGCAGATTACACAGATGTGTGTCCAGGTGAGTTTTGAACATCCAGCAGCGTATACTTTAGTATATGCTGATCCAACAAAACAGTAGAGAAGGTCTCTGTTAAGTGATTCTAGAGTAATCCACATAAAAGGCTAGGAGTCCAACCAAGGCTCTGCCTAGCTGTGGAGCAGAAGGTGGAAGATAAGCTTAATGAGATCACTTATCTACAAATAAGTGGAACATAGTTGGGTTCTGGTTTAATGGAACTGGTATTGCAGTAGGAGAGAACATGTAGCTGAAGCCTGAAAGACAAGGCTATAGGTTGAGAAGATAAAACTGAATGCATAGAGGTGAAAGGAAACGATGGTGTGGGACCTGGTCACAGAACCTTAGTTCAGATGATAAAAGTACTCTGAAAGAAGGTGAGGAAGCTGCAGAGGACTTTCAGTGGACAGACATGTTTTCAGTAAGGTTCTGTCTTAGTGAAGGTTATGGGTTTGATGTCATAGTAGGTGGGAAAATGATAGAGGTTGTAAAGTAAGAGAGCCATCAACATGTGTACATCAATATATATGGAAGAGACATTTCTGCCTCTATTATTGCTGGTGTCACCAATGGTGCTTAAATGAATTCAACTGTGGCTCACATGGTGTTCCTAGGGAGTATGTCTGAATTAAGGAGGATAAAGTTGCGCCCAACATCTGTCTTTTGTTTACAACAGACATACTTTTTAGAACTTTTAATAATATCTTTCTATGTAATTATATTTAACGAAAATCTTAAAAAGTTTTACAATTTAGAAACTAACCCTCTATTTAAGATGCATCATTCAATTATCTGTTATGAATTGAGGCTGTTCTTTGCTTCCTTGTATGAGTACTGCCTTAATTTTCCTCTTCTCTTCCTGCAACACATATCTAGGCTTTAGCAGTGAAAATGAAACTTCCAAAAGAAAGTTATATTTGCCTATTCTGAGGCCTGTTTTCAGAAGGGTATTAAGAATGTTGTGCTCATGGGAAAATACACTTTTATTACTCTGTAACTGATCCCTTTGAAAAGTCAGAGATTATTCTACAAGTTTTTGCATATGCTGAAGTTAGAGATCATGCTGCTTCAGACAGGGAAAAAAATTATTGATGGTAGATTTTTTTTTAACTCTTGGTTCCCAAGAGGGTCTTTTTAAAATGTATCTGCCAAATCTTAAAAGATTTTGCTTTAGGAAATTAGAACAGCTCTGCATTTAATTTTAAATACCATTATTTCAAATAAGTCCCAAGAAAGGTAGGGCTGCAAAGAATGAATAGAAAAAAAATCTTCTTTTCCTTTTTCTTAGGAAAATATTGCATTAGCAGTAAAATAATAAAAGCTGAAAAGAAATACAAACCACATGAAATCCATTTTTATACTATGCCCCTGGGCTGCCACTGTCTTCCATACTGCAGAGGACCAGTCCAACAGAAAACCAAGATTACTGAACTAGAATATATAATCTGTCAAACATCTTTAGCTGAATTTGTGAATGAGAAGTTTGTTGTGAGAGGAAGAAAATTAAACTTGTATTACTTACAATTAATTTTCTTCTTTTACAAGAATATAAAAGTTTATATCTCAAACATAAAATAAGAATTGAGAATGAAGGTAATAGCAAATTTGTGATTGCATGTTTTCTACTTTTTCTTAAGGTGTATATTGGGCTAACCAAAGACTATGCAATAGAATTATTGCAACTTGTGAAAAATAAATATCTAATAGTTTTCATTACAAAATGATTTCCAAATAACTGCCAGCAAAGTTCTTTTCTGCCCACATCTATTCACATCCACCAAAGTAATCACAATCACTATCATGGTGTCTTTTGTCAGTTTCCTTTTTTTTTTTATGTCTGAGAATTAGAACTTTCCCCTGCATGTTTTATTTGCATCACTAATTTGAAAATGAAACAATTTTAATGAAAATATTTAAATCATGATGTGCAACCCTTTTTTATTGAACAGATTTCTCTGTTTTTCTGCAAAAATATTTTGAATGTTAGTATATGCACTAACTGGAATGAAATGAGATCTTCTGGTCATCGGAATTATTTTTCTCAAATTTGACTAACTTGAAAGGGAGTGTCTGTGCCTTTTTTTTTCCTAATGGATCTCACAGGAATAGATGATTATTCATATCATTTCACTTCAAATATCTCTGCTCTTCTGAGATACCACCTAGAGTGCTGTGTCCAGCTCTGGGTTCCTCAGCACCTGTTGGAGCGAGTCCAGAGGAGGACCATGAAGATAATTGGGGGAATTGAACACTTCTCCTGTGACCAAAGGCTGAGAGAGTTAGGATTGTTCAGCCTGAGGAGAAAACTTTAGAGTGACCTTACAGCAGTCTTCCAGTACCTGAAGGGAGCCTACAAGAAAGATGGAGAGGGATATTTTACAGGGTATATAGTGATAGGACAAGGGGAAATGGCTTTAATCTGAAAGATCAGATTGAAGAAATTCTTTACTATGAGGACACTGGCACAGGTTGACCAGAGAAGTTGTGGTTGCCCCATCCAAGGGGTGTTCAGGACCAGACTGGGGGAGGTTTTGAACAACTTGGCCTTGTGGCAGATGTCCCTGCCCAAGGCAGGGGGACTATAACTAGGTAATCTTTGAGGTCCCTTCCAACCCAAACCATCCTATGATTCCATGATCTAAGTTGGGAATGAACAGTCTCTTCTTCCTGTCTAAATTTTGGAATTTATACAATGCTATTTGAGGCACCATGGGATATTCTACAAAAAAATCTAAAGGCGAGTAGATACAGCAGCATGACCAGCTTCGTAGGAAAAACATGCTGCTTTACCAAACTACAAGTCAGATGAAAAACTCCAGTTGTACTGCTCTCGCTTCAAATCTCTCCCTGTGAAGGTAAATAAACTCCTTGAGCCACAAGAAAATTTTGAGAGTAAATATCAGGGGATATTTCATATTTTTGTTACACTTACAAAACCAGAAAGCTGAATGATGAGTGAAACCAAAATGAAAAAAAAACAAACCCATTAATAAAGGGCAATATTGGAGAACTTTATGTAAATCAAATTGTGGAAAAAGCAGCTCACAAATTAAATGAGCCCCATTTCATAAGTAAGCAGAAAAAACTAAGTATTAGCTTTTGGCATGGTGAATAGCATCAGAGACTTTTGTTTTCCTCCTTATTTGCTGTACAACATTAGGTCATTGACTCACTCTAAACAGGGGAAGTTCATTAGAGGATGAGGAATGAAAGATTTAATACTGAAAAGTGTTATGTTTCTCTGTATTCACAATACAATAAAAAAGTGACCTATTAAAAAGGTAAAACTTTTTTGGGGCAGATGTGAAAAATGGTATCTATTTTGTTATAGTTAATGATATTTTCTGCAAAACAATGTATCAGTGAAAAACTCCACTTGAGTTGGTAAAGATTTGTTATAGACAGAAGTATTCTATTTAGGGGAGGATTTTTACCAAATTTCTCACACCTTATGTAAGATTAATCACATATTAGGTGTATGTTTCTCACACCTTATGTAAGCAAATTTTTATGTAAAAATTAAAATAAATAATTGATTAAAGTAATAAGTTAAATTAATTAAAATATATAATTATGAAATTTTAAAGTTTTAGTTTGGTGAGTTTTGATCATTTGTGTAGAGGGTTGTAATTAATTAGTTTTGTGAAAGTTGTTCCAGAAGTGGATGAAATTGGAAAGCACCAGGTTCTTGATGTGATGTCACACATCAGGGTTGTCAAAGGTTTTTTTCTGCAGGTTAGCTTCTCCAAACTACAAAATAGCATTTATTTTCACTTTTCGTATGTGCCTTTTTAAACCTGCGCTCTCCACTAGCCATAGCTGTGCCTCCAAACATACTTATTTCAAGTCAGGCAGCATTTTGCTCCATTCTACCTGACATAAAAGAACTGAGAACACCAAAAAGCAGGCTAACACCAGAGCACACTTAGTAGAAATGAAGTCTTAGGTAATTTTATCTGCTACACTCTAATACGTTTCTACCAGGCTTATGTAAATGGGGAGTCTTTAAAGAATTCCATCTTGGTGTTGTGTCTCCAGTTGTTAGAAAAAGTATAGATTATAAGCCTGATAGTAAGGGCGTGTGTTTTGATAGATTTCAAACTCCTATTCTAAACTATGGGGCTGCCACAATGTCTTATTTAAACTTCTGTAACTATCACTTTTAACAGGAAATTGAAAAAAAAAAAAGAAAACTTTTCATTAATTTATTTTCAGGATTTGTTGGTGTAGTTCTTGATGAAACTTTAAAAAAAAAATCCGCTCTAAATATTCAGGCAGCTTTCTGAGAAAATCTTGTAATGGAAATTGTGAGCCAGTTCATAACTGAACTATTATTACCTAGATCTACTTCTGATGTCATATTAAAACTAATTTCTTATATTTACATGAATAAAAACATTAATCTCCCAGGGATTTATAGAAAATTATTCCATCAATATAAGAATGTGACAGGGCTATAGGACTGGAAGAATTAGGAATTGCACATACAAGAGAACAGGTACAAATGACCTTGAAGACTGACTTTACAAAAAAAATCCTTAAAAAGTCAGCTTTCTAAAAAGTATGCTGTTCTATGTTGTCATTCTCATAATTTTCTAGATGAAAACCCTCATAAGTTTTCAAGGAGAATTTGTGCTAATCCAGTCCCAGTACATTTACAGAACTGGAACAAAAAGTTAGAAAGCTATTGTCTATCCCCTGTGTAGCACATGACTTCGGGAACCAGAATCTGCCAGATAGGCACTTAACCAATTATTGTTCCAGAAAGCCACATTTACCTAATTCTTTTGACAAGCTTAGATTATTTGAACTAGGCAATAATTCAACTTGCATGGTAGCATGAGATGAATTAAACAGCACAGTGTCATTATGTCAATTAAGGATATGTGATAGTGTAGTTCTGAGAGTGAAATGTGCAGAGCCACTGGGTTCTAGCAGAAACCATGCTCCCCAGAGCAATTGGTGCTTATGAATATGGATGATGGTTTGTAGAGAAAAAGAATGTACATATGACTCTGGTTAAGGCTGGAATTTTTTTAGACCCTATGGCTGACTGAAAAGGAAAGTCAAAAGACTAAAAGGATACAGTTTGTCACCTGTTGCAACTCCCTCATTCCCAGAATCTTTTACTTGCGTATGCAAAGCTGGTCCCTTTACATCATTACAATTATTTTTAATTATTCAGGACCTAAACTTTCTTCAAATCAGTTTTTTTTAGGATCAGCTCCTAGATCACGACACTTGCAAATGTCTCTTGGATATTTGCAAAGAATACCTAGGTTACTTAATGATTTTAGCTAAAGAACAAAACTGATTGGAATCAACATTATTATGCAAGTGCTAGGCATCACAGTTTGCACATTGACCTTTTTATGCCCCTCTTCCTTCCTGTTTTCTACTATCTATACCTCCTTGCTATTGTAATTTATATACAAGAAATTAATTTTACATAGTGTTTATATAGTACCATTTACAATAAGTCCTAAACTTGTGGTATGAATTTTTGACTGTATTACCCTCTAATAACAATGTTCATGTTCAGTGAACACTTTAAGGTATAAATACTCCACAGTTCAAAAAACAAACCAAATCAAACCAAACCCTCTGTAGGATCCTGCTTATCTGTTACTGTAACTTTCTGTACTGTCACACCTTAAGATTTGACTACAGCTGGAGAAGAGCCTCTTAGCTTTTTGATATTTTCAGGATGACCACCAACTTGTGCAATCAGACACAATTTCTTCTCAGAAGAAGAATTTCTTCTTAGGAAAAAGTCTTCAGTTTCTGAGTCCACTAAGCTTTTTTTAAGAGTTCTTCTCACTGTATTTAGATTTGCAATATCCAAGCGCAAAGAGCACTGCAAATTTTTTCACCCTCATTCATATTCTATCTGAAATATCTGTCAGACTTAATCATAAAATGAGGTGAAATTTTATTCAGCTTGACTTCATGCTTCTAAGTACATGAATGGCAGAAATGTTTTCAAATGAAACCGGTGTAATATTGCATTCCAATTCCATGCTTAACAACTGGAATTTTATTTGCTTATTAGCCTCTGTTATGCATGAGTCCCCAGTCCAGCCATTAGGGTCATGGGTTCAAATTTCATAACAAAATATTCTCTTCTATACTCCAGTTATGATTCCACTCTTTCTATTTCTGTTATATAAAAATTTCAAGAATCAAGACTTTTGTTTTTACAGCATAGCACCTCACTTCTAAAGAGTTATATATGGGTATACTACACCTATGAAACTGCTAGCTTACGTGTTTTCTGAATTGGAGCTTTAAAACTACAGTTGAGGACTTTACCTGCTTGAAAATAATTGCTTACTGCAGCTCCCAAGTCACCAATCAAGGCATCTGTGATCTGTACAAATGTGCATGAGGGATTCTTGGGTCCTTAACAACTCTTACCACTTTTTTTATTTCGTTTGCTTCACCCCTTTTGTATTTGATCTGTGTTCAAGACTTGACTGAACCTTCCCATATGTTCAAGAGATTTGGCCAAGTATTAGCTTTCTGTTAGAGACTCATTACAACTAGATGAATGACCTAGTGTCTGAACACTCTTTTGAGACCAAGATCACTTTAGTACCTTCAACAACTTCAAGTTTCTCCTTATCTGTAGTTGATAATTCTCTAGCTGGGTGACTGAATTAACACTTGTTTTTCCTGAAAAAAAGAGTAGTTCAAAAATAAGTGGTCAGCTAGGAGAAATGGGGTGAATTGTGCCATTCCCGGGCTAACTCACAAATCTCTACATAAAATTTGTCATGAATACAGCCAAATGGTTTATTATAGCTAAAAGTAAGAAAATAAAAAAGGTTATCTATTTATTTATCATAGTTACTAAAGGCAAATCCTCCAAAATCAACAAGCTCTACCAGATTCCATTCCAGGAGAGACATTTTGAGAGAGAGGACAAAAAGATTCATTTAAGCAAGTAACATTCCCTGCATGAATCTTCCTTCAAGTCTGTGCTTAGAGTTAAGAGCAAGGAGGGATAGCCAGAAGGAAATCCTGTCCATACCTTTTCATGCAGAAAAAGCAGAACAATTGTTTCAGAACTACATTATTATCATGTATCATCTAGGAAGATCCTTTTCTGAACAACAGAATACCCCAATGTCATAATCAGCTCATATGCTTTGGTGCAGGCCACACAGTGCTGCTTTCAAAGAAGCTAAATGATTTATCCAGTTCTGGTGGGAGGCAAGAGAGGGTGAAGTAGTCCTCTGTGTTCTGTAATGTGAATGTGGAACACAAACACCAAAGATAACATCAGATATTTAGACTGAGCAGCTACTATCAAAGTAAGCTATTTGGAATAGGAACCTTCTCTGACTCTAACTGCATCCAGCAAGGGCTTGTGACCATAGTGAAGACCTATTGTGAAGTGGTGGGAGGGGAATTCAATCAATTTTCATGGTTTTAATTAATGAAAACCTGCTCCTTTTGAACTTACTGGAAAAATGTACTGATCCAAGAGGTTAGTCCTTTAGTGTACCACTTTGTCACACACTGAACTTATAATTTAAACACTGAAGTCATATCCTGGTAGTTCTAAAGCTGCTGTGTTAAGCACCCAGTGTTCAAATAATCTGTGAATTTTCACTAAGCAAAGTTAATATTTAGTCACTTTGTGTTTTATGTCATGTTTTGTGGTGTGCTTGGCAGTGAATTTCTGCCTCCAGTGTCTGATGGCTAGTTTCTTCTTCTAAACAAAACTAAACATAATTAAACCAAACCAAAACAAAACCACAAAACCAAACCAAACAAACATAACCAAAAATAAAACAAAAGCAAACAAACAAAAAAAAAAAAGAGGGGAAAAAAAAGAAGAAATCCTGTATAATAAGAGAGGCGAGAGTTAAATCTGTCACTTTCACTAAACACAAAACTGAGTTGAATAGATAATAACTGGGAACAATCCCATGCATTATCTGACACAGTGCAGAAAAAGGACATCAGGGTACATCTGGATGGGATCTGCTTCACACACTGTGTCTTTTCTATTTATTGCCTGTTCTTCAGGCATGAACAAAAAAAAACCACTTCCAAAGAGCTCATTCACACATTGATGGAACATAAACTTTATCATACTGTTTAGCAGTATGAACATTAAGGATGCAAGTCAACCTCAGGGCACCTTGGCTAGTCTTTAATCCTTTTTTTACTTTGTGCAAGAATACGTCCTGCTGCTGAACATCACATAATGTTAAAGGACAAACCAGTAGCTATGCCTGATATATTCTTTTGTTTGCATAACATTAAAATTACACATGGTTTATTTTGTCTGACATATCATCAGAAAATACAGACTAGAACTCAAAGAAATGAAAAAACAATTTATTTCCTGTTGCTTATTAATGTCTACCTTCTAGGAATCAAAAGTTCAAGTTCATTTTGCATCCTATTCACCAAATAAAACCTAAATGACCAAACACAATACAGTCAGTAGAAATTCTAGTTCTTCAAACCATCTCCATTCTATTAATGTGCTAGATGGTAAAGACCAGAATTATATCACTTTTCACATATCTGTTTCTGGGTTTTTGATTTGAGTATGAAAAAAAAAAAAAGACAAGGCCAATACATCACTCATGCCTTACTTAACTAAGAAGCCTTAGCTCAAAAGCTAAGGGTACTTTGTAGTATTGGAACTGAGAGAGCATCTAAGGATCTTTGAAGACAGGGTCCCAAGTCCCTGTTGCAAGATATATTTCAATTATTGATCCTAGAGAATATGAGACATTTGACAAAGAGATGAGGCTAGATTTATGAACCGGGTAGTTGTCCAAAAGGGATCAGACTAATTTTAAAATAAATTTCTTAAGAACTTAACTAGGTACTGTTTCATTTAGCATGACATTATAATTTAAAGTGAATGCACAAATGACTTCACATAGGCTGTTGCCAGTTGAACAAGGAGTGAAATATATGTGCTCTTCACAGCTTTGGGACATGCTCCAAGCCTCCTCACTGCTTCACTTGGTGCTAGATTCTAGCATGCAAAATATCTGATGAGACCTGTCACTCTAATAAAGACGCGTTACTTATATTGCAGATTACAGCCAAGAGAGAGAATTGCAAGTGATATTCACTGTCATTTTCCAGAGGAAATCTGGTACAGATATGGGCATTATTTGAGAAACAGAGCTCTTTGGATCCCCACTGGTAACATCAAAACATTTATACAACCATAATCTCATGACCTTTTAAGCAGCAGACAGAGGTTAGATGATTGGAAACTGTCCAATAATAACTTGGTATTTTTAAGAACTACTAGCAGATCAGGTCAAACCTTGATGTTGTAAAGTGAAGAAAAAAAGAGGGGGAGAAATAGTAGCAAAAAGCTATTATTTTTTAAACTAAAAGTGTATATAAGGAACTCAAATCTCTGTGGAGGAGACCAGTTTTTATAACAGATTTATCTGACTTATCACAGAGATTTTAGTAGGCACATAAATGTTATTGACATGTAGGTCAAGACCAGTCCACAAGAAGAGCCGAGAAGGAAACAGGAATGTAAATAAGTCCAATTTGTGAGTTATGAATTGAAAGCATGATGGTAGGAAAGATAGTAGAAACTGAAGCAATCTAAAAGAGTGCAGGCAGAATAAAGCACTGGTCTCAAGGAAAATGTTCATGATCACAGTGTGGAAACAGAAAGAAAAGCATAAATAGGGTTCCTCTCAAAAACAATGGTAGTAAAAATTATAAACTAACTTCAGGAGAAGAATTTAATCTCTTCCAACACTTTGATCCTATTGTATCAAAGGTCACTGCCTGATAAAGCAGTATCATACTCTGAATAACTGCCTAATTAGATGAGAATAGCATAAGAGCCTTGATTTACATTTTTCCTTTAGCCCATTCAATGAAATATTAGACTGCGTTATGTGATCTTTTAAAAGCTGGGCTTCTCTTGTTCTCAGAAATTAAAAGCTCACACTGAAGCAGAAATTATTATTTTATTGACTGATTAATTTAAGTAAAGATGAAACGTCTTCTTGATCAAGGAAGTTGCTCAATTTCCTTACTTTTTTGGAAACTGGTTGTATTTGAGTTATGTGGCAAGATTTTGATAGCAGGGAGGGCTGTAAGAGTGGCCTCTGTAAGAAGAGAGCCTGTCTTGGACAAGTGAATTCCACTTGCCTCCAAAATGTACCCACTGCTGGCCAAAACTGAGCCTATCAATACAGCTAGTGGTACTTTTGTGAAAACAGATTAGAGAAAGGGTGAAAAACACTTTGTAGCAGCTGCAAGAGGGAGGAGTGAGAAAAAAAATGAAACAACCCTGCAGACACCAAGGTCAGGGAGGCAGGAGGAGAAGGAAGTGCTTCAGGCCCTGGAAAAGAAATTCCTCTGCAGCCTGAGGAGATGACCATGGTGAAGCTGGTTGTCTGCCTTTAGCCTGTATAGGACTGTGTCAGGTAAGATATCTACACTGCAGCCCATGGAGAAACCTGTGCTGCAGCACATGGATGTGCCATGAAGGAAGTTGCACATCTTGGTGATCCCACTCTGAATCAGACTTCTGGAAGAAACTACAGACCATGGAGAAGCCCACATAGAATCATATTTTTTTATCAGAACTGTGGTCCATGGGGGACCTACTCTGGAGCATTCAGTTCCTGAAAGACTGCGTCCTATGGAAAGGCCCCATGATGGAGCCACTGTTGAAGAACTGCAGCCCATGGGAAGGACGGAAGTTGGTGAAGTTAATGGAGGCTTGTATTGTGGGGTGGGGGGAAGAGGGGTGACACGTTGGAGCAGGGGAAAAGAGGAAGGAGCAGCAGAGATGTGATGTTGTGAACTGACTGCAACCACTATTCTCCATAACCCAGCACCACTGAAGATGAAGAGGAGGTAGAACAGTTGGGAATGAGGGAGTGAAGTTGAGCTTGGGAAGAAGTGGGTTGTAGGAGGAAGGTTTTCAGTTTTGTCTTCTTTCTAAATATTCTACTATACTGTTAATTACCAAAACATTAAATTAACATTCCAAAAGTTAATTCTGTTTTTCTTGTATGGTAACTGGTGAGTGTTCCTCCTGTTGTTATCTCAAGAGACAAGCTTTCTATTTTATTTTCTCTCTGAGAGGAAGCAAGAGAATTGCTGATCTGACATCCAGCCTGGATTGAGTCACCCAACTGGTTGTTTCCAGTATCTTAGGAGGAAAAAATAACAAAAGTTGAAGACTTCTTGATCAGCTGTTATAAAATGAACACAAGAATAAATCATTGTGTACGGTAATAGAGTAATAAATGGAATTAATCTCTTCATACTACATATTTATTAATCTATTCACCTTTGTGATGATAGGTTAGGTGCTCATAATATATTAGCTGAAAATAAAAGGAGACAGAATCATAGAATCATTTAGATTGGAAAAGACCTCAAAGATCATCAAGTCCAACTGTAAACCTAACACTGCCAAGCCCCATTAAACCATATCCTTAAGTGCTACATCCACACACCTTTTAAACACCCCCAGGGATTGTGGCTCCACTACCTCCCTGGGAAGTCTGTTTCAGTGTTTGTAAACCCTTCTACTGAAGGCATTTTTCCTAAGACCCTATCTACACTCCCTTGATGCAACTTGAGGGTACTTCCTCTTGTCCTATCCCTTGTTACTTGGGAGAAGAGGCCAATCTCCACCCCACTACAACCTCCTTTTAGGTAGTTGTAAAGAGTGATAAGGTCCTCTCTGAGCTTTCTTTTCTCTGGGCTAAACAACCCCAGCTCCCTCATCTGCTCCTCATAACACTTGTGCTCCAGACCCCTCACCATCTTTTTTGTCCGTCTCTGGACATGCTCCAGCACTTCAATGTCTTTCTCTCAATGTGTGAGGGGCCCAAAACTGAACACAGGATTCAAGGTCCACTCTCATCATTGCTAAGTAGAGAGAGAGAATCACTCCCCAGGTCCTGCTGGCCACACTATTGCTCATACAAGCCAGGATGCCCCCTGGATGCACTGTTGGCTCATGTTCAGCTGGCTGTTGGCCAGCAACCCCAGGTCCTTTTCCAACAGGCAGCTTTCCAGACACTCTTCCCCCAGCCTGTAACAGGACATGGGGTTGTTGTGACCCAGTTGCAGTACCCAGTACTTGGCCTTGTTGAATCTCATACCATTGGCCTTGGCCCATTGATTCAGCCTGTCCAGATTCCTCTGCAAAGCCTTCCAGCAGATCAACACTCCCACCCAGCTTGATGTTGCATGCAAACTGACTGAGAGTGCACTTGCTCCCTTCATCCAGATAACTGATAAAAATATTAGACAGGTCTGGCCCCGATACTGAGCCCTGGGGGATACCACTCGTGACCAGCTGGATTTAACTCCATTTGCCACCACTCTCTGGGTCTGGCCATTCGGCCAGTTTTTTTTGCCAGCTGAGTACATCCATCCACGCTATGAGGAAACAGTTTCTTCAGGAGTTAGTAGCCTGGTATACTGTAATAATAACATGACAGGCCATGTCCTTAAATCATATTCAGTTTTCTACAGTATAGCATGAATTTTACTCAAAAGAACTCAAAAAGGATTGTAATACAGATGTATTTCTAATGTAAGGATGAGCTCAGTCTGACAAAACACTGAACAAAGACAACTTGACACAAGAAAACAGTCAGATTCTGGAGTTTATCTCAAGTAAAAGAGACATACTGATATTACCTACTTAAACCTCATGAGACCTGATGTATAACCCAAATTTCAGTGACAGGACAATAACCTGGTTGTGCTAAATAAAAGAAAGATACTTTACATATTACAAGGCAGAACTGTGTCATGGATGCACTTAAAGGAATGTTTTTTGTCAAGGCTCAGTAAAAAAATCTTCATGGCAGAATATAAGCCAGGAATGTAGCTATGCACAAATATCAACAACAAGGGATTTTATAGACAAAAATAATCACAATTAAAACCAGAAAATATTACAGAAGAAAGCACTTGTTAATGATTTCTTAAAGTTAGAATTTCTGGAGGACATTCAGGCAAGAATTTTACAGGCTAAAGCAATTTTACAATTGTGTCATAGATAACATACTCCTAACAAACAATGCACATTGTTTTAACTTTATTCTGCATACTGCTGAGCAAATTAAGAAGTCATAGACGTGTAGGAATCTGAATATTAATTCTTCCTGTGCCTACCTGCAGAGACATAGAAATAGCTATTTGGTAACACTAGCTGCTGAAGCATAGATAACAATGGCTAAATAGACAAGAGAACCATTTCTCTGTCAATGTTTCACCATAGCTAAAGGGGTGAAACAGAAGCAGATGAAACACTGATGACAGCACAAGCAGAAGTTATGTCCTCATAACATTATGCTACTTGATGGGAAGAAGGATGTCACTGTGATAGTTCATGTCCCTGCACTTCCAGAGTGTGGATAAGGACAACTGAAGGCTGCTTCATGTCCTTGTACTTGATATCTAAACATTCTGCTGTTAATATGCAAGTTGATTTTAAAATCCCAAGAAAAGTTAGAGTTGAGGGCAAATGAAGCCTGCTCATCCTGCTCAGTAAATCTGTACCTACTGACACAAAAGCTTCTCGTGAGATATTAACTTCTGCTGCTTGGAAAAAGACAAAATGTATGGAAATGCTTAGGTAGACCCTGTTCTAGACCCTAGAACAGGGTCTAGCTTTCCTGTTCTGTTGACTGGAACAACAGAACAGGATTACAGTTCACTAGGAATAGGTGAGTAGGCCTAGATTCAATGTTATTTTGACACAAAACACAATGAAAAAAGGCAAAAAACAAAGGTGTGTTGAAACACAGGTGACATGAGAGCTGACACAGACAGCTAAAACCAGCTGCCAAGTAGTAATCCTACATTGGCACACTAAAATATACTGAGCACAAGTCAGAATAAGGGTGCCATTAAGCCCCGTAATAATTATTGGATTTATTGAAGAAAGATCCAAGGAACAGGCAGGATAAATTAGAAGTGACAATGAACTTATAATATTAGAATACTTGAAGATCATTGAGGCCAGTAAGTCACATTCACTTGTTAAACAGCCATTGTTAGTATCAGGAACCACAGATAACAACCCCTGTCTGTAGCAAATCAGAAATTTTGTACGAAAGGTAAGTCCTTGTTATTGTTAGAATACATGTGGCAAGCACAGAACCTGAAAAAAAAGAGAAAAAAACATAGAAAAGAATAATTTGCAGAAGTTTCCAGGAAATTAATCTCTTTTCACTTTTCTGAAAGATTAATTTTTTGTTTTAGAAGTTTGTGGTTGTCTTGTGTTTCTTTTCTCCACATAGTACATGAAACGCTCTAGGAGGTAAAATATTGAACATACGGTTCAAAAAAGATGTTGCAAAAATAAGGATTAATGGAAAATTGAATTATTTCATCTGAACTGTAACAAGCACTGCTGGGTACTTCTGAAAAGAAGTGTCCTAGATATTTAGTATTTAATTAGTTGTCATCTTTTTGGAGCTGTGACAGCATAAGAACTTTGGTAATAAAATTTTTTGTATTCCATTAAGACCTTCATCCTTTTTTTTTTTTTTTTTGGTCGTGAAAAAATAGTTAAACACAGGTTAGAGGCAATTGTTAAGCTAGATGTCATTTAGACTTTGTTATTGATTGTATCTATGGATATAAGTATTTATTATTTTTTATCTACCTAACATATATAAAAAAAGGTAACTGCATCATTCAGATTATCTCAGAAAGGCAACTGATGCCCATAGAACAAAAGGGAGGTTAAAAAGGTGTAGAATAAAAGAAGGCAATGGCTATTGCAGAAAGAAAAGAGGAAGGTAATGTATTTTCATATATGTTGTTACTTTGCCCACATGTAAAGGTACACTGTAACTTGTTACAAAAAGCCCTAGTAGAAACCATGAGATTATATGGCTATCATCATTTCACAGGCTGGGAAAAAAGAAGGTGACACTAATATGTTAAATCTTAAAAGTTTTCTCTTCTTGAAGGATTGAGATTGGGTCTAGCTTTCCTGGCTCTTCACTGTACATGAGAAGAAATAGTCATCATTTAGAGTCAAAATGAAAAGATTTTTAAATGGTCAGTTGCCTAGGTACAGAATAAAATTTCTCAGCTTCTATTTTGCACAAATGTTATTTTCTGTCCTCAATTAGAGGATATATACACCACTGCAAAAATGAATGACTGTTTACATTATATCATATCAGACATTAATACAGCATACATGAGCATTTAATTTGGATGACTAGGACTGTAACAGGCATATGTTTAGATGGGATAATAGCACTTCCTGAAATGCTTATTCTTCTCTTCCAAGACATGTCAGTCAGCCTTTGATCAGCTCTATAAGAAATACATTGACCTAGAAAGTACACAATCGTAGAGCATGCAGCAGTCTTTCTGGTAAAACAAGACATGCTGTGATCTCATAAAAACATGCCAGAATGATTTAATTCATGTGACAAATCCAACTGCTTAGTTATGGTAGATGTGCTAGTGCCTGATATGTAGGAAGAATTCATAAGAGTTCAAAGGGTGAAAAAAGGTGAAAAGACCTCATGATTAAAAAACAGTTTGTCATATTTTTTCTTTTCTTTTTTTTTTTTTTTTATTTCATTATAAAGAAAATGTATGAAGCATTGTACTGGGTCTGTTTTGATTCTTGGAAGATCTCTTATTAGTCAAGAAATGTTTATTTAAAAGTTCCAATAGATGTATTGGAAGCACAGTCATATTTAAATATGACAATTCAGATAAGTCCACCCAAAGATAATTCTTTAAAGCTGTGGTAAGGTTTTGTCTGACTTATTACTAATTTGACCTACCAATGAATGCTGATGCTGTCCTTGGGTCTGTTCTATTCAATACCAAATATTTCCTTGGCACTGCAGGAAATCCCATGAAAAACCTTCTACCATGCATAGGGTATTGTTTCATGATGTTCTTCAAAGAGCTTTGTTTCTATTAGCTCATGTATATGTGTATGTATGTATATTTTAGTTTTCTTAAGAAGGTATCATATCTCCTATAAATAAGGGTTATTTCACATGACTGAGATATGCAAAGATGCAATTGCTGAATATGAACAGGCAGCACAGATAATTGAGTGTTAGGACTATACTTTGCCTGAAAATAAGAATACCTGACTACTTATAAGCAACCTAATATAAAAGAAAACAAGGAGTTATTTGTTCAGTCTCACTATAATGTATTTTTATTGTGTATGTGTATGGAAATTTTAGCAATTTTGCATGAGTCCATAATAGTGACCATCATTTCTCATGAAATGAGATTAAACTGTAGCTGATAGATCTGAAGACATTGCTTGATTATGGTAACAGCATATGAGCCCAGGATCCTAGAAAAGGCAATGCGTTCCTCATGTAAGTTGCCACCTACCCTTTATGATTTTCAGATACATTGCTCACAAACACAGTTTTGTGGGTTTGCTTTTTAAAAATTACTTACTGTGCTCTACATAAATACTGCTGTGCCTTTCTATTGCAAGATCTTGGATCAAGAACACATACTATCTCTTTTAAGTATTTGATATACCGTGATATTTTTTAGCGATGGCAGCCAACAGGTCTTCAGGTGTCAGTTTTTAGCACTATGTCACTAAAAAAAAAGTCTCTGAGCTAAAGTAGGCTGACATTCTCTTCATAATCTTTGAGATAAAGACAAAAATGGGAGAGTATTACCTTTCTTTCTTAGTCTAGCTCATCCTTGGAAATTTCCTTTATTATTACTATCCAGGCTTAATTTTGATTAGTTTGTCAGATCCGATAGAATCAGAGCACAAATGAGTGTTACTGCCTTTCAAGGCACCCTGAAACACATTTCTGCACTACTAAATCAGTTTATTTTTGAACTCCTGGAAGACTAGACGTTGTTAAAATTAGGTACGTGGTCAGAGGTCAAGAGTAGATAAACCTGAACACAGACTAGATCTGATGCCTGGTAATTATGATCAACACAGTGAAATCCAGCTCTGTTAGAGTAAAAGAAAAGAGGAATTGAAGTATTAATTTAAACTTCGCCATGAGAACAAAGGCAATCCATATATTGATAATAACAGCTTAGAATGAGCTATCAGAAAATAAAAAGGATTTGTATTAATTTTTTGAGCCGGAACAAATGAATAATGTAGTTATTGTTGCAGTTGTCTGGCAATAACAAAAAAAGTCCTTTTTGCTAAGGTGACATGATGATATCCTACCAATAGATATACACAACATTAGGAAAAAGAATGTAGTAGCTGAAATATTTCTAGAATTTTAAAAGAAGTTTCTTATTGAAATTGGAACAATTTAATAGGTAATTGCTGCACCTATCAAACCAGCATACGTCCACATTAACAAAAACGGGGCATTAATTGTTAAATTTCTATCATTATGAGTTGATTAGTTTAGTATCTCATGTGTTTTCAAATGCATCATTCACAGGCAGTATTGTTGTACCTAAATTGATTTCCCTCAGAGCAGTACATGATGTGTTATTTGATGCCCTTCAAAGGACGTTATTAGCCAAGCTATAAAGTGTCTGATTTTATTAGCTTTGCTGGGTTTTATCAGTTTGTAAATGTGTTATTTTCTCCATTTATTGTGCCTATGGGATCCAGAGATAGTGTGAGCTTCAACTTAATATGTTGTTAGTAGGTAGCAGTGGTCTTACTTTAGCACTCTGCACTGTGATGCGATGACATTGAAGGTAGAATCATGAAAACGCTAATGTCAGGGCCATTTATCAAGGCAGTTCCTGACTGCTATAAAACTCTACTGTGACATTGAATTAAACAATAGGTTTTTGTCTTAAATAGAGTGTTCTTAGTGCTGTATAACTAAAGAATAAGATGTTGTTAATAATAAGAAATTGAGTCACACAGGTGTTTGACAAAGGAAGGAAGGTAAGTTGTTAGCATGGAATTCTGGGAGGTAAGAGCTTTAGGAAAGGAAAGGTATAGTTGTCATCCCCTTTATTTAAGTTTTAGAGAGTAGTATACCGCAGTGGGATCCAGTTTTCCTTGGAACCCTTATAAATAGCCCAAGTATTTGCTGGAATGATCAGCAGGAAACATTTTTTGCAATGAGCTGGTGTAAATGGCCCACCTAGTACAATTTAATGCCATGCCTAGTGTTTTCTCAAAGCCCTCTTAGAGTAGTTGCCAGATGCAAATATAAGTTTGTACTACAAATTTCATGTAGTCCTATTTTCACATCAGGCTGTCTTCTCACTGTATGCTTGATTGTTACAGGTCATATTTACAACAATACATATTTTAAAGATTTTCTCATCTATTCAAAATACATCTGAAAACTAAAGCAGATATCACTTGAACAACATCTCTACAAAACTGGAATGCACAGAACTCTGAAGTATAGTCTCAAGTTTTGATTAGAAATTGTTTTCTTCATAACAATATAAAAAGAACTACAAAGGAGAACAAATGTACGAGCAAGAAGTTGTCTTTGTGTTATTGCATAAAGAATATACCAGAGATGGAGGATCTTTTAATGTACTTGCACATATATATTATATATTTTAATTCTCTGTTTAGCTCAGTAATTGTAGCTGCCAGTGACAGTAATTTCCTTTATTTAAATAAATATTTTCTGTCTCTTTTGATACTTGCATTTACTCCTGTGTTTAAGTACAGGAATTAAATTCAGAAATAAGAGTATTGATGCAATATTAAGACATGTTGAAGAGATGAACTATAAGAGTGAATAATTTAATATGATGCAGCTAAAAGTTTTAGAATGGACATTTTAAACAGTAACATCTCAAAGAGAAAAGGTTGCATAACACTTGAATGGATTTAGAAGAATTGCTAGAACAAAATGGAAAACATGAATACCAAAATTATTAAGGTCTGGAAGACAAGAAAAGGGAAAAAAATGTTCTTGAAAATAGATTTTCAGTTAATTAGCTATAAAGATATTACAAGTTGACAGTATTAGGTTAGAGATGAAAAAGATATGTCTACATACTGTCTTGTTGCAGGCAGCCCTGGAGTGCAAGGGGCCAAATAAAATAAACTATATCTTGTATGTATAACATTCAAATATCTAACCTTTCCAGTGAGACTGATTAGGCTAGGTCACAAGCTGACCGTTACACTTTACTAAATTCCTTTGCTTAAAAGTTTCAGCTTGGTCTTTTGTGCAGCTAGCAAATACTCAGCATGTATAATATATGAAAAAACGAGGTTAAATTTGAATTGCTTTTTAATTTTCTCGTGGAATTTCACAGGAAATTAACAAGGAGGGATATAGATATAGAGAAAAAGAAGAGTCACAGAGACCATTAAACTGCTAGAGATGGTGAAAAGTAAGCCTTGTGGTAAGAGTTCTGGAAAGACAGACTGGTTGCTGAGAGTGGAACAGGATCTGTTTCTGAGACAACCTTTTCCAGCAGCAGCAGCACCTCTCCAAGATTTCCCATATTTCTCTACTACTTTGCTCCATCCAGTGGAAATAACACCAAAAAATAAGTCTTCAGAACTCTCTGCTATGTG
Source organism: Pseudopipra pipra (assembly GCF_036250125.1). Taxonomy (NCBI): domain Eukaryota; kingdom Metazoa; phylum Chordata; class Aves; order Passeriformes; family Pipridae; genus Pseudopipra; species Pseudopipra pipra. The sequence continues at coordinate 36,182,649 of NC_087554.1, read as the reverse complement.
CAACTCTTTTTGGCTTTATTCTTATTGTGATCAAGATAGATAAGGTACTCCCATTCTTAGAGAAACAAAATGTGCTTTTACTCTCATCTCTGGCGAGTCTTGAGCTGTCTTTCTGAGTATCCCAGTTTTGCTATGATCAAACATATCCAAGTTTGTACAACATGCTTAGTACCATCTACTTTTCTAAATGACAATAAATTTTATATACATTTTTATATAATTTATAAGATTAAAATATTTTATAGGATCTTTTTGAGAAGAAAAAGAATGCCATTTTGGTAGGAAATCCAATATGCATCTGATCTAGTTAACAAATCTAAACAGAATATCTTAGGTTTTTGATTAATTGTTCATGTCTTAAACCTATCTCAAGTTTCACATTATTAAATATCAGAAGAATCAGTGTAACCGGTGTATTGAAATACATTGTTAAAAAGGCAATGTAAAGTAATAGAAGAATGTATTAAGATGAAAGTAAACTTTGAGGGACAAATAAAATATGTCCACAAATTTTCCTTTGTAGAAACTTACTACCTATTAACTTTTTTTTCCTATGGAGTATCTATCTGCTTGGGTTTCAGTGTGGAGAAGAGGCTTTGAGAAGACCTTATAGCAGCCTTCCAGTACGTAAAGGGAGCATACAAGAAGGTTGGAGAGGGACTTTTTGCAAGGGCAAGCAGTGATAGGAAAGAGGGAACAGCTTTAAGCTGAAGGAGGGTAGATTCAGATTAGATGTTAGGAAGAAATTCTTTACTGAAAGGGGTGAGACACTGAAACAGGTTGCCCAGAGAAGTTGTGCATGCCGTGTCCCTAGAAGTGTTCAAGGATAGGTTGAATGAGGCTCTGAGTAACCTAGTCTAGTGGAAGGTGCCCCTACTCATGATGGAGGGATTGGAATTAGATGATCTTTAAGGTCTTCCAACCCAACACATTCTATGATTCTATGGCTTGTTTTTTGTATATCACAAGTTTAAACAGTGAGGTATTCCCTACATAAACCTCAGGAGCAGCTGCCATAGGTTATAATAAAGTTTTCCAGAAGGGGATGCTACTTTTCCATAGAGATTTTACTTTTTGTTATTGTTGTGTTGCCATTCTCAAGGTAAAATTAAGGTTACCTTGAAAAAGGAGTATACTTGCACTTTTTTCATTGAAAGGTGAAACATGCTGAATGCTGGACACAGGAGTCAAAACTATCAATTACAAACAGCGGGGGAGACAGTACTGTATTCCAAAATATTAGAGGTAAGTGTTTTATCATCTGTGAGATCAGATGTGATGTGGAATACTATGTGACCCAATAATTAATTCTCTTCATACAAGCTAGAGGATGGAGCAACATAATGTGCAGGGTGAATTTATGTCAAGTTTGGATAAACAATGTGCATATAACTTTTTATTTTCTTGGGTGGGAAAAAATAGCCCTATTTTTAAGAGGATCACATTATTTTTTGAAAGAATTTTCAATTGCCATAAGGAAACCATGCAGCAGTTTTCAAAGTAAAAAACCACCATAATACATTTAAAAATAGAAATATTTTGTTTAAATGTCTCCAAATGAAAAATTTTGAAAATTTGTTCAAGGAGATGAGAGTTATTTTAGACCAACTTGTCACAATTTCTTTTAATCAGCAAAACTATACAACTCTGTGGAAGTTTTAAATGCAAAATAAGTCCAGTCCTAGCCAGCTCGTTCTACCACCTGAAGAGTCAATGGCATGTTTTGTCGTTCATGTTTTGTAACCAAATGGTTTATGTATCCTGTAATTGGCAAGTGTAACATTTCCCCCTTTACCACTACAGTAAAGCTAAGTTCAGGACTACTAAATCAGAGGCATTCATACATAAATCACCTTTCCTTCCAGATGTTTATCTTAATGTAGTCACTATATTTTTAGTAGGCCTTTGAATAGATTTACTGTCTTTCATCAAGAGCTGGTCTACGTGGCACAATCCAGGGCCATTAAACAGTACTTGAATTTGTTCTCTCCAGTTTTGGTGAAAGTCTCAATTTAAGCAAGTGATGTTGGTGTATCTCTTCCCTGTGACTATACCCTTATTCTAATTCAGGACATGCTCAGATATTCCTAAACTACACATTTTATTGTTTTGAAATGGACAGAAAAGGGAAGAAAATACAGAAGAAGGAAACTAAAACTTATCTAGCAGTCACACAGTCACAAAGTTAGAAATAAAATAAGCTTTTTCTTTGTAAAGAAGGAAACAATATATTTTATTGAAACAGCAATGTTTTAAACAAAATTAAAACAGTGGAATATCAGGAACTTCAGTAGTGTTTCTGTGTAGGATTGGACATCCAAAGCACACTATAAAGATTACTGTTTCTACAACATTCCAACTCTGCAAGGTGCTTTTAAGAGTCTTCAAGTTACCCTGTTGATATTAGACGTTATTATTTGCTGACAATTAGTTTTCATCTGAGTCAGTAAATCATACAGCTGGATTGCCAAGGGTCAATCTTCACCAAAACAAGGTCTGAGAGCAGTTTTGGGGACTGTAGTCTCTGATTAGGGACAGCATTTTAAAGACTTATGGACAATGAAATCTGGGGTAGGGACTGAGATCTCCAGATCCATGTGAAATAATTCTCTTACTCTTAACCCTGAAGCAGGATCTCTAAACAACCCAAGGATTATGGGACTGTCGGCTGCACATTTGTCTGCGGTGATATGTAATTGTAATTTGGCATTGTAATTAGTTCATATGTAATTGTAATTTGTATACCAAATTGTGGAGAAAAAAGTTGGAAAATATAGTTATGAAATTTAGTTTAATCCCACCTAATTGTCTGATACATCCCTTTCCTTTTTTTTTTTTTTTTGAATGCCTGAGTCAAGGTACTTTGGTTGTGTTTTGTGTGCTATGCTCTGCTTCTTGTTTCTGTTAGTAAAACAACAAAAAAATACAGCAATGTGTTGTTGAGGTTTCTCTTACCGTAGGTGTTTTAGTCTTCAGCATGTAAATGTGAAATGTTTAAGGATATTGAAGAGTTAAGAAATACAACCTTCCATACTTAAAGGAAAAGTGTAATTTGTGGTGACTAAATTATGACTTTTAATTACGAAAATAATGTTTGTTTACTAAGATATTAATTTTGTATGGCCTTTCTGTTAGTTGTTATTCTGAGTATAAAAGTTGTTTTCTGGTAGAAGTGATAATTACAGAGCAGAAATGTAGCCTACTTCCATTTATTTTCATTAAGAAAAAGATATTTTCTTTCTAAGTTTGGGGTTTAATACTTTTCCCTTTGTTACATCTGTAGTTAAATCCTTTTGCTTGAGGTTATATTGGAGAGAATAATCTGGCAGACACACTACCAACCTACGAGATTAAAGTACTATGAGACTGAAATTGCTTAACACTGTCCTTGCTGAAGAAAAAGATGGAAAAGTTACTTCTTTTTATTACCATATCCTTTATACAGTCATGTTTGTATTTTCTAGAGATCTGTCTGCCTTTATGTGCTGCTATCAAACCATGGTTCTTCTGCATTTCTTTCTAAAATCAATGCAAGAAAATCCATTTTAGAAGAGGAATAAGGTTCAAGCTGTCAAATTTCAAAATACATTTTGTTGGTGGTTCTTGGTAACCAGTTAGAAGTTCATCATAAAAGCAGTCAGCTTGAGGTAGTTTTCCCTTGAGATAAATAATACTTGGCAGGTTTATTTTAGTTTTCTACCTACAGGCCTACCATTCTGCCACTGGCCGTTTGCCTTGATGTCTGTCATCTGGTTTTGATCTCTTCCCCATTAGTGTATAAAGTAGATCAAAACTAGGCAATAAGCCATTTGGACCCTGTAAGGTCAAACATTTTCACTGCAAAGGATATGAAGGCAACTGCTTGCCAAAATTTTTGACAAAATGTGAGAGATTTCAGAGCAAGTACATCTTCAACTGGATTTTAGCCACAAAAGCACATAACCTCTACTACAGTGTTGTAAAATTTGGAAACAGATACCTAACAGAAGGCTAAATTGAGATTATACAGAGACAACTGTTTGACTCATTATAAAGTCAGATGTATTCTATGGCATTTGAGTGGACAGCAGAGACCCTGACATTGCACATGGCCCGTTGGAAGTGAATTTGCATTTGGCATTTTTATTTGCATAAACAAAATAGCTAATATACTGGGGAATAATCCTGAAAATACCTGTGCCACCTCTTTAGTACATAAAGTCTTAATTTAAAATTAAAGTAACATCTATTTCACTTTGCAATTAAAAAAAATGATGTTGGCTTAACAAAAAAAACAGGAATAGGAATGGCACGGCATGAGGGAAAACCAAATATATGTTCAAGCGCCCTATCTCTAATGGTACGTGCACAAGGTAGCTCTTTCCTTGTCTTGCCACAGTTACAGTGAGAAACACATAGCAAAGTGCTATCATTATAGTAGCATTCTGTGCATTATAGGTAGTTAAGGGTGACTCAACATTTCATTTACAAAGCCTGGTATTATAAGTTTGCTCTTCTAGTTTTCATTTTCTGCAACCAGGCATCCTGGACTATGATGAAATAATAGCCACATTGGTCTCAAAACTCTCACTGATTTCAGTAGGGCCAAAATTTCAATCAGAATCTTTGCAATAATGTAAGTCTCTTTCAGCTGGTAAAACATGCCTCTGTGGTGCTTTGAAAATACTGATTTGATAGAACAACAGTGTAAAATGTTTATGTGATGCTTCAATTTGACTGATGGAGTGTTTGTTTTCAAAAAGGACAGTAAATACAGCCACTGGCCCTTATATACAGGCAAAAATTTACTACTTTTGGGAGCAAGTACCGGTTGCCTATCAGAAGATACCATGCATGATCAAAACAGAGTGGCTTATTTTCATTTATTGATTAGACAGCTTAGGAGAACAGGGGATATATGCAGTTATTAGTTTCTGACTTTTTTAGCCGTTAAGGTTTCTGACCAGAACTCATAACTGACAGGATGGAGTGATTAAAACTCTTGCACCATTAAACTATAACTGTCTCCTTGCAGATTTCTGTTGACAAAGAGTTTTGAAATTATATTAAGCTTCCTCATTATTTACCACATGCGTTTTCTTCTGCTACTTATCAGTGTTTCCACAAGTCATTCCACCATATTAGTAGGGAAACTGACCCTCCGAAGGTGACCGTATTGGCCCAGGATGGTCATACAGCTAGTCACGGTGTCAGGCCGTGAATGGAATCTATTGCTATAATGAGTTCACCAGGGAGGCTACTTCTTGACGATAAATGAAGACGGCTCTGAGACGGTGTCCAGGCTATAGTCAGAAGGGAGGGCTCCTATTAAAATTAATAGCTTGCTTGCTCTGTTTTTATCAATGTACTATTGAAATGGTGTTCTTTCAAGGTTGCACAGCTGGTTTAACGCAGATTATGTTTTAAGCCAGAGTGGATAATTAAATAGCATAGAAATGAGTATAGAGTTATTAATAACAGAAAAGATGCTAAGAAGTGTACAACAAAGGTATCTTGCTGATAAAACAAAAAAATCCAAAGATAAATTTACTGCAAAACTGTTTGTTTCTGGACTTCCTTTCTTCTGGAGGAGAAATTAGCTCTATTAGAACATTTTCAACACATTAATACAAGTCTCAAACTGCTACTGCTGCTGTAGAAATTCTTACATGAAGACAGTAAAGGAGAAGCAAAATGCCATGAGTTCCCTAAATTTTATAGATTTAAAGCTAGTACTAATTCAAGACAATATGTCTTAGGCAACCTGAGATCATATAGTATATAAACACAAGAATTCTGAAAACGACCTATTACAAAGTCTATATACTAGACTATAAAGTTTCATGTTATAAAGTTTAATTTCATTAATTGTTTCATTTCAGGGAGTGAGGATTTACTGCGAGTACTGAATGCTGTCTAAGTCACATTAACATATAATTGCATTTCTTCTTGTTCATGGTGTATCTGTGGTAATATTTGAACATAGTAGTCCTATGAGTTTCATCAGGAAGGCTTATTCACTTGGTTTCTTCCACAGCCTTTTGGAAGCAGTAAGAAACAAATTTTATTATTTCATTGGAATGCTGCCCACAGAATTCAAGACATATTACCTCCATATTTTCCAGTGAAATCTGTTTTGGTTCCTCTGTTTTCACATTAAAGACAAATCCAGAGAAAATTGTCTTCTTCCAAATGTTTTAATCCTTCTGTTTTCTAAAAATGAGACAAGGTAAGCTATTTAGATTATGGTTTACCACTTCAGAAGGGTTAATGAGGGCCCACGATATATACACAAAATTATGTGATGGCATGTGAATCTGTAAAAGAACCTGAAACAAACTATTTCAGAGTTAACGGTTGTAATAAATAGTATGATAGAAAATGGATTTCTGTGAGTGAGTGACTGCACATAGAGATTCAGACCAATATCATGTGAGGATCTGTGGCCACTATATTTTGTGGAAGCAAAAACACGTGGTGCACTTCAGTGAGCATCTTATGTTGTCTCATTTTACCAAATGAGGTGCGAGCAATGTAGGATCGATGTATAGAAAATATTATTTCCCAGCAAAGAACAGACATGGATAGAATTATGCTCCTTAAAAAGTGATTTTAAAACTTATGGAATAGTCTAAAAATAAAATTAGTGACACAATATTTTACTGAGCAGACTACTGGTTATTCAGACTGCCGTAATATATAAAATGTCATTGCTGTGATACCACTGCATCAGCTTTCCTAAGGTACTGCGTAACAGACACAATTAAGAAATGACTAATGTCCTCGGATTCTACTTCTCCAGTCTCAGAGATCTCTTTTGATAAAAATGGACTTTTTCCTCTAAGCCAGGATTTTATATATGTTGTTAAGCACAATTTCTGTCCTCCTCATTTAAGATTTCATATTCATTATCAACTTTCAATTGGGTGAAAATTATTTTGCCTGAACTTCATACATTTAATTTCTGTAGTTTTTTGCCTCAGACCTTATCTCTGGGAAGGGAAAAAAATAGAACAAATTATCAAAAAAGTTTCCTAGGATAATAACATGGTAGAATAAAATGGTATGGAGTAGAATTGAGATTTCTTAAATCTAGAGCTAAAGCAAAGTTGACTTTCATTCTTCTTCCTGCAGTTTACCATTCCTGGGAGTGGCTCAGAGTTGCATCAGGGGAGGTTCAGATGACATAAAGAAAAGTATTTCTACAGAGAAGGTGGTGAACACTGGAACGGGGTTCCTTGAGAGGTAGTTGATGCCCCAAGCCTGTCAGTATTTAAGAGGCATTTGGACAATCACTTAAAAATATGCTTTAACTTTTGGTCAGCCATGAATTGGTCAGGTAATTGGACTATATGATAGTTGTAGATGCCTTCTAACTGAAAATATTCTATTATATGGGTAGAGGTATTTATATATACTATATATACTTTATCAATATAATATGTAGAGCACTTCCCAGATTAACTGTTCCAGTTCAAGAAAAAACTAATGCTTTTAGAGCCTTCAGTCAAACACTAATCACAAATTAGGTGTTACAATGAATGATATAAATAACGACTATGTTTTTTAACTTTTCTCAACATGTTGTGAATATAGCTTTTGGGAATCTCATAATAAATGGGCTTTTTATTTACGTAGTGATACCTATAAGAATTTTAAGTGGAAAGTGGAAGTAGCTCTAAAGCATTACCATAATAAAAGTATATGATACTTATGGCTTCCCTATACTCTGAAAGACAGTTGCCTTTTCAGATAAAGAAAAAAAATTGAATATATTGCCTAATTTTCCCCACTTTATTTCATATTTAGGACTTATTAAAATGTTCTGATGATTAGTTCTGGACTTCATTTATACTGTAGTTATGAATTGAACTGAATCTTTCACAGGAAAGATATGGAATTTGTTAGACTGGGTCCAGAGGAGGGCCAGGAAAATGATCAGAGGGCTGGAGCACCTCTCCAATGAAGAAAGACTGAGAGAGTTGGGGTTTTTCACCATGGAGAAGAGAAGGCTCCAGGGACACCTAATAGCATCTTCCAGTACTAAAGGGAGCTTTTAAAAAAAAAGGAGAGGAACTTTTTACAAGGGCAGATAGTGAGAGGATTAAGGAGAATGCTTTTAAACTTGAAGAGGAGAGATTTAGTTTTGATGTTAGGAAGAAATTGTTTATTGTGAGGATGGTGAGACAGTGGAACAGACTTCCCAAAGAAGTGGATGGCCTATCCTTGGAAGTGTTGAAGGCCAGGTTGAATGGAGCCCTGAGCAACCTGATCTACTGTGTTGTGTCCCTGCCCATGGTGGATGGGGTCAGAACTAGATGATCTTTAAGGTCCCTCTCAACCCAAGCCATTTTATGATTCTATGTAAGAGTGAAATAATAGGTAACCAACTGAGATAAAGGGAATATTCTGGGAGGTCTGGGATTGTAAAAAAAATTATTGAACTGAAAAAAAATATGGTTGAATGAACACTCAGAATAGTCAAAATGTATTGGAAGGCATATTAAGAGGAATGTAATATGTAAATTGTAGGATACAATTTTAGTCAGGGCCTGTGGCTTAAGTGAAATAATTAGAAAGACTAACAGTGATAAGAGAAGAACATGACCCACAAATAAAAATTGAAGCAACTAAAATACTTTCCTTGTGAAAAATAAAACACCAAAACAATCAAAAACAAAACCTCCAAATAGAAGGGACTGCAGGGGACTTAATATGAATTTTCAAATATGTATGGTTTGATATATCTCCCTGTTGGTAACTTTGCTTCTTTCTGTAGTTCTTCTGTTGCAATTAATGCTTTGAGAATATGTTGAGCATGTGATGAAACACAAGTCAATATATCTATTGATTCCAAACAGTTTGGTTTTTGCATATTAAAAAAAGTAAAACCAGGATTTTTTTCACTATACCCACTGAGGACAGACGAAATCAGCTCAATTTGCAGATTAAAAGATTCAGTTTAGGTATTAATAGAAGCATACTTTCTAACCATAAAAGAAATTAAGCCTTGGATTTAGAATTTTAAATAATATAAAATGTACATTTGCTCAGAAAGACTTACTAAAACTATCACAAACCAGAATATTTACTTTTCAAGTAAAGATTAGGGTCAAGTCATGTTTCGGTTTGGTACCTGAACTGTGACCGCTATGCATAGCTTGAGCTATTAATCTGCTGGAGTCAACCAACCATATCACATACAAACAAACGTTTGCTTCTGGTCTGTGCAGCAGATTTTCTTTGAACTACTCAGAGATTACAAAAGAAAGAGAAACTACCTTCACATTTCTGGTAGATTCTGTCAATCCCTTATTCCCTTCAGGGGAATTAACAGCTTTGGGCAGGGGACAGAGCATCAGGAGGATGGCTGGAGTTCAGGACTAGCTGGTGTAATGAAAAGATGTGGAACTAGGACACAGTGGTTGAACTGGCTTGCGGTGAGTGTGGGGTAACCTTTCCTGAAATTAATGAGATGCTTTCAGCAGATGTATCCCTTTGTTTCTCTCCTGAATGACATGGTGAAAATACTGAAAAATATGTCAAGTGTTCGATCTGAAGTGCTAAAAAATAGCATGCATTGATAATCCCTTTACTTTGTGATGCTGTTTTAAAAATGTTCAAACAGTACTAAACATGACTGAATTGGTTTGTAATGAAGATAGTCAAATAATTCATTGTAGTGGGCGTTGCTCTAAAAATTATATTCACTATACTGCCTAATACTATTTTGCTCCCTATTTTCTCCCTACTCCTGAGATGTCCCTTGCCATCAGGAATGTGAAGAAGGTTGTGAAGTCTGCCTCCAATGTACACACATTCTTGGAAAAGAAACAGGAATGAGAAAAATGGAGCAGTTTCATGAATCAGTTGAGGCTGAAGGACAGGAAAGATGACAGATAGTAGCCATGTCTGGAGTTATATCTGTGTGACTGAATACGGTACCACAGACCTAGACAGTAGTACTCCATTGGATTTGGATCCAGGGTCCTGTATTACTACAGTGTTTCTCTGTAGCTAACTTGTATGGCTTCTCAGCAGAATTAAGTAATTGAGGTATAATCCCATGAATCTACAGTTTCCAGTTCCCGACGTAGTCTGTTTGGAAGTAGCTTGAGTACCTCTGAACAGTATGGCATTCTTCCATATAGCTATACCTTGAGAGTTTTACCACTGTCAAACTTGTATGGACATATATGAACAATTTTTTTCTATGGATAATGTTAAAGATCCAATTCAGATTTTTCCGTCATATAATTTAAAACTCGTACTCCAGCCAATAGGGACATCCAAAAATAGAATTCAATTACAGGTTGTGACATTTTCTGCACAAAAACCTATACATTCATGTCATTCAATCCAGGCTGGGAAATAACCTAACTCATCAAATAAACATAATTTTATCATTGCTTATTCATTTTGTTTTGTTATTCCAGTAGATTAATAAAATATTCTTAGTTTAAATCTTACTGAATATAAAGGTCAATTAGTGTGTGTTTCTGGTACTCTGAAATTCTGAAGAGCAATGTTAAACCCTTATGCACCTAAGAAAGAATCAAATCAACATCATTGGTATTCAGCTTTTGGTCTGATAACTTGTCAAGTGTTTTAGCAATAGATTGCACAAATACTTTAAAGTGCTGGAAATCCACAGTAATATATACGCATATGCAATACAGAATTCAAAGTAATTGATTGGGTACCTCCTTAGATTAGATTTAAGGGTCTCTCCACCGATGCAGAAAGAAGGCATAGCTGATGTAGTATAGCAACATTAAGGAGCAGTCTTATTGTTATGGAGAAACCTGAATTTTCTGAATTCTTCATTATATTGCAGGGAAATGAGTTTTATCCTAAGAGAGCTGGCAACTGTGGAAAAGAATCTATGTGTGCAGCATTTCAAATCTACATGAACTATGGAAATGCAGCCGCCTCTGTGATTCAATGTAACAGTTGGCCAATAGGTTTGTATAGTATTTATCTCTTATTACAGAAAATGAAGATATTATTACAGTTTGTTGCAAACATCAGAATAAACTCTAGACTAACAAAATATAATAATTCTGCTTTGCTGCCTGAGTTTCAGTTTATGGAAAGTATGGAATACCCACTGACAGCTGAATTTCCAAAAGCAGTTTGATCTTTCTATTTTGTGTTTTCCTCAAAAAAAAAAAAAAATTTAAACATTAGAAAATACATGTTACATTAACAGGTATTGTAGACTGGATTATTATTTGTGTAAAATTCAAATAGTGCAAAAGACATTGTGTTATACTAAAACCATTACTATCTATTAATAATAAATATATTGCTATGACTGTTGATCCATCATCAGAACTACATAAGAAAAATGGGGGAACTTACTAAAAAAAACAAAATAAGAAAAAACCTAATTGAAGTGTAATTTATAAAAGTTGCAGAGGAAAAAAAATGCAAAGAAATTTGATTCAGGTGTGATATTATCCATGCAATCATTAATGAAACCTTAATTTCAGGGCCCAAAATTCTTCCTGTTACACTTATTCATTACAGATAGTTCCTTTTGCACATACGTACAGGGAGAGAATTTACTATTGGTATGAAAAGACATGCACCAAGGATTCACTTCTAAAATCCAAGATGAATGAGTTCAGAAATTCCTTTAAAACAAAACTCTTTTTATTCATGCATGACATACAAGCAAGTTCCATTTTTTAAAATGAGAATTTGCTTTGAAACCACTGAGACATTGGTCAGTGAAATCCCTTAATCCTGTTTTCATATGATCGTCATTCAGAAGAATCTAAAGAAGGCTGAGTTGTGACTAATGTTTCTACTGCCTCCTGAGAAAGATACAGCTAATTTGCAAAACATCTGTTAAAGAATCAGGCACCAATGCCACTTAGGCCATGTGCAACTTGTTAATGCACTATGACTTTGGGAAAAGACAACTGAAAACCAAAGAGAAGCACCCCCAGTCACAGTATTACACTGTTTCTGCATTAAGCGTTTGTGCTTTACATGCATGCTTCTATTACAGAAGCTGGAATCCAGTATACTCCTATTTTATGAAAATTTTACACTGGAAGATGGAAGCAGAGTTTTTAAAACCAAAGTTTTGTCAACAATTAAAATGGCTGAAGGATGGGGTCATGCTGCAAAAGAAAGATTCTCTGGAGTGGGAAACAGCTTGTGATTACTTTTCTGTGATGAGTTTGTGAGTTGCTTCTCTGGTGTGCTTTTCTGTATGATTTATTAATCATTTTTGAAAATCCAGTCTGAAATTCATTTCTGACTTCTTTCCAATCCATAATCCAGACTCAAAAAAATGCAGAGTAAGTTTGATTTTCATTAGTAAATTCTTGTTTGACTGAAGGAGTTACAAAGGCCACAGAGGTTTAAATCTCCTGCTTTGTAAGTTCAACTGAGTCACAGTTATACACTAAAATTTTATCTTTTCTCTGAGCCTTTTGAAATGATAGATGACTCACATTGATATTAAACTCATTAAGTATGTCTTTTGGGGGGAAAATGACTTCAAAACGGGTTTCATTTTAATTCCCTCACACCTCAAAGTGCTTATTAAAATAGACTATAATCTGAGTCTCTGATAAAATGGTAGTTTTCTAACTACCTAATTGAAGCCTGTATTCCTTATATTAAATAAAAAAATACTTCTCTGTTATGTAGACAAGACTATTTATTTATAATGTAGGAAAAGGTCACATACTTTTGTTTCTATATATTTTACATCAATGTGGATTTTTTTCATTGTTTTGGACTGTTTACTTTGCACTTGTCTGATACAAACTCCTTTGGCATTTACTGGACCCTTTTCTCTGTAGGCTGAAGTTCTCTTCATTTTTAATTAGATTGACCTTTTGATTCACTTGCCTGCCTCAAAATGACTGAGAATGACTGCTTTTTTGGAAGACAAGTTGAAATCAGCACAGAGACTGAAAACAGTCATGTGAAATAAAAATATTTCATGCAGCTATTCCAGCACTATAACTGCATAATCATTACGTTCATAGCCTCTAACACAAAGAAATACTGGCCTCTGCAAATTTTGTGACATTTTAATTATGACAGTTTTTTTCTCATCTTCTTGAATGAATGCTTTTATAGTGCACTTTGTAACTAATATTTTCAGAGTATATTTTACTGTCCCATAATGATTCACCTTTTTATCCTTCCAAGTTTCAGAGGGTAAACCTTTACTTCAAAGTATAAGTTCATTTGCTACTGTCTATCATATAAAGTCTATTTTTATTCTTTCTACCAGCATCATAGAAAGACACGACTATTGAAATTACATTTTCTAGGTTAAAGACTGAAATAGATGGACTTTATTTGCTTCTGAGAGTGATTACACATTATTCAATGAGTTTAGAATGAAATAAGAAGAGTGTCCTTTATAGGCTTATATAATTGTTCTAAAAGTTTAATAGGTGAGGCACAAACTCTTTTTAATTTTTATCAGGAAGATAGTAATCACCAAAATTCATGTTTTCATTTACAGCAATTAGAGCAATGTACCTGAAGATAGGAAGTGAAGAAAGTCTTCTTTCCTACATCTTAGGTGGTGAGAAGGAGTTTGTATCTCATCTCCACACTCAGTTGAAGGTTCTCTATTTTACAAATGAATAATGGGTCAAGTATGACTTATTCCTAGTAAGTGAATGCTGCCCAGAGTTCACAATAATAATTGCAAGACATCTGAAAAATCAAATATGAGTTACTCAACCAATATTAACTTACTCTGTAAGGACTTCAGAATTCTCCAAAAGTTTATAAGAAAAAGCCTGTCTTTTTGGTATTTCTGCATAGAACCAGAAAAAATAATCTATTTTTCTGCTTCTAAGGAGTTGCATTCTCTTATTTTCAGGGGCTTGGTAAATTTTCAAGAAAAGGGACTAGAGCGGCTGATCCAGCTAATCACTGAATCACTGAAATACTATTTCCCTTCCACAACATGGCCTCATGTATTAACAGCCTATTTATGAGCTTCAAATCAGGCCAACATTGTGCCCTGGTACAAGGTGTTCAGCTACCAGTGTTGAACTGACTAGCAGTAGCTGGAGTTTTGCTTTTTCCTCTTAGTGTTGACCTTTAGAGCCAGTAGTTCAGTGACAAACATTGCTATTTTTGGAATAGTAGAATCAACAGCTGTACTTGTTGTTGCTTTCTTTCTGCTTCTGTAAAGCCACATCTTGCACTTATATTCATTGATCAGCCTCTATCTTTTAATGGAAATTTCCTACATTCATTTGTAAGCACTTCAGTTAATATCCCACTTCTGCTATAACCTTTTAGGATGTCTACTTCATCCATTTTAAAGGGTAATAAAAATCCTTACTTTCAGGACCACACCGAGACATTTTAGTTCCTGTATATAATAATCCAGAATCCTACTTTCAAGCTTGAGCATTGTTGTCTTATAGGGAAGCAGAAAGGTTTCCCCTCATCTGTTTCCCGTTCTTTTTGCTCTAATCCAGAATATTTTTCTGTGTAAAACAAGGACACAGAATCTTAGCTATTTGATACAAAGAATTTGTCATAAAACAAACTTTTACATCTCTTTGAGCAGACACTTAATATGCTTTTACAGCTGTTGATGATCAGTTGTTTACCTGCAGCTGGAGAAGCAATTGCACCATCATAAGGACATTATGCAGTGTAGGATTTACACCTCCATCATGGTTTCTGAAGAATTTTGTGTAACAAGGAGTTCATTGTTGTAGAATTTTTAGAGTGCATGTTCCTTGTACAAGTCTAGTGAAATTCAGATTGTTGTAGGAAATGTTAATCTAAATACTGTCATAAATGAATACAGTGAATTTTATTGTTTTCAGAGGAAATGAAAAAGCCCTCTTAATGATTAGACAGGTGTAGTTTGGATAGATGAGAGGGAGTGGCAGATCATGATGTTCTACATTTTCAGGAATGGTAAATCGAAAAGATTAACAAAATGAACAACTCCTTAGATAAATTTTGTTCTGAAGAGGTTTCGTTTCATTTTAAAGAATGAATGAAGATTTAGTTCTAATGCGCAGTGAAGTGTAAGAAAACTAATTTCTCCAATCTTAAGGCATTAATTAAGCAAATTATTAATTAAACTTTTCAAGTAATTGAAAGTAATAACTATTGCATTCCTTAAGGAATTAGAAAAAAATATTAATTATCAACCAGCTTTAATATTTGCTCAAAAGCTCTAAGACTTTTTATAGCAAAATAAAATTACATTTTTGTTGATATTTCCTGCCATAATAATTTTTAAGAACAACTAAGAAGGTGCTTAAATGATTTTGTATATCTGTGTATTTTCACATAACAGGAGGAGCTGGACCTATTTTTCTAATAATTTCTGAAAAATATACTAAGAGATATCTTAAACATTTTGAGAAAAATCTTCCTACCTCAACATTCACAGTGTGGATTTTCCACCACAATGTCCAATGTAGTAGAATTCAAATGTATTCTTTCTCATGAATTCAAGACTTATTATTTCTGTTACCTGTAGAACTGACTTCATCAATACAGTGACTTAGTTGAAAATAAGTGTTTCTCTCACATTGAAATTATTTTGTTTCATTTCCATAATAATTCAATGAAGAATTTTTTTTAATCCAACTGAATTATTTTAAAATCTTTCACCATACTGTGGTGTGGTTGGTATATTTTATATTGATTAATCGTCATAGATACGGAAAAATGAGAATTTAATTTACAACACTTTATTTAAAGCTATAACTTCATAATTCCCCAAAACTTT
Source organism: Pseudopipra pipra (assembly GCF_036250125.1). Classification (NCBI taxonomy): domain Eukaryota; kingdom Metazoa; phylum Chordata; class Aves; order Passeriformes; family Pipridae; genus Pseudopipra; species Pseudopipra pipra. The sequence continues at coordinate 36,166,916 of NC_087554.1, read as the reverse complement.
GGTTAAAAATGTGATAGTTAATTTAATTTTTGGTAGGTGCATATGTAAACACTACTGCCCCCCCTCCTCTGTGACTGAGTACACCCCTAGTGGTGGAATGTGAATCACTGAATAAATTTCTTAAACGGAGGAAAGCTCAGAGGAGGTGGACAAGTATGATGTGCTGTGAAGCTCAGGGAATAATGCAGGATGTCTGATCACAGCTATTGCAAAAAAGCTGACTTTATTTCCCCGCAAAGGGGCACTGGAACATGACCTTAATTTTCAATACCTATCAACAGTTGAATAGATAAGGTGATGGTGTGTTTTTCCCTGAGTTAATTAAGAGAGTATTAATATCTCTCTGAGGTAGTCAGACCAGCATGGAGGGAGGGAATTAGTGATTCTGCCCTACATAGGGTATAAAAATGGGCTTGAACTGGCTTGAGAGTGGTCTTCCTGGCCACTGAGAGGACAGTTAGAGTGTATTGGACTCTAACAGCCTCCCTTCATTATATAAACATCAGCTGTTACAAAAGTCTGAATTCCAAACTATTTTCTGTACACAAAAGTCACTTTTTTCCTTGGAGAAACACATGAGCAGCATATATCAAAAAAAAGGCAAATATTAATGGAAGAATAAATTCATGTGTTCATGCCTCTAAAAAAGCAGAAAAAATGCATGGATTTTGATAGATGTAGTTTATGTGAGTATACCAGTATCACCAAACAGCTGTCATAAACATCATAAGCTTTTTTAAATCTGTCCTTTACATGTATGTGTTCAATATCATATCTGAGCACTTGTAGTTCTCATACCTCCAGAATTTTACCTTTATAATGAAGGATTTCTTGACAGCAACCTTCTCACATAACTGACAGTGGATTTGCTGAAGGGAATTCCAGCCATATTAATTGAGACTACTATTTGACCTTTAATGTAGTTAATGAATTCCCTTACAATATTGTTTTGTAGTTTTCTAGGACTTGTTTCCACTGAAAATTTTATTTTTTTTTAAACCTAAGTATACTAGTTGCAAAGTTTGCCGCACATATTTAAAGATAGATGACTAGAAGCAGAAGACAACATTCAGCATAAGTTTAATAACAATGTTTTGAAGCGTGCACCAATAAAATACTTTACAATCAAAATTGAATCATTTCATATTAATCTTAAGACAGGTATGACTCAAAATCCTAAATGTGGTGAATAAAGAAAGTTGGATAATGCAGAGGATGGATGTTTTCAGAAGAGTTTCATTGTTACTTTCTCCAGGAGTTAGCGTGCATGCAGTTCTCCATTGTTTGCCACATTAATAATAGTGGTATTTGGCTCATCTTTATGATCTGCCAGCATACAGCTGGTATTCTGGAAGCTTCTGAAATTCCAGAAGACATGTAAAAGCACATGTCTCCATTCAATAAAGATGGAAATGTTGTTGTCAAATGGAAATAACATTTTTGGCTTAATTTTTTAACTCTTCTTTAATTTTGTAAATTTCTATATTAAAAAAAAACCACCTGGTATTGAATATTCACAGAAATATGATACGTAAATATGCTGCAAGATTAATATAAGAACTGCTTACCCTAATGCATCTTGTGCAGCATTTGCCAGTATGCTCACTGTACTTCTACAATCCCATCATCTGTGCCACTATCATGAAATGCAGTGAAAATCAGGCTGGGTTCTTTGCTTCAGTTTCAAATTTCCATTCATTTAATTTTAATGTCATTTAGAAATATACTGTATATATTTCTAGAAAACAGAATGTAGTTTCTCAGAAATGTTATTTCCTCAGGCTTCAAATGGATGATGAAAGGCTTGGTGTTCTGATTGTTTGTATGAACTATCACATGTACACTGCACTGTTTTCCTTCATCCCAGAGAGTAATATATTGCCCTTCTGACATAATGAGTGATTATTATGACCCGTATCACAAAAGTGCCAGAAGGAATTCTGGGAAGTGTACCTGCTGTCATTGTTGGAACGTCCATATTTGATATAAGAATGTCGCTTGTTTATTGTCTTTGGGAATGGTCCACAGCAAACCTATGTTTTGTGAACATTAAATTTTTATTATTGCTTCATCAATCTCATTAAAATCAAGTAGTCTCATAGGTTTATAAAATTAAACTGGATATACTCAAAATATAAAATGCAAAGCTGTGACTTAGAAGTGTATCTACATATTATCAATCCAAGACATCATGTAACAATAATCATAGCATTCTAGTTGCAATAACATTAATAATGAATGAAATTTACCTCTCAGAATCCTTTTGTTATAAATGAATACAGAATATCTGTAAAAGTTTTCCCAGACACAAATTTTTTGCCTTTGTGAAGGGATAGAAGGGAAACAAAACACTTGGTTTGTGCAACTCTATCAAAGAATCTCTTTTAGTACTGTCTTTGGAGTTGGTTTAGCAAATACTAAAAAAAATCAAAGCGATAAAGAAATTTAAGTTACCTTAAAATTTAATTCTGGATTTTAGATTTTTTAAGAACAAATGCAGAGTTGAAATACTGACTGAATTTGGAAAGTAATTTGTCACTGGTTTAACCATATCCATTTATTGTTGCTAATGTGTTATTTTTTTACTAATATTTTGGGGTATTAAAATTAACACAGTGCTACATCACATATAGAGATGGATAAAAACTCCATTTACGATTACGCTCATGTAGAATTACTCTGAAAATGGAAGGTGAAGATAGCAGGAAGGGATCAAAGAAAGTGTCCTAGTGACTCCATCGGAGCTTTCAAACAGGATTATGCATTTTCATAGACAAAGGGCAGGGAGTTGTAGCATTGTCAAGATCTAAAATTAAAATAGTATCTTAAGTGTTTTATACAGACAAAATCTGTACAAAATTTAGGATAGTGAAAAATGAGGCCATTCATTTTATAGTACAATAACTTTCCCTTTATAGAAGATAAACTTGATCTCTTCTTGTTACTGCTAAAACAGGACTTAACAGAAAATGCATAAATTGGTTAATATATCTGTGGAGGACATCTGAGTGTTTGTTTTTCTAGTTACAGTTTTGCAAGACTGATGATGGCATATTGTGGGGAAAAGTAGCTGGAAATGGTGTTTCCACTTTTAACACCTTCACAGGTTGTACTTTCTGGGAGACTTTAGAAACATCTTGCTTCTATTTTAATTTTCTAATATTAGACATTAAAACAGAAGATAATGTGGAACTAATCTATTTTTTAAAATCTTATTCAATTAAGTCTCTTTACTATTGGTATTTGGATGTGCATTACACTCAAATTCTGTAATCTGTTCCTGATTGTTCAAACCGGTAATACAGCAAAAAAGGGTTGAATCATTACAAGAGCTAAGGAAACATCCCTGTTGAAGTATCAGCTCCACTATGCCCTGAAGCCAAAGGACCAGCTTGATCCTGCTCAGCATGAAGCACAAAAATAAATTCAAAGCTAAACCTCAAAAGATAGGAACAAGGAGCAATTTATGCCATTAAAGCACTGAATGATCTCCTTTGGTTCGATGCTTTCTCAGTTGACTATGTAGAGAGTTGGTATAACTGTTCTTCTTATATTGTGTCTGTAATTACGTGGGAAGAATTCATAGGAAGTATTAAAGATGGCAGTAATGGAAGGGAAATGGTCTAGTGCAGTTCTGCTCTGTCCAGTCACTATGCCTGTCTGGACTGCTCTGTCTACAAGAGGTAACAGCTCATTTCAGGGACCAGTCATTGTTTTTCTAATTGAGGAAATGTCCATAGCAACTCATCATTTTAATCAAGAAATGTAAACCATTCATTTAATTTCAGGAAATTAAACATCTTCTTGCACTTTTTTATTTTTCCTTAAAAAAAAAAAAAGCGGATTTGTGGAGATGTTTGATGTTTCATTTAAAGAATACAGCTTTATAGAGAATACTTAGAAAAGTAACAGGAACTGTGTAGATGAGACTTTGAGGAAATGCTATTGAATTTCATTGATTTATCATGCAAAAGCCAAGAGTATGTGGTAGGATAAACCGTAGGCATTAATAAACTCCCTAGAAGCTTGATAAGGATATGTTCAAAAGGAAAATAGAAAACTATTTAGATAAGACCGTATTCTATGAGACTAGAATGTGATTATTTGTCTGGTATTCGGAGGCATTATAAAAATTATGCAGAACTGGCATTTGGCGGGATGACCAGATTGAATAAAAAGATGAGGTTTAGTAAGGAAATCTCTTTGTCTACAGATTGTTATTCTGAATTTCAGTTTAAATGCTCTGCATAAGAGAGAAGCAATACTGAATACAGAGAAGAATTTCGACTTCAGATTTCAGCCTGTTCTGCTACATGAAAAGTAAATTGGAAAAGGACAGATTTAAATAAACAGTGCTCTAAAGAACATGAGAAAGTATTAAAAATGATAAAAAGAATGTATTTGATCTATTTCATGCCAATTATTTATCAGTATTGAATTCAGCTTCAAAATTCTCTGACTAAATTTATTAGTGATTCATAATAAACTAAGATAAACTGCTCTCAGGTAATCATTAAGGGATGAAACTTCATACATTGCAAACTTACATGAGTAATATTGTTTGTATAACTTTGTGTGTTTTATATAGTTCTGAATGCTGTGTGTAGGATGAAGTGGAAATGCACATTCCTGACACACTATTTCATAAGTAAAGGATTTTGAAGTAAATACCTCTGTGTAGTTGTGTATCACACTTCACATGAAAGGAAACAGCTGCACTCCATCATCACTGCAGTTCCAGATGTTCAGTGATGACAGACTTCTCTTTTTTCATTACATATCAATGATGTAATGCTTCATAATACATGTCTTACAGACAGGAAAAGAGAACACATTAATTTGATGCATGTTTCAGATAGATAACAGCTGCATGTTTTGAAAGGTCATCCTCAGATATCATTCAGAAAGTACTTGCTCTCATAAAAGAGAACAAATCTTTCTCCATCTTTCCTAAATCATGACTTAATTTTTTAAGTTTATCTTCATCAGGAAAGAGTATGAAGCTGCAAATGGCAAATTACAGGTGGCTTCATAGTGGTAAATGCTAGCAGACAACAGGTAGGGCCTTTGATTGAGTTGTGTGAGAAGTACCTCAGAAACTAATGTCTTGTAAGGAATAACAAGGCCTAAGGCCTTGGTCTCAGTCTTTTAGCACTGTTTATATTGAAAAATAGCTCACACAGTCACTGACAGACCCTGTTTTATTTCTAGTAGGTCATAATTTGCATCATCATGTGAGGCATTCTTTAGTCTTTTCTGCAGGAATACAGATAACGTGCTTACATAAAAAGAAAAAAAAGCTCATTAATCTTTGCCTCAAATTCTTCAGTTTTCACTTACAGAGCCCTTCTTTGCATTCCAGAAGCAAATCCTTCAAACATACATCTGCTAAAAACCTAAGGTAACATCATGATTTTTCAATATAAATCTGCCATCTTATTGAATTGCTAAAAGAACATAATGCAAAATGATAATAATAGCTGTCATTTTATCCTTAGGTAGTCCAATCATTCAAGCACCTATCTTGTATGCAGGAGTCACCATCTGTTCTAAGGGGAAGCAGTAGTACTAGTGTCAATGTCATGAACGAAGGATTCCTTTAGGGTGTGATTTGTGTATTTTTTTTTAAATAGATTTAAAAATATAAATGTTTAAAATTGTATTTGGGATATTTAATTCCTTCTTCAGATGTGAAACAGTCAGCTAATTTCAGGCTTAGAACAGAAAAATAGGTCTGAGTTTTACCCAGTTATGACTATCATTTAAGCTGCTGGGGAGGAAAGGGTGTGGTACTTGGGGAACACAGGAACATGTTAGAAAGGGAGAGGACATGACATCACTATCCATGAAATAAAAGAGAGATGAATTTGGGACACAGGGAAATGAGGTAGGAGGAAATGAATATGTAACAAAGTCACTACTTTTGCTGAAATAATAATTTTCATATCCATTGGAGTTATGCATTGAAGTTTCCAGGCTCCCCACTTCAAAATATCCCTCAGGTTCAGGATTGAAATCAGAGGTGGAAAGATATTCCAACAAGTATACTCTTGGTAAGCAGTAATTCCTGGTTTTTATTGATCAAATGTGTTCATTAGAGCAGGTATCAACTGTGTCAGTTATAAACAACTGTCAGTACCAACTGAAATATAAATTAAATTGTGACTTCTATATGAACAAATTGAAGAATTGAGAAAATTTATTTTGTTCCAGGCTCACCCTGCAGTTAAACACAGATTCAAAATGTTCTTCTTTTTTTCAGGAGAATAAAGCATTAATAGGAAAAGAAAAGCACTGATTAACTAAAAAAAAACAAAACCCAAAAAACCCAAGCCACTTAGAAGTAGAGGAAGATGATGTTGCAGATGTTACTTAGCAACCATTACTGCTACAAATAAAATAGTAGAAGAGAAATCTGAGACAACTGGAAATACACTATTAAAAATATATTTTGTCTTGTACTTGAGTTGTAGTTCTTGGGACATGCAGCAAAGACAGTATCATATTACTATATATTGTGCTTCTGTTTCTAATATTAATGCATTTTCTCAGTTGGAGCAATCCAAGCTATCTAATCTAAGTTTAACAAAATTTTTAAGACTCTTTCTAACATTAAGTATAGTAGGACCACAATTAAATTTTAATTCTTGAAGTAACTTACTGAATCTAGACATGAAAACTTGCTCCAGACAACAGTGAGTAGCAGTGGTAAAATCTTTTAAATGTTTTTCATGGGGCTTGGACTGAATTAAAAATGTTTCACCCTTGCTTAAAAATATATCTTACTGAGGGTACTTTTTCACATGAATATTTAATTTAAATATATTTTGGCTTTCATGTTTGCTTTCTGGGAAAAAAGTAGGTCTTTCATTTAAAATAAAAAGTAAAATCTATGTTATTCAAAACAAAATCCAAAATTAATTTGAATAGTGATCCCAGAAGCTACAAAAAAAGCTTTATAAAATATTAATCAGATATATATACATGTGTGAGTGTGCAGTTCAGTCAGCCATCGTATAAAAAGCCAGATTATGTAACTAGCCAACAAAATAGCTTTCTTTTTTTTTTTTTTTTTTAAATTTGTTCAGAATAAAGCACCAGGAGAAATATCAACATTAATTTCAAAATGTGTTTTAAAATATAGCTGCTTGTGAAGATATTGTGATATTTTTGTAACTGCAAATTAATTAATTTCTAGAAGCCTGATTTTTTAATATAAAAGTACACAGTCCTTTTTGTTGTCCTAATTGAAACGGGCAGAAACTGTCTTAAATTAATTTGATATGAAACCAATACATTTCTCCTTTTCAACGTGTTAGTGTTCTCAAACTGAGATGCCAACCATGAATTTAATAAGTTCTTCCCAAGAAAGTATTATAATAAATACATTTTATGCTTGAAGTTGAATTTAAAATGTTCATTAATAAAATGCTATGATGAACCAAAAAACTCTCGTTATCTCTAACATACCCAGATAATGTCGGAACTACACAACAAAAAAACATATATGAAGATATCTTAGAAGGTGAATCCTTTTATAACTTCTGGAAATTACTGTTATCTAGACTTACACCTTTATTTTTGTCATGTCAATGCCCTAAATATGAGACAGAGGTGTTATTACACTGAAGTATTTTCAGTGTAGCACTCAAAAAAGTATATTTTCCTTGACAATTTTATCTCAATAAGACCATGTTTGCAATCAGAATACATGACATAGTTTCATAATAACAGCAAGATGTAATCTGCACCACAGTTTGAAAAAAAAAATTCTAGATGACTTTGGTGTATTGTGAGACTGCTTAGAGGTAAGTGCAGAAATTCTTACCAGAACACATCAAGTCAGAAAGTGAACATATGTTTGCAACATAGGGTCTATGTTCAGGAGCCAACATCAACTGACCTTTACAGGCTGTGGTCCATCATTTTATGTTGCCAGGAATTTCAGATGCTTATGTGTAACTTGCAAGACTGAGATATATGTATAAATGAGCACAAAGAACTGTGAAATTGGTTATGAGCAAATTGACAGTGTTTCAGTACTAATCAACAGATACTGAGCAAGAATAACAGTTGGGTGTTTTGGTTTATTTTAGAAATCATACATACATCTTGGTGTACATGGTCATCTTTCAAAAGTAATCTTAATATGTACATCCAAGAATATTTGAGATGTTCAAAGACAACACAACCACTGATGGGCTCCATAAAGAGTCAATGTATTTATCTACAATAGGATTATTCCCAAATCATTTTTGGGAATAATGAGATTTGGGGTTCTGTCTTATTCCTGAAACACTGTCAAAAATTATACCTCCTTGTATATTAACACCTAATTGCACACTGAGAATTCTAATGAAAAAGCAAGCTCATATGTGAAACAACACAAACCGTTGTTAAAAGCATGATGGTTTGTCTAGAAAGGATTCAAATTATGTTTGACTTACTGAAATATTGACATTCCAGTACCAGTACTTTATGTAAATGGTACTATGCTGCTTTATTAATCCTGATTATTCAGGATTCATACACAAAATGTATCTTCCTAATCTCACTCTGTAGATAAAACTGACTGTAAAAACCCACAATCAATTAACCAACCAACCAACAAATGATTGAAAAACTTTCAAATTATTTTGTTTATTGATATCATTCCTTTATCAAGGTGAACCATAATTATTTTTTTTCATAACACATTAAAAAAGAAGGGAGAGATAAAGCAAATATTTATTCCATATATGGAATCACAGAATTAGGTTTTAGGGTTTGAAAGGGCCTCTAAGATCATTGAGTCCAACCCTTAACCTAACACTATGAAGCCCACAAGTAAACCATATTCCTAAGCGCCACACATCCAGGGGTGCTGATTCCATTACCCCCTGGGCAGCCAGTTGCAATATTTGATAACCCTTTCAGTGAAGACATTTTTCTTGATATCCAAGCTACACATCCCCTGGAACAACTTGAAGTTCTTTCACTTATCCTATCACTGGTAGAATGGGAAAAGAGACCAAACCTCATCTCACTACAACCTCCTATTAGGTAGTTGTGGAGAGCAATAACGTTTCCCCTGAGCCTCTTTCAGGCTAAACAACCTCAGCTCCATCAGCTGCTCCTCATATGGACTTGTGCTCCAGATCCTTCGTCAGCTTCATTGCCCTTCTCTGGACATGCTCCAGCACCTCAATGCCTTTCTTGTAGTGAGAGGCCCAAAACTGAACACAGGGTTTGAATTACGGTCTCATCAGTGCTGAGTACAGGAGATGATCACTGCCCTAGTCCTGCTGGCCACACTGTTTCTGATACAGGCCAGGATACCATTGTCCTTTTTGGCCACCTGGGCACACTGCTGGCTCATGATCAGCTACTGATGACCAGCACTCCCAGGTTCTTTTCCCCCGGACAATTTCCCAGCCCCTTGGTCTAGGTCTGTAGCACTGCATGAAGTTCTTGTGACCCAGCTGCAGGACCCAGTACTTGGCCTCACTGAACCTCATCCAGTTGGCCTCATCCCATGGATCCAGCCTGTCCAGATCCCTCTGCATTTCCTTCCTACCCTTCAGCAGACCAATACTCCTGCCCAGCTTGGTGCCTTCTGCAAACTGACTGAGAGTGCACTCAATCCTCTCATTCAGGTAATTGATAAAAATGTTAAAGAGGTCCGGCCCCAACACTGGACCCTGGAGAACTGCACTTGTGACCAGCTGTCAGCTGGATGTAACTCCGCTCACCAGCACGCTCTGGGCCTGGCCATTCAGATAGTTTTTTACCCAGTGAACAGTGCACTTTCCCAAGCCACGAGGAGTCATTTTCTCCAGTAGAAATATAATTTATTTTATAATAATATAGGAGAATTAAAAAAGGATCAATTTATTAATTATTATTAAGGCATTTTGTATAATACATTATTGCCTGATTTCATTTGGTCTTATTTGATCCTGAAAAGTCTTCAGGCAAAAGATATTGATGGTGTTTTCCTAATTACCAGTTATGGCCCTTACACTATTTAGTGCTACTTGACCTTTCAGCAGCATTTAATAATGGGAATTGTGGGATATATATTTGAGAACTATAGTAGCTCTGGTGCTTCTTACTTTTTCAGTCTGTCTTTAGCTCCTCTTTACCACTTATCCAGAGTTTGCCAACAATGTCTGTTTTGTCTTCCATTTTGTAACTATTTTAATTGAAATTCCGTACTTGGATTAAGATTTCTTGTAAACTACTGCAGCCTATTTTGTCACCTTTTGGTTCTTATCAGAATATATGCAGAATAAAAAACTGGTGTTATTGTGAAGCTTGTTTTACTGACATTTGACCCTCTAAACAAGGTTCAGGAAGATTCAGGAAAAAAGAATATCATCACATTAAGACTAGAAAATTATGGGTTTCATAAAATCATGACGCTTACATATTTAACTGTGTTTTACTCAATAAAATGAAACTGAAATGCAGTAGAATGATGACATAAGTAAGGGCTGAAATTTTCTCATGTACAGAAAGTCTCTTTGGCCCTATTGTCACAGTGAACTGGCCCTATGCACTAAAGTAAATTTTGTCACAAAAAGGAAACACAGATGTTCACCAAGAGAACATGGAATAATGATTACCCTTTTTTCCTGCCCTTGCAATAAAATAAGCTAATAAGGTACAATGCACATTTATATATGCCTGTTTCTCTTTCAAATATTAAAGATTTATTTCAGTCAACTGAGGACAAGATTTTCACCTGTATGTGTGTTTCTACAAACTGGGGATGACTGACAAAAGCTGATTTTGAAACAGGCTGTTACAGTTGCAGTAATTTGAATGGCAGATGACACAGAAAAAGGAGAAGCTGATGGGACTCTAGAAGGACTTGAGCACTGGATATGGAGCAAGGGTATATATTACCATTTAGGAAGGGTTGCTGCTTAAAAGAGGAGTCCAAATGTTTTCTGGCTGTTAATCCTGACTCAATTTAAAAAAAATTGTTTGCTTTCTAGTTCCATTTGTTTATTGGATAGATGTATAATTTTAAGGTTATCTTTATCCTGTTTGGATAAAGTTGTTACTTGGTAGGAATATTTCAGAAATAGCACCCACCACACAACCATCCTATAATTTAGAAAATTATCTTTGAGAGTTTATGCTGGCTGTTACGTCTTTCTGGATTCTGTAATTCTTATAAAAGGGGGAAGTGAGAATAGGCAACACAGTATCGCTGCTTAAGGAGGTTGGGAGGTTGGGTGATTTTGTTTATGGTTTGGTTTTTTTGGGGGGGAGAGGGGAGTGTTTGGTTTTTTCTGTGTTTGCTTTGTGTGGGTTTTTTTAAATCTGAAAAAAAAAATTAGAAATCATCTTATCTTTTATATTAAGTGAAATTGTTTTAAACCATGTAAGTTGAGTTAAATGCATGAATATTTTATACTGAATACCACTGAGGGACACTATGGAGAAAATATTTTGTTTTGAGGGCTATGTATTTGGTTATTTTTGTTTTCATTGATGAATTGTATTAATTGTGAAAAGATAACTTCTTCAGGTTTCTGCTAAATTCTTGTCAGCTACATCTCCCTTTTAGTTACCAAAAATGAGGTTACTGATGAAGATATTTGTTTTACAAGTGTAGTATGTTTTTCTGCAGTTACTTTGTGATAGTTATTTGGAGCATCAAATTAGATCCAGAAAGATTTTGATCTTTTGCACTCACTCATATGTTTGAAAAATACATCAGTCTAAACAAATGTGTGCTTCTGACACATCTTCAAACATCGTTTTATCAAAGAAGGAATTTCTGTGACTGCATGTTGGAGTGTAGCACCATCAGACTTTTCAAATTAAATACAAATAATTTAATCTGATAAAGATAAGAATAACAATGAATAATAAAACTGAATACAGTGGGTAGACTGTACATTGCAAAGGCAGTCTTTCATTCTTGAGTTTCATTCTTAGTTGAGGAATAAAAATTACTACAGCAGGTAAGTCTTTATACTTTAAAGCCTATATCCAGCATTTTTTTTTCAGAAAAATTAATTTTAAGACTAAATACTATATAATGCTTTACATTTGAACAATCTTTCTTGATTTGTTACCATAATAGGAGGAGACTGAAACATATTCTTTCAATGAGAACATCTCATATAACACATTAAACTTTCTATTCTGGATTCTTTGGTATTATGACATTGCTTTTGTCCATGATGTGCCACCACCTTTGATGTACTATTACTTCCCATAGTTAATTGGGTGTCTTCACAAGGAAAATCTGAAAAAAACCATAACCTGACTGAGAAGTCATCTGATCATAAGAAGTAAAAAAATAATTATTTATAACGAATTTCTCATGACAAGCCCTTTCTTTTTTATTCCTGTCATTTGGAGTCTATTTTAAACTCTTCTGAAGACACTATATTAGTAACTAACTTTTATATCAAGTTTGTGTCACTTTACTGACAGCCAAGATGATGTAGCTTCTCCTGAACATCCACTGAATAAATCAAAAGTTCTCTTGGCTAGAGACAAGCTGATGCTTGTCTACGTGTTTTAATGTAGTAGGTGAGAGAGAATTTATTCAGGTTTTTCTTTTATGGGTGTTGTGGGTTAACTCTGGTAGACAGCTAAGCCCCACACAGCTGCTCACTCACTTCTCCCCAGGTGGGATGGGAAAGAAAATCAAAAGTGTGAAAGTGAGAAATCTCATGGGTTGAAATAAAAGACAGTTTGATAGGGAAAGCAAAACCTGCATATGCAAGCAAAGCAAAATGAGGAATGAATTTTCTACTTCCCATTAGCAGGCGCATGTTTAGCCCCTTTCCTGGAGAGCACGGCTTCATCATGATTAGCAGCTACTTGGAAGGCAAATATCATAACTCCAAATATCCCCCCCCCCTTTGTCCAATTTTTATTGCTGAGAATAACGTACTGTGGCGTGGGATATCCATTTGTTCAGTGGGGTCAGCTGTCCCAAGTGTGTCCTCTTCCAATTTCTTGTACGCATCCAGCCATTTAGCTGGTAGAGCAGCATGAGAAGCAGAAAAGGCATTGAAGTTGTGTAAGCACTGGCCAGCAAAATCCAAAATATAGCACTTCGTATCTTATCTTTCTTATGACATGGCTATGGCAATAAAGATGTTGAGCTGTTTTGTTGATCTTACAACCCTAAATTGACAAAGCTTGGCAGAAGACGATGCATGGAAGTGAGTGGAACACTGAAGCAGATTATTTATATGATAGAGCATGCCTGTGAATATTGGATAGGACTGATCAGAAAACAGACTGGCTGTTTTTACAGCCTTTAAAAATTACTTTAGTGTCCAGCTCACTATATGTTGCTTAGAGCTTTGATTTGCAACAGTGATTTGCTGACACAATGTTGCCTTTAGCTCCTGTTTATCATATTTAAAAGATTATCCCAGCCAAAACCAGCACTCTTCTCTTACAAAATGTATATCTTATGATGTAGTGAATAAAATTATATACTTATGATAGCACAGATGTACACAGAGCAATATGCCTTGCAGTTACTCACTGAGTCTCATTTGTTATACACTGGTAATAATGTGAGTTTCATTCCTGTGGTATTAATGGAAAGAACATGCTGGCATTTTAAACATAGCCTCTGATTTGTGACATTATTCAGCTGAAAAACTTATTTAAAACTTGCACACAGAAATATTTGCTATACAGCACAATTACTGAAGTGCATTATCAGCGTGAGAGCATTGTAAGATTTGTGGATTCTGAACTTCCAATATGAGAAATACAAAATTCCTCCTGAAGTAAAAGTGTTACCAGGTGATGCGTGATGACAATGAGGATTAGTAGTTTTTGCTAAGCATTATACCTTTAAAATGTTGAAAATACTCTTAGCAAAATAAAGCAATTGTAGAAAAGATTTTGCAAGTGATGATAAGAAATATACTACAAATATACTACAAATCTGCAAGAGCCATGACAAATTCCTAACTTAAAACATGAAGAAAAATTATTATAATAAAAACATCTGTCTAAAGTTATCTTCTAGGTATAGGACAAATACCATGGGAACATATTAAAAGAGATTATCGATATACTTTTTAGAATTATATTTATCATGCCCTATCTTGTGATTTTTGAAAAAAATTAAAGTTGGCATAATTTTTCTTTACAGTTTTTTAATGAAAAGTAAATTCAAATGTACTTCAGGATTTTAATTTCACTAGTATTTTATATCTCTAAAATATATGCTTTATATTAAATAGATCATATAATGTGTATAGCAGTTACCAGACTAAATTAATTACATATCCTGCAACCATAAAGTATCAACACATTAAGTAACTTACCTTTCATTGCAGTTTTTCAGCACTGTAGATCTGAAGACTTATTGTGTATAGATATATTGTCTTCCCTAGAATTTTGAATTAATTTCTATGCTAGAATTCTTAACATATATTAGTTTGTAACCACCTATGATGAACAGTATTATAATAAATAAATTATAACAGCTGAGCTCACTTCTTCTAGTTTCATTTGATCTTCAGGAAGTAGTCTGTAATCCTCACTCATTTTGACAAACTGACATAAGGTAATACAGACTAAACATTAGGGTGTTTTACTACTAACTCTGCTCTAGAATGACAGTTACACTGAATAACAGAAATTCTTTAGCGATGTTTGTCAATAATCACTTTACTATTTCACTTTATTTCCTATCTCTTAACTAGTTTTAAATTCAGAGTAAGGATCTTCACTCCCTTAGAACTTTTCCTTGTTTATGTAACTCCTACTTGGGTCAGTGATTCAGTTGTCTATTCAGTTGACATAATTTTTTGACCAAATCTCTGAATGTCAACTTTTTCTACTGATGGCCACTAAGGCAAAATAACAAGAGGAAATTAGTCTTACTTCATATTTTTTTATATACATTTATCACTTAACTTAAAAATGTTCTATTCTCAGATTTAGGGATTGCTGACTTAATAAGATGGATTAATTAATAACTTGCAACTAATGTTTCTTTCTTCCATGAATCCAGGGACTGAAAAAGCAATATTTGTAAACAGTCACCTGGCATAACCATTCTGGTCAAATTGATAGCCTTAAAATGTAAGGAATATGATCCCATTTTACTTTGTGTTGCTGATTCTGCACGGGTGATCTCCAAGCGGAAGTTTCTAGAGAGAAAGACAGACTTCCAGACCTCCTTGATCATTGTACCAGATGCAGAGGGACTGAAAGGAAGTCTCCTTCAGTCATCTGAGTCAATTATCATGTTATCAAAGATAAGATGTGTGTCTTATTCCCACTTTTCCACCTACAATGTCCATGTTGGCTTTGTTTTCCTTAATCCAAAATTAGAAGTGTTTTGGAACAGAGTGTGCAACATTAGTGCTTCTTGGACTGAAAATGTAAGTCAGAAAATCTGCTTTAATTGATATTTTTGTTGAAAATTTTGTTAGCTTCAGGAAGAAAACAGCACAAACAGAAGTTTCATGAGCAATCTTCAGTTCAGAGCTAAAATACACTAAGACGCAAAACAGAACTGAGTGGCTAGTCCAAAGCTGAGAGAGGCAGACCTGAGATACCAGCAGTCTGACAATACTCCCTGCAGTGTATGTATTCCATCAGTCTGGCAGCGCTGAATTTATTTAAGGAGGGAACTCATGATATGTGCCGGATTTCTGTAGCATGCATATGCAATTTGTTTGCTCTTGGCTAACAACTTTTTTTTTTTCCATTTTTTGTTTTTGTTCTTTCTACCTTATCTCAATCTTTCTTGAAACAGATGACTCTCAAAAAATAAACAAAAAATACTGGCAGCTTTCAGACTACCTTTCCATCTTGAACTTAACAGACAAATGGTATGAAACTTGTAAGCACAGTAGTCAAAGCTGCCTTTGCAATCTGTTGTTTGGCAATTTGCGATTAGGGGGTGGAAAGATTTAAATGTTTTAAGAGATACAGTTTTCCTCTTACAGCTCTTAGCACTTCAGCTATATTTTAATTCTTCAAAGAAAGGAGTGGGAGAAACCAGGAAGGAGTAGAATTTTGAGGTGGCCAAATGATCTTAGCATTTCTTTTAAATTTTGGCAGCTTTCATGCCCTGAATTTTGCAGAAAAACCTCTCAGCCCAAATCAAGGTTCTGAGTGCAATATGTGGAAGGATCTTCTGGCAAGAATCATAGCAAAGTCAACACCTTAGTTACAAAGGAATTATGCATCAGGTCTTGACTCTGTAGAAATTTCACAGCACCTCTTGCTTACACCCTTAATTCTATGAGATGCCTGAGTATTGGATAATGACATGAAAGCAACATAAACCAGATCTCTGTATTTAAAATCTGGGAAAATGTTGAGACTGAAGCCATATTTGAGTATATTTTATATTGAAAGCTATTGAAGTTATATCCAATGTAAATAAATCTAAAAAGGATTTCAAAAAACAGCTCTCCAGATGGTCTTGTTAGGTCCTGCAGTTTTCATGCCCAAAGTGCCAGCTACTGGGGGACCAATATGAGTGGATTTGGTGTCACCAACTGGAATCAGAGAGTAGAAATAGAGGACTTTGGCCTATGCTACCAGTGACTGGAGAGAATGTGTGGTCTTGGTGCCAGCTACTGGAATGGGTGACAGTCTCTGCTGCCAGGTACTGGAACAGGTACGTTGTCTATCCTGAAAATCAGCTACTGAGGGGGAGGAATGGTGTGAGTGAAGTGAGTGAGGAGGTCAATGTTGGTGGCTGAAGCAGAACTGTAAGTCTCAGCACCTATGTCCCAGTGACTGCTGCTGTAGCAGGTCAGACGTCTGTATCTGACCCAAAATGGTATGTGGTGGGGTGCCTCATTCCCTAGCAAGCTTCAAGATTGATGAGCCAGTGGGTAGAAGGTCCTCGGTCCAGCAATGAGATTCAGAACGGGGGTCTGTGCTGGTATTCGTGGGGACCTGACAGTGTGGGAAGACTGTGAGATGAGTGTGAATGTGTGTTGATTAGCGTCAAGCTGAACTTGCAGAAGAGTAGGAGACCTGGGAAGTGGTTTATAGGGCCTGAGATCCAGGCAGTGGTATCAGGTGGACAGAGTGACCATGCTGCTTCAGTACTCATGGTGATTGATGAACGTGAGTTTCCCTGTGAATCTTATGAATCTGAAGCATTGTGTGTGTTTTCACTCATGACATTCAGTCTTCACCAGACAAAGAATCGACCATAGAATCATAAAATATGCTGAGTTGGAAGAGATTCATCAGGATCGTGGAGTCCAACTCCTGGCCCTGAGCAGGACTCCCCAAGAATGATACTATATGCCTGAGAGTGTTGTCCAAATGCTTCTTGAACTCTGGCAGGCTTGGTGCTGTGACCACTTCCCAAGGGAGCCTGTTCCAGTGCTCAACCACTCTCTGGCTAAAAAACCTCTTCCTGATATCTAACCTAAATCTCCCCTGACTCAGCTTCATGCTATTTCCTCGAATTTGTCACTAGGCACTGCACGAGAGTGAAGAGATCAGTACTTGCTGTGAGAGACTGAAATGTTAATGGTTAATGACTCAAACAATCGGCCATTTGCAAAAGCAGCAGGTGCTTTGCTGAGGCCAGGTTTGCACCCCTCAAGGGGAGGACGACAGTTTTTGGATGTGTTCTGGTGAAAACTCTGATCTGCATAAGAACAGCCCAGGTGCAGAGGGGGGTGAGTACCCACCACTGGAGGATGACCATGATCAACTGAGCTTTGCTTAGCAACAAGCTGGGTTTTGAGCAAGATAAGGGAGAAAGCTGATAAGAAACAGATCCTGTGGAGGTAGAGTAATGCTTTTTATCGTGCCAATGTCCTCCCTTACACAGTTGGCTCAGTTGTAAAACTCTCCCCCCTCCCTAGGAAGGTACTGGTACATGGGACATTTGCATTCACATGTAGGCCTGAGGGTATTCATCCCTTCTGATAAGGAGTAACTGGCTCAGCTACACTGATGTGAGAGGCAGCTGTCATGTCTTAGAAGGTGTCATAAACCATCAAAGACCCCCATAGCACCCCCAGACACATTTCTGGGGCCTTCCACCATGATCCACAGTGTTGTAACAGACAGTGTAAAACTCTCCCTGCATGGGAGGTACCTGGACGTTCCCACCTGAACCTGAGCGTATATTAACCCATTGAACTCTATGTTTCATGGGCTTCTCCCACCCATGACAGATCAAGACTCTGACCATCACTTTGACCAACAGACATTGAAATTGCAACAATCAAGTCACATCACTGGATACAAGGATGGTGATATCTTTCCACCATCTACTCTTATCCTTTCTTTCTCTTCCTTATATATTTTCTGACACAATATCCTTATATATTATTGCATTTCTAAAATTAATTTAAAAAATGGCTACATACCTCCTTTCCATTGCAACCAAATTGATCTAAAATAAACCCTACATAAATACACAATATAGATATACACTGGCCATTCAGTGTTCTTTCGCTCTAATCAGCCCCAATGCATCTATTAACACGAACGCAGTTACCCTTGCCTTCAGGAGCTGGTCATAAAACTTGCCTCTCCTCTTCCCCTCATGAGGAAGTTGTAGACTGTAATGAGGTCTCCCCTCAGTCTGCTCCAGGCTGAACAAACCAAGTGACTTCAGCTGCTCCTCATAAGGCTTCTCTTCCAGACCCTTCACCATCCTTTTGGCCCTCCTTTGGATGCTATTTTTAAAAATGTTAAAAATATAAAAATGTTTTTTTATATTGTGGTGCCCAAAACTGCACACAATATTCAAGGTGAGGCTGCACCAGCGCAGAGCAGAGCAGGACAATCCCCTCCCTCCACCGGCTGGTGATGCTTTGCCTGATGCCCCCCAGGACACAGTTGACCTTCCTGGCTGCCAGGGCACTGCTGACTCATATTCAGCGTGCCATCTAGTAGGACACACACAGCCAGGGTTGCCCTGCCCCAGGTGCAGAATCCAGCACTTCCCCTTGTTCAACTTCCTGTAGTTGGTGATTGCCTATCTCTATAATTTGTCGAGGTCTCTCTGCAGGATGGAAGACGACTTGTCTGTCTGCACTTATGTAGTGTATGAATCTTATATATAGGTGCTGTTGAAGGCAGCACCTTGTTTGTGGCAATTCATGCAGCAGGCCATGCATGAGTCACATGCTGAGATTTGCTACTTGTTGAACCTGCAGTGTGGCCCAGAGACCTCCTGGTCTCCAGGTGTCCTGGACTGGGCTCCAACAGCAGGGCAGGAGGAATTCCTGGGTGTTGAGTTGCTGGAAGCAGTGGTAGCTTTTAACATCCCTTAACAATGGAGATACATGTTTAGTGGATCTGTGGAAACCCACAGAAAGGATGTGGTGGCAGCTGATAATAAGTCTACTCAAAATCTCACATGGAATAAAGCAGAAGAGAAGAAAACATTATAAACTTTTACAAGGTATATTTTATGCTTCCTCTTTGGCCATTTTGGTGTCTTTAGGGGCACTGAGATGATTAGAGGGGTGGAGCATATCTCCTATGAGGAAAGACTGAGAGGATTGAGGTTGTTCCACCTGGAGGAGAGAGGGCTCTGAGGTGACCTTCTTGTGGCCTTTCAGCACCAGAAGGGGGCTTACAAGAAATCTGCAGAGAGACTTACAAAGAGGGCGTGTAATGACAGGACAGGGGGAATGGGTTTAGAGTGAAAGAGGGTAGGTTAAGATTAGATATTAGGAAGAAATTCTCTATTGTGAGGGTGGTGAAGCACTGGCACAGGTTGCCCAGAGAAGTTGTGGTTGCCCCCAAGGCCAGGTTGAATGGGGTTTTGAGCAACCTGATCTAGTGGAAGGTGACCATGACTGTGGTGGGGTGGCTGGAACTAGATGAACTTAAAGATCTTGTCCAACCCAAACCACTCTATGATTCTATTTCATAAAAGAACGGGCTTAGAATGTGAAAAACACAAAATTAAGGTTATTTTTACTCTATTATCACTGATACGTATGTATAATCTGGCCTTAGTAAAGTAGTTAGCACTAGAGATTTTCTGTGATTCTCAATTAGTGAGTTTTATAAAGTTATCTCCTAATTATAAATGCCAACAAATACAGGCAGGAAGAAGTATAATTTGCAGTTACAAAGTTCAGTTCTATTATTCTCTTTAGTACTAACATTATCCAGATTACTCATTAGCAACAAAACTGTTTAAATTTCTGTACTTGAATCTAGACATATAATTTATTCAATAAGTTAACCAAATATAATTTATTCCTTCATAGTTTAATCATCATTCTTTTCTGTAGCAGTTAAAACAGTTAATTTCAGCTTGTGTCTCCTGTGTTACCAACACTTTTCATAAGATGGCAAAAATACTGACGAGTATAAAATAGTAAATTACTTCCAAAGTATTCTGCTTTCCATATAATTCCTTATTTTTATGTTAAAACCTCTGAATCACTAGATACAAATAATAAGCAAATATCTTCAAACTACTTCACTCAGACCCTAGAGTACTTGATCTTAGCATGGTATGGTCTGATCTACAGTAAAACAAGTAATTGATTTCCTTAAAAATTTTTTTGCAAGAACTTCTCTATTTGTTGTGGACTCCTTTTTCATTGCATCAATATGACCCAAAATAAGTATATTTTCTAAAGAAAGGGCATTTTACATTACAGAAATATTAATGTATGAAAACTTATGTGTTATTTCTTATATATCTGTGACATTCAGCCAAACTTAATTTTGTATAAGGATTTTGGAAAAGCAGAAATATTTTCTCCTTTTTTAACTCAGCAAATTCCTTTTTTCTTCTAACTGGCCATGGGGTACTCTGCCCATGGAGTACACAAAGCAAAGCCAATTAAAAAAGAAAGAGAAAAAGAAAAAAAGAAAAAGAAAAAAAGGAAAAATATTTTACTTTCATTCCAGCGTCACTAGCCACTTCAATCTGATAACTGAGTAGAACGTGCTTTTGCACACATGACTTTCTGCTGGGCTGTTGTACACGCACTTGGCTACAGTATAGGAAAGCAAATATATTTGTGCTTGGCTGAAGTTGCAGTAAACAGTATATTGTCCATTGATCCTTATGTTTCTCTGTTTATTTCGTGTTCATACTTCATATATACACAAAATCAATACTTTGAGCATTCCATTTTGATAACTTCAAAACTGATTTTCTGCAATTCTTCTTTTTAAATAACTTTTCACATATTTGTAGCTGTCCATTTCAGTTGTCAGAGTGAATCTGCAACATTTCTGCCCTTTCACTTCAATTTTCTAAAGCAATGAGAGAAAAAAAATTCTTAGGCAAAGGAATAAACTAACGTTACTGCAGCAGAACTCTCTATGGGACTTAACCTCAAAAAAAAAAATCAATGATATCTTAGCAAACAAATTTTGAGATTTTTCAAAGGTTTTATTTCAAACAAACCTTAAAGCATAGATTGGGGACAGTTTTCAAAAGAATAGAAAAATCATGTCGTAATATGAAGGTAAAATATCTGCTGAAAATCTTTGTCTTTTTTGAAGCAAAAGTATTTTTTGTGTTGTGAAAAGAATGTTAGAATTTTTAGCAATAGCAAAGCAAATATTTCCCTCATTCTTAAAAGTGAAATTAATATGTTCCTGGAATATTTATTCAGAAAAATTTACAAAGGTTGCATCCAGAGACTAACATTGTACAGTACTAGGAAGTGTTGCTAACAGTTGAGAAATATCTAGCCTAAAACCCTCAATGTCTTATAATGGGAACAGTTTATCAGCTTTGGCTGGCAATTGTGACCTTTGGATATTCACAGAGTCAGAGAATATGCTGAGTTGGAAGGGACCCACAAGGATCATCAAGTCCAACTCCTGGCCCTGCACAGGACCATTCCCAAGAATCACACCATGTGCCTGAGAGTATCATCCAAACAGTTCTCGAACTCTGTCAGGCTTGGTGCTGTGACCACTTCCCTGAGGAGCCTGTTCCACTGCCCAACCATCCTCTGGGTGAAGAATCTTTTTCTAATATCCAACCTAAGTCTCTCCCAATACAACCTCAGGTCATTCCCTCAGGTCCTGTTGCTGGTCACCACAGAGGAGATCAATGCCTGTCCCTCTTCTTCCCCTCATGAAGAAGTTGTAGACTGCAATGAGGTCTCCCCTCAGTCTCCTCTTCTCCAGGCTGAATAGACCAAGTGACCTCGGCTGCTTCTCATACGGCTTCTGCTCAAGGCCCTTCAACATCTTCATTGCTTTCCTTTAGACAACAC
Source organism: Pseudopipra pipra (assembly GCF_036250125.1). Lineage (NCBI taxonomy): Eukaryota > Metazoa > Chordata > Aves > Passeriformes > Pipridae > Pseudopipra > Pseudopipra pipra. The sequence goes on along the minus strand of NC_087554.1, from coordinate 36,144,729 downwards.
TCTCAAATATCTTAAAACTGTGAGGGACTGAAAGAAGTTCAGTGGTTAGAAACATATCTGTGTGTGGGGAAGGGAGCAGATCAGGTTCAAGAGTGGTAGTGGAATGGTGCTCTGCCCCCCTTCCGTAACCCCACCTCCTTCAGAGCCTCTAGCACAGCCGTCAGTCACTGGCTGACACTGGGGGCACTGCCTCTTACCACACCCCCTGTAGCCCCCGATGCAGCCCCAGAATGGCTGGCGTATCAAAAGCCCCACCTGAGGGGGGATGGCCACAGGAGTCCAGAGCAAAAAAACCCAACACCACGTGGCCTTCATGTCATTGCAGCTCTACTGTTCTTGAATTTCTGGTAGCTGGTTCTACAATGCGTCTAAGGCATTCTCTCTCTCTCTCTCAACTACTTCTTCTCCAATTCCCTTTTATTGATATTTGGGTAACTTAACCCTGGATGGGTTGGAATTTGCTAAGTCAATGCTTTGTGAAATGCTTTAATTGAATGTTTATTTTAAACTTTTACCAAGTTCCCTGACTTTCCAGAGTTTGCCAGTAAAACTGTGTTATTTTGACCCCCTGAGAAGCATTGTAGCATTTTTACCATGTGCAGCCTCAAGGTAAAAGGACCTGGGCCTTTGGGGCCTTGTATCTTTTTTACTTAAAACCCTTTCAATGAACTGTGGGCTGAGCTGGGAACTTACAGAAAGCCACTTTTTTTTTTTATTATGTTTTTTTATTAAGAGTTTAGTTGTTTGGAGTTTTTTTTTAATGGCAGATTTTTTTAGTTTTGGTTGGATTTTTTTCCAGGGAAGGGCTGTGGCAGGGTCAGCTTCCTTTCAGCTAGCAAGATTGTATACCTCCCTGCTTGTTGTGCTCCTTCAAATTCAAGGTAATATATTGGGATCAGAATAACACCTAGACCAGACGACTGTTTCACCATTACCTTTTGTAGTAGTCTCTTTATACCCTTACTATGATGATTATTTTCTTGTAACTGTTCTCTTTTAATTATTTAATTTTGCCTCACATAACATTTGCATTCCAGTTTTGCATGCAGAATGTGTTTCACTGAGTTTAGAAGTCTGTGAGTGAATACCACTACCAGTAACCAGTGTAGATGGGAACAAAACCACACCCAGTTCACAGATAGATGGGAACAAAACCCACAGCAGTTCACATGAAGATGCAAGATAGAAGAAGTAACAGAAACAGACCATTCCCAAAATTCATTGCTTAAAGAAACAAATCAGCTTGCTCTGAATCACCTCAAATCCTGAATGCTATTTCCAGTTAAACTATATTTGAGGACTCAAGCTATGATAAGGTATTGTGACAGTTGCCTGTATCAGTTATATATGAGAATATGTCATATAATTTCTCACCATGCTCTAGAAATAATGAGAACAACTCTTGACATCAAAAGAATGACCAGATGTAAAACAGAAAAAATCAGGAATTATGAAATGCTATAATAAATGTTACCGAAACATGGAAAATCTAAGTGAGTCTTTTTGATAGCATGCTATATCTCCTCCTGGGAAAAAAATAGAGACCTCGAAGAATATAATTTGTTGCCCAAGGAAGCTCTGCACCATTAAAATCTACTTCTTTCCTCCTGGAGAATTAAAATAGGATAAAACCCTTAAAATTGAGTAGCAAAATCACTGTCAAGAAACTGCAGTTAGATTGTGATTATTGTTGTTATTGTATTTTGTTCTTAACCATAAAAGCTTTTTGAACAATTGCTTGAAACCTGTCTACAAACACAAATAAATTAAATGAATAGTACCTTTTCAGTAATTGCATCATGATGTTTACTTTTATGACTATGAAACTTGTTTTGGCAAAATGAATCTTTCTATGTAATTGACAGCTTAAATCTATTGTGTAGAAATATTTTTTTTTCTGAGTGATTTTGAATTTAATTATTTGACTTTTCTCATTGTTTCATCATTCTTGTCTTCTTGTTCCACCTTATACCAGTTCACCAATATAGGAAAAAGGCTGAACTTCAACACCTGTAATGCACGTAATTCTATCCTCAGAAAGTAAGCCGACACAGCTCTGAATGTACAAGAATTTTATGACCACTACATATCTTTAGTCAGCATGTTATTACTTCAGAAAGAAAACTAAATCCTAGGAAAAAAACTGTAATACAAATAACAGACAAAACAACGAAAATGTGGGTATATACAAATTAGTCCTGTAGCAAGTCAAAAAAAGATTTCTTCAACAAAATAAAGAAAAATTAAAGTATTGTGACCTATAAAATCAAAACATTTCCATTTTATCCAGAACTTTTCAAATGAAGGTTTTGACAGGAAGAGTCCACATGACATTATGGGATTAAAGCTTTTACAGAAGTTCTCTATTTGTTGTGAAAGCTAAAACTGAAATGCATGCATTTTCTGTGAGATTTTTTTAAAAATCCGTTCATATTTCAATTGTGTATATGACAAAATATTTCATCTTCATATGTGAAGAAATAGGCCAGTGTAATTGAAGAAAAAAATATGAGTATATCTGTGCAGTCTGTGGCCTAAAATTAATCAGGTTGTAGTTAAAATACTTTTGAATTATAGGGTGTTCCCATAAATAATATCTTAACATTCCTAAAGTGTTATGAAATTTCTAACATTTGCTGGTTGCCTTGGTTGCAGCTAGTAACAGATGTTTCAAAACATAAGCCAGGTCATGAGCCACAGAACTGAACAAACAGCTTTTTTTTTCCCCCTTTTTTTTTCTTTAAAAAAAAAATAAAATATGAGATACTATATTAGTTGATTATACTAGCTAAGTTGAAAAATTTCCACTGGCTTGACTCTTTCTTTGTCTTCTGCTGTAAACAGGGCCAGAAACTTAGTCTGAGTCAGACAAACTCCAGTTTACATTGTTCTGCCAAGTTGCAGATGTCATTTATTCTCTGTCATTAAATTATAAACAGACTTCTAATTTACTGAATATTTAGAAAAGAGGAAGTATGGTCTAAAACATTTATTTTGGAGCAACAGGTTATAAAAAATTTTAAGATTTCTAGTAGTAATCTCCAGTATCTAGAGGAGGTGGACAAATAGAGTTTCAGAAATGTATTTTGCTCTCAAGTGTTCATAACAATCATTTTTTTCATAGAAATAACCAGATCTCACTTATGTGCTGTATCTTGGGTCATTCTTTCTTGGTTGGGTTCCTTCTCTCTCTTTCATACACCTATTTGCAAGAGCTAATGGAAATATTTGCGTAATACCAGCATTATATTGTTATTTTTCTCCGCTTTTGCAGGCATCTTTTTAGTTCACAAACAAGGTGATATTGCTTTGAGATCTGACTAGAGATGATGGTGTTTATTATTGGTCTGATATTGTATTCAAAAATCCCAGTGTTTCTATTGGAAAAGCAGAAATGTTTGTGAAGTGCAGTGATGAATTCAAAATATGTCTCTTAATACAATGTTTTTCACCAAGTAGTTTTGATACTAAACATTCTTTGGGATAGAGGATAAAGTTGATAGGCAATTAGTTTATATATTAGCCAGTTATATCTGTCTAAATTTGACAGAGAATAGAGTTGCAGAGGATGACCCAGAGGTCAAAACATTTAGAGTGCTTTCCTCCTAATTTTTTTTTTCCTCCATTGATCTCATCAAAATTTGGAGGAGAGCAATTTGGATGCTATAGGTCTGCAGACTTTTGAATAGAACCTGAAGCTGTGTAAAAGAGATTCTTTGAATCCAGTTAAAACAGTTTTATCTAACTGTTCACTGATTCGTCTTCAGTGGTCATGATCTGCCTCTGGCAAAGCGCTTCTTCTTGGGATTGTGAACATTGCTCTCCATGATGCTTCTTCTAACAGTGTGAATATTGACTTGCACTTATAAAGGTCAGGCAGCTGCTACAGTTATTGGAAGTGAGAACACTGACTCCAGCAATGCTCTCTGAGAAGAATTTAACCTTCAAATTATAAAACAGAGTGCTCACCAGAGCTAGGATTTCAGCCAACTTGAAAGTTAACCTTACTTCTCAGCAAACATAAATGTGGACTTCAGCATTGCCCTAGCAAAAGAAAAAAAAAAGTAAATCAAACAACTAAGTAGATAAAAGATCCAAAAGATATACCTATCAGGCATTTAATTTTACTTTTTAACAGGTTGCCAGACTATATGGAAAGAGTCACTTTCAGATTTCTTAGCTTCCCAAACAAATAATGGCTTCAGCTTTTGAGAGTGTTGTGTGGAAAGATCAACCATCCCATACATTTCCTTTCTCTATTGTTCTGACATCAGATCAAAGAAGTTGATTCCCAGTGAAGCACAGCAACCCAGTTAGCTCGCCTTTGAAAATTCTTTGGTATTCGCTATCATGTGGATTCAAGCTCAGAGCACAGCTGAGGTAATTTAAGGTCTGTAGGAATTTGGCTATTACGATCATGTCCTGCGGTACAATACAAGAAAGATGACTGTGTAGAAACAGAACTGCAAATGAGAATGAAGGCTCACTTTTCATCTTGATGGAGTGTAAAAAATAATATTTTTAATTTTTAATGCAACACATTTATATTGTGGCAGTAGTGGCAGTAGGCTCATATTGCATATAAATGAAGATGATTATTTGGTTTGTAGGAGAGTAAAGGAGACATTATGATGAAGAATATACCAGAAAAGTAATAAAAAGGAAGAAATATATGTAAGTCTTGGCTGTTTAGGAAAGGCATTGCTTTCCGAGTTTGGGCTTTTTTTTTTTTTTTTTTTAATGTATTATAACTTACAGAGTTTTAAGTTTGACATCTGGCAGATTTGAGATAGTGTAAAAATCATCCTTAATGGCAGTTCTATCTCATCAGTAGGGCCACCATTCAAGTAACAAAGTGCCAATCAATTGCTCTTGTTCTTCTTGAGCTTCAAGATATTACTGGAGAGCTTTTTGCAGAGATCATGATCTCTCTGTTTGATATCCCATTTATTATAACTATAGTTAAAGTTCTTCAGGCTTATCCCTTATAACCCCCTAATTTTTGACTGTTTTTTTTTTTTCTCCAGAATAAGACATAGCTTGCTAAGTTTCATTCCTCCTTGGCCATCTTCACCTTCCCTCACAGAACAGGTTTTATTATATTGAAAGACAAGGGAAAAAAATAATAAAAAATTAACTGTGCAGTTTTATTTGAAATATGAAAATGAAAGATGAAAACCACAATTGTTTAAGGTGTTTCATTGTAGTGCTACAGATCTAAATAAATTGATTTTTTAAATTAAAATGAAATTTCATGGTCAATTAAACTGTGAAATAAATCATTTCTTATGAAAAAAGAATACAATATGAAATCGGAGGAAATATGTGAATTATACACAGTGCTTAAGCTGAGTGAAGAAAGGTTTTTCCTCCCTGGACATTACTTAAAACACTCTGTCTCAGATATAATTTATTTTTGGCTTATCAAGTTATTTCTTGTTAATATAGTCTTACAGTACACTGGATAATACAAATATTTATTTTCAAAATATGTACCAAATGGTTTCACTTGTTTCTGAAAATTAACCAGAACAAACTTATGATATTCTCTTGGTATAATATCAACTAAATAATGGTCTGATTTTCAGCTGTTGCAGCATGGCAGACATTAACATAGTAGAACAAAACAGTGCAGTTCACTGACACTTGAATTAAATGTAATAATCTTTACAATATGTGATCATATTGTTTAACACCTAACTCAAACAAATATAATATTTAAGCAATAGCTTAAATTTAAGCTCTGGACAGGCTTTTGTATTTTATTTTAAAACTTGCCATGTAGTTTGTGTAACAGAAGAATGTGCCTTTTATTTACTATCCCAAATAAAAATATCCTAGTCAAACTTTTATTTACTTGAGTGTATACAAAAAAAAACTAAGCCAAAATCTCAGAATAAACAATGGCATCTCTGAGTTATTCAATAAAGAAAATAAAAGTGTTGTGCAATGTAGGAAACTTCACTTTCAAAATAAAAAAGAGCAGAGAAAAAAATCTGCTTTCTTCTCTTAACTTCCAAACTGTTCTGTTCTAAGTATCATCATTGTCGAGGAATTTACACTGCAGATGAATATAATACTATTTTACCAGTCCACACTCAAACTCACTACCTGAACCACCTGCCACCTCTATATTACTCGTTTTGATATCCAAGTTGCTTCCAGGCTTCTTCACCTAAATTGTGACTTGATATGTTCTAGGACATACACCAAGAATACACGATGTGAAGCACAGGAACTAGGTTTCTTAATTGCTAAAGAGTTCTAAAATTTTAGGGTAAGCTCAGATTTCAGAAACTTAAACTGCAAAATCTAACTGAGAAACGAGTTGCACTTATTGTTGAAGCCTAATTTCATCTACCTTTGTAATTAATTACAACATACATGCACACATCAACTCTCAGTAATTATTATCTCCTAATTATCGAGAGGAATGGGCAAGCACAAAGTGGTCAGCTTTCCAAAAAATGAAGAAAACCAGGCCTTTCCTTGCTTGAATGTCATTAAAAAATCACATACTTTTTTCCCAGTTGTTCAACATTCTGCTCTGTCATTTCTTAGATTAACATGATTGCTTTAGGAGGTGTTTCATAAAATTTGCAGCCTACTGTATCAAATATACCTGGATTGATCAGGTAAACTATAGTGACTGAAGCAATTACTACCTTCTGTCAACTGACTCACAAGAAGGTTTCATAACTGGCCTTGTCCTAGTAGGCTGAAGCAGCTCAGAAAAAATGTTATTTATAACATTGCATTTCCTGTTATATTATGACTGTAAAGAAATCCTTTTAATTTTAATGGTATTTTTACATCATTGTTTAATAGTTCTTTAAATATATGTGATTTAGGAAAGACATAACTTAAAAGTGTCATTGAAAACTTGTGACTTCCTTTACTTTGTAATTAATTCTTACCTGACGAAAAAAGGAGCAGTGATCTTGTAGCAGCAATTGAATTGATATACAGGGATAAGTCACACTACTGAAGTTTCTGGAATAAGGCATCACTGCTTAATAGACACTCTGGAAGTTATATAGGAGAGATTAAATTGCAACTAAGTCACTTAAGATGTGGCTTTTAGATTGTTTAATTATAATATTATTAGAAAATAATGTATTATTAACTCTTACAGATAATTTTTCTGAACCATTATCTAGAATTTGACAAAGTATAAATCAATATCTTTCCTCTGCTAGTAGGCTTAGGTTCAAATCCTAAACTTGGTGGCTGCTGTTTAAATAGAATATGTGAGGAAGAGGATTATAAGGACATTCTTGAGAGAGCAGACCAAAAGTTTGTCATGTTCAGTGGCCTCTGTCTGACAGGGACCAGGAGCATATAGTTGTGGAAAGACTAGAAGAACAGGTAAGCATATGATAATAATGCTTCAGAGAAAAAAAGTTTTCAGCTTTCCTCCATTTGCATATGAGGCACTTCTACATGTGTGATTGTAGCTGTGTGCTTACTAGTGGGGTATAGATTATGTTTTTCTTGAATTGATATAATTTCTTGAACTTACCTTTTAGTATCCATAATACCTTGCAGTACTTTACTCCAGTTTAGATATTTAATGAAAATAAAAAATAAATTAATTTATATTGTCTTGACTGTACCATTTGACATCATTTTAATTTGATGTTTCTTGTGATGTTTTATTATTACAAATAATAAATAGAATCATAGAATATCCTGAGTTGGAAGGGACCTACAAGGATCATGGTGTCTAGTTCCTGGCTCTGCACAGGACAACTCCAAAAATTGCACCTTCTGCCTGAGAGCATTGTCCAAAGGCTTCTTGAACTCTGTCAGGCTTGGTGCTGTGACCACTTCCCTGGGAGCCTGTTCCAGTGCCCAACCACCCTCTGGATAAAGAACATTTTCCTATTCACATTTCATTCTCAAAATTTTGCAGACCTCTAGCATAAAGTTGACTCATTGCATTAACTTTTTTAATCCTTTTTGGGTTCCTACAATTGTATAATTTCCATTTTTGTGAATATCTGAACAATATTAATGTCTTAACAGTTTATACTATCTTTAATGAAAACATAACTCTCTTCCAATTTTCTAAGCAATCTATTTTTATCCATTGAAAAGGTCCTTTACTATGACACTGTGGAATATTTTTGAATACAAATAGAAAGTAAAAAAACCTAAACATCTTGTAGACAGAGGACATCTTATTTCTTTAGCAAAACTGCATTTTCATATATGGTACCCAGTCATTTACAGCATCATCTGGATATGAAAACACTGGTGATGAATTTTGTGGGTTTAAGTATTAGATGTTTCTCATTTGTTTCTGATGATTGTTAAAACTGTATTTAAAATTTGAAGCTTCTAAAATATTCTTTACTCATGTTTTTTTCCTTCTGCTACTAATAATATCAGATTATTAGGAAAAGTAACTTTAAGTACGAGAAAAAGAGCATTTGAGAGAGTACAGCCTTACTGATGCAAACATATTTTCATTTCCTCTGATTATTTTTCTCAAGTGGTAGTCACTAAGTGACTCACTAATAGCTACATTATGCCTTTAAACAGTACATTGATTTATTCAGTTTGCAATGGAGTGTTTATTCTTCATGTTTTTTACAGTAGCCTATCCAACTCTTAGGTTCTGCCAGTTCAGCAAAACTTAATTTTCCAGCAGCTACATTCGAGCTTTTATTTTCTACAATAAATGAGCAGTTTGTTGCACTAATAAAGCAAGTTTAAATAAAACTGTACCTCATTTCAAAAACTCATCATAAAGTGCAGTTCTTTTAACTGATTCAAACATAAGATCTCAAAATAGTATTCATTATGTTTCACTATATCAATTTCCCCTCCGTGCCAATGTATGGAGACATTGTAGTTGAAATGTTTCATTGCCCCGTTATCACCTATGGGTCGTATTCCCTTCTCAGAGGGTGATCTCTTCTCCTAATCTATGATATGATATTATGGGAATCTCTGGCCATAATGCCACATTAGAATTGAAGTTCAGCTGATAAAGTGGTCTGCATAGGCTGTTGACACTAAGACACTAGACACAAAGACTGCAACTGTTACAAAGGTATTATTTTCCAACATGTAATCTGTTATTCTAAGAGGTAGTTTCCCACAAAAAGAGGTATTTTCCTAAAAACCTTAATTTTTTGGAAAGAAATTATTATTTAAACTGAAAATCTGTATAGATAGAAGTGTTCCAACCATGTTCCTTAATCTTAGAGATCCAGGCTTCTGTCACTAAAGCCTTTGTGGAACTTTGTATTGCATCTTTAGCAGAACAGCTTTTTTATTCAGTTGCAGTAAACATACCACCTCTATGATGATTTTCTATAACTGTTTGTCTATCAGTCTGTGAATTTTAAAATAAGAGGAGATCACCATTTTGTCTTTGCTTTCTAGGAGACAAACTGTTTCTTCCAACTGCAACAAAAGCTATTGGGGCAGGAGGTGGGAGCAGGGAACAGAACTGAAAACACCTTCTCTTAGATTTGTTTTTTAGATTGTCTAGTAGGATGACAATGGCTTGAAATCCTTCACTAGTTTTGTTATCTTGCAGATCCTGTACTCTGAAGGGAGAGTGATGATCATGGTGTGACAGTGCCAGCTGGAAGCAATGTCATCTAAGCAGCTATCTAACACCCCAGATCCTGAGGTGGAGAAGGAAAGATTTGTATCTATAAGAACTCAAAGAACACTAATACTAAATGTTCAAACTCTCTTTGTGTTCCCTTAGGCCTGCTGCTGAAGTTGAGAGTAAAGAAAGCACAAGAAAGACATAACAGGCAGGAGCAAAATAACTACACAGTAGTTAGGAGGTACTGTGGGATAGTTATTAAACTATAATGCCTGCTGACAGCAAATGGAGCAATCTGCCTCCTGTAGCATCCTATACATATGAACTTGTGCAACTCAGTTAACTACTTTCTGCTGCAGTCATCACCATTTGTGAAATAAATATAATAAGTACATTACTGGATACGAAACTATGCATCTTAACACTGACTAAATGGTTTCATTGCTGCCTTTGTTTTACATTGAGAGGTCTTAACTGTGTCTTGAAGAACAGGTAGATTTACATACTGTTAAAACTCAGAAAATCTAAGCCTTGTAGCCTGTCTGATGATTGGTTCAGCTTTCACTATTCTGATGCCAGGTACTATTAACTGGCCAGTGGATCCCTCGTAAGCTCTGTAAGTCCCACTGAGAAAGATTTCTCATCTGTCTTCAGAAATCTCAGTCCTGTGGGTGTTTTAGTGTGGTATTTGAACATGCACTTATGAATAAATATTTTATTTTCAGAAACATGTGGTTTCTATTTTTATTTGCCTTTCTATTTGTCTTATATGTGGAAGTTCCTTTTTAAGATAACATAAAAGAGCTCTATTACAGAATTTAATACGAATTATTGCAGTGGTCTGAATACCAATGTCGCTGTGTTTAGAAAACTATTTGTTCCAAATAAATCTGAGTTTAAGACTCTCTTAGGTCAGTAGAAGAGTCAAAAACCCTGCCAGGGAGCTCCTCTGTGGATATAAGACCCTCGTTCACTACCACAGAGAGGACATCTGTGTCACACCAGGTGCAGGGCTGCAGGAAGGAGGAAAGAATGCTCTCTTGTGGAATTAGAGGGAGAAATAGTCTCTTCTCTCCCGTTACACTTGTTCTCTGCCAAGAAGACACACTTGTGCTGGGGCCAAAGTGCTGAAACCAGTAGTACAGAGTGTAGAAGAATAATAGGAAAACAGAATTTCAGAAAAAGGTTGTTTCTTCCCTGCATAAAAACACCTAGAGGTGTGGAATTGTTTTTTCTACTGATGAAGACCCTCCGGAAGCACAATTTAGGATGTTATTGTGAGGCATAATTCAGGAAGAGATAAGAAAAAGGCTTGCAGGGTCTGCCACTAGAATGGAAATCACACAGAGATTGATAATTTTGAGATCTGTTTAAAATCCTTGCAAAAGAAAAGTTTTAAGAACTTACACTGATTTCCATTGCAGCAACATTTGTTGTGAAATTTATGGTTAGATCTTCTCTTTGGCAGCCACTAGAGGACAACCTGATCACATACTTTTAAGTTAGTCTGACGTTTATACCCACAGCGATACATAGGCACCAGTAGCCTTTAATCTATAACCCCTTCCCTCTGACAAAGATAATCTCTAAATCCTATGAGAAGCCAGAAGTTTTAAACATATGGAAAAAAAAGCATCCCACAGGTCTATGTGAGAATCTGCATGAACCTGACCCATAAGGTTTTATCTGTAAAAAAATGTAGATTTTTGCACAGTTGGTAGGAAACAAAGAAAAGGAATTTTCATTAAAGTAAATAAACAGGAAATATGAAATAATGTAACCTCTGATTTGTTTGGCTTGAACTGATGCAGGTATTTTAAAGTACCTTCATCTTATATCTTTAACAGCATTTTACATAATTGTACAGTAACTAGTCTACTGGAACATATTTATTACAGGATTGCCAAAAGGCCTCAGTTGGCCATATGTAGTAATAATATACACTGAGAGCTTCCTCTCTAGAAGCCTTATGGTCTGAACAGTTAAGGCAGAAAGGGTGATAAAAGAAAAAGGGGGAACAAAGGGTTAAGTGCCATGCACCGGCTGAAACCAGGGAATGAAAAGAGAGACAGTAACCGGATTTGTCCATGCACCTGGTACCTCAGTGTAGAAGTGTCAGTGCAAGGAATAGCAAACTCTTTCTCCCTGCAGAGTTTTCACTTGACTATAATAATAGGGTATTGATAGCTCCTGCCTTTGAGAAAGAAAAAATATTTTGTTTTTGAAATCACTCATTTATATAGTTATGTAAGTGTGATTGGATTTTTACTCTCATGCTTATTAGAGACACTGACAGAAAGAAAATTATCTATCCTTCTAGCATCTCTTTCTCCTGTGTACCATGTCTGAGGGAGAATTTTGCTCTGACTGTAGGTTTCTACAAACTTCCTTTACTTACTTCCACCTATTTATCCATATGAAGCACATCGTGCAGTCTGGAAGCTTCCCTATCTCAAATATATTTCCTTCTTCCCATTTTTGTCAGACTCTGCCCTGGAGTAACTCTCATTACATCCAATTTCCATCTGTCCATAGTTTGCACAAAGGGATGTAAAAACGGTTTGTGTTTTGCTTCATTTTACATTGCATCAGATTTTACAACAAAAAATCAGGGCTTCTGGCCCTTAAAGGGTTAGTAACTAAAAGTGCACTGAAAGCTCACTGGGGTGGGAGCAGCAAAGGCACAAAGCATTAAGTCAGAACGGCAACAGGGAAACAATGTCAGCACAAGGACAATAAACACTGTTATTCTTAGTGCACCAGGAATAACAGTGATTATTGTTCTTGTTTTAACATCATGTTGTTTTCATAATTTTTCTGGACAACAGCACAATGTAAGAGGAAGTGCTGAGGTGACCTATAAGGAGATTTTAAAATTATAAAATGGAGAGGGAGAGAAAAGTCTTTTTACTCATGTTAATTTTGCATTGATGGGACTTTAAGAACGCTGAAACCAAAACACCTAGACAGATGTGCATACATATTTATTTCTTCTTGACAATAACAGCTTCTGAATTGCCATGGCACACAAACAGCCATGTGTAGGTCCCCATAAAGAATCCCTTTCCCCTCCATCATCCGCCTCCTTAGCCATGCGTCACTCTCTTTTACTTTGCCTTTTAATAGGATTGTAAGATTTTGAAAGGAAGATTCTATCCATAAGTCATGCACCAAGCGAGTTGAAAGCTGTTGAATAAAGCAGCATATTGATAGTGTATCACTATTCCCCACATAACCACTGATACTGCACAGGTACCACTCAGAAATCTGCCTTTTATGTGTTTCTCTATATTTATACACACTGAGATTAAATGGATGCTCTGAATCTTTATAAACTTTGTCTACACTGATACTAGCTGATATCATAAAATATTTGTAACATCTTCATAGTTAGGCCACACCCAATAGCGCCTCTCTGTTGCCCAAAGATCACCTCACCATCCTAAGGGAATTTGCTAATTTCAGTACCTTGTCACACACTGAGGTGTTCATTGGGCCCTACTGCATTGTCATTGGAGACCTAGCAACATAGTATAGTAGCTGTAAAGTAACAGTTTGCTTTTCCCAGTGCTATTCCACAGTGTTCCAACTCCCATTTCAGCAATGATTTGGATAGTGAGAGCCGAGTGTCAGCTGCAGAAAACACCAGTTTCAGGCCTGAAAACATAGCTCAGCAGAGCTCAGGCTTCTAATTTTACTTAATACCTTTTTGAAACACTTTTGTTAATGCCTAGTTCTATCAAGCAACCTTCCACAGGTTTAATTCCTAAAATGTCGGGGCTGGTCTCCAGGGTAACATGTTAAAATACTTGTATAAGATGAATACATAAAATCATTTTTTTCATGTGTGTCTTATATTTTGCAAAGTTACTTGACAAAACCAATGCCACAAAACAGTGCAATTAGCATAATCATTGAGCACTTGGTATACCAGCTCCATATTTGTGTCATATTGGGGTGTTTGTTCCTCTTATTTTCTTGAAAAATCTCAAAAGAAAAAAAAAGTCATAGGAATGAAGTCGTTGTGTATCCCAGCCAAAGGCTACTCTGCTTCTTCCTTCTCTCCAGAAAACCCAAATTACTCCTACTTTCTCATAGTGTTCTACAAATGCTTTGTCTTTGTCCCTTTTGATTTCAACTGCTGTGGAAGTAAAGAAAGACATAGCATAAACTGAATTACACTGAGGGAACTTTCACCTCCAGAAATATTTTAGGTTCACAACAGAGTTCCTTCCATTTCAAATCTTTATCAGTAAACACATGAAAGAAAAGTGTAGCTGCTAAGGCCACAAACAAGCAACAGAAAGAGGAATCAAGAAGAGAAAAACATGAACGGTATAGACTAAACAGACTTGATCACAAAGAGCAGAAAGGGATAACTAACAAAAATCATTAAAAAAAATGAAACTCCTCTTCCTCACAAGAAGCACGTAGACAGTAATAATAATTGTGTTGGCCATACTGTTTCAAATTATAGAATGAAGGACATGGTGATAGATGCAGCAAGATATCTTGCATACAAAAGGCACTTTGCACTTGTGCTGAAAAGCAGTGCCAAGCATTGCAGGGGAAGCACAAACCTGAAAGGACATCTCTCCTTCTACAGTAGATTGGTGCAAAGCTGATAGCCTTTTAGATGATAGAACTGTCTTTCTCCAATACCCAATTGATTATAAATGAATCACCTACAAAAAGAGAGTAGAAAAAAATGGTAAGACTGACATACTATGGAGTTTTGCCATGCAGGGGTTTACTTCAAAATCTTGAGTACTGAGCTCAATTACTGGATGTTTGTGAATCTAAGACTCAAAAAGCACCTGCCAAAAGAAACCTTGAAGGACAAGTTCCTGTCTCCTTCAAGGCAATTATACAGTTGTGGATATAATTGCCTGTGTGAGACAGATGTTTACAGAGAGTTGTCAAGCACATGGGTGTTTCTAACCTTTCCATGACTGGAAAATACTCAGAGGACTATATTTCCAGCAAAAGTACAACTTTGCAGCCCATGTAAAGCAATCTAAACTGGCATTAGACTGTCAGATTCCAATGCTAATCCAGCAACACAAGTATTTAGCCCAGGGTCTGATGCTAGTATTTCAACTGTCTTTGTAGTTTTCTATACCCTAACTCAGATACATTTACATAATCAGACCCTGACAACTCTGAAGACCTACTAGCAGTTTCTATATAGACTTCAAAAAAGTTAGTACTTCTCAATTCAGCCAAATTCAAGCATCACAGATGCTGTTGCCTCGTTTTTACTGTCAATAACCCTTAAGTTATTCTGGAAACTGATAAAAGTTAGCAAAGGCTGGATTTTCACTAGCATTCCCATTAGGTTGTGTCCAGCTTTTATGACTGACTTTGATAAGTTTGGCCAGACCATGCCAGCAATCACATGAATGAGATAATTATAGACACAAAGGGATTGTACAGTGTTGACTCTGTTAGCCAAATTAGCTGCTGGTGGTGAGAGCTGCAAGGCATCTGTTATTCTTTCACTTCTTAAAAGCAATTTGTCAAAATCAGTAGTGTTTATGGCTATAAAATGAAACATTGGAATAAATTCTTGATTTCAAACAGTCCAGGCATATTAAATTATTCAGCATCTACTTAACATCATCTCTGGAGAAATGGGAGTAAAAAAATATTTCTTCTAATACAAGCCTTCTAATGTTTCTGGCAAAGAAAATGCAAAAGTTTTGGCTCTATAGTCTTCTACCTAAAAGTGAATGGAAAAGAGAAAGAAAAAGAGAAAAGAAAGCAAGAGCAATAATAGGAGAAAAAGCAATAGTAATTGATTTTAAAATCAAATAAACTGTGGAAACTGCTTCATAGAAACACAGAAGAGTGTTAAAAAATAATGCAAATGTTTCAGGATTGGTTGCAATGGCCCACTGGATTTTTTGATTCAGATATCATGAAGCCATCTGAATTAAATGGGATTATTTCTCAGTTTTTCCATTGCTTATTTGCTTTGCTGCTCTTTTTCATCCCAATATTACAGCAGTCACTTTGGACAACTATCAGAGTAGGACTTGAGTAGTAGCTAACATTTTTACTCAGAATCATTATGGAATCTATCAGCAGGAGCTCCAATTTTATTTTTTATTTTTTTTTTTCTGAATCCTGTACCTTTCAGTAGATTTCCTCCTGAAGTGTGGGTGCAGAGGTCAAAGTCTGCTTTTCAGCTGGGTTATCTTTACTCAGTT
The DNA here is from genome assembly GCF_036250125.1 of Pseudopipra pipra. Classification (NCBI taxonomy): domain Eukaryota; kingdom Metazoa; phylum Chordata; class Aves; order Passeriformes; family Pipridae; genus Pseudopipra; species Pseudopipra pipra. The sequence continues at coordinate 36,128,946 of NC_087554.1, read as the reverse complement.
AACTGTAACTGAGAACACACAAATGCTTTCATATGTAGATGGAGTTCAGCCAGATTTTTTTCTATATTTTTTTTCTTTGTGGGCAATGATTATTATTCTTTACATTACTTTCTTTCACTGTGATATACAGTAAGTTAAAACAGGTCACATTTGACTCTGAACAATTCTACAGATGACCCTTGGAATATTTTTTGTCAATGTCACTTAGCATTTCCAACCAAGGGCTGAACTACATGCTGAGTTTGATGGGTTTTTATTACTGGTGATATCAGAGCAGCTTCCCTGCTGGATATCAAGATCATGTAACTAACTTCCCTCCCTATGGCAGTTTTCTCTTTAACTAAGCATGAGCCTGTTTGTCCCTACAGACTCCTTTTAGACATATAATGGTTTCACATAGAATGAAAAACTAGGCCTTGGAGGCATCCTAATTTATATGCTTTATCTGAAAATGCCCCTACAGCAGAAATCACTTTGTAAAAGTGATACCATGGCATCATATAAATGTACTCCCAATACAATTTTTCTGTCCCAATATTCATTTACTCATCAAAACAATTTTTTCTCCTTTCTGTAATTCATATTCTACTTCTAGTATAGAAAATATAAAATCAACATGTGTCTGATTTATTTTAGTGATGTGCTAAGTACTTTTAAGTAACTTTGATACCAACTGAAAAATTCTTTCCCAGTTGCACATAGAGTAATGTTTATAGTTTAGGTACCTCAAGGGCTTTCTCTGCTGCAGTGATTTTCATTTGTTTGTGTCAGATTTAGTGAAACAGGTAATTATTTTCCTGAAGGCATAACTATGTTTTTTAAAAACTTAATAAATGTTTATAGTTTTAAAGTTCAAAAATATTTAGGCTAAGTATGGAGAATTATCAAATACTTTTAAACATAAAACACCTGACCAGGGCAGAAACTTGTAATCATTGCCCCTTTCCCTTAAATCACCATGTTCATCCAGGCAGAGAGAAAATAGGGAATCCTCCATATCACACATCCTGTCTGCCTGTTGGCCCTGTCTTAGGAAAGGTAGGGTGTGATTCCAACAGTCAATTGTCTCTCATTCTCTCTTATATTCCTCAACCTACTGACTTCCTCCTGGATCTCTGTCACCAAGCAGAGGAGTTCCTCAACCTGGACACTACTAGTATAAGTAATAATACCCTGTACAAAGAAATATGATTAGATTCAGCTTAACTCATGGATACCCAAATATCTATGTTTTGCTAGACACGAGTAATGAATTTTTCCCTGTTTCATCTCTTTGTTTCCTATAAAAAAAAAATCAACTACTGAACACTTTTAGAAATGAATGTGGAATTCAAAGTAAAAATTAGGTGCACTGCATGCAATCTAAAGTATTTTTAAGTAAAAAATTTACATGACTGCAAGAGTGTTACTTTCTAGAAGTACCAGAAAATCACATTCAGTGAATGAAAAATTAGCTGCTTTATAGCTGTTTTTGTTTGGCTTATTTTTTTTAGGAGAAAACAAAACCAAAACCAAAACCTTAACAACAACCCTCTCTCAGAAGCTTTATAATCCAAGTCAAGCAAATAACTCTTAATGGGAAGCTTTATTCTTTAGTGAAGTGATCCTGGTTTTTTGGTGGTTACCTATATATATTTTTGCATAACTGCAACATATTTTTTGTTTGTTTTTTTTTAATCAACGGGATGAGAATTTAACAGCCATCCTGAACTGGTTTTACCTCAGAGAAAATTATGAAACTTAGCATATTTTTTGTCTCATTTCTATCTCAATTTAGTTTTCATTTTATAGTAACACTAAGAGTGAACATTTCAGTTACCATTATAGTAAAGGCACTGAATTACACTCAACTACTCAGAGACATAGCCATCGACTTGTCATTACCATTCAACCCAGCCAAGCCTGTGGTTGCTTTGATTCACTATTCAATTCCAGTGAATATAACCTTTTTCATCTGCTGCTTAATCAATATAGTTATATCTGTTAATAATGGAACAAAATGTGAAAAATCAAAATAAAGGAAGAATATATCTAGAGCTTATTTCCTCAGGGTACAAAACATCTGAGGTATATATCTTTGCAGTTTTCAATTCTAATTATGCATGATAGGTGTGAAATGAAAATCCAGATTCAAACAACATTACCAGCACAGAATATGAATTCTTATCAGACTTTAAATTTCAGCAGGTACAAATTTAAATAATTTCAACTGATAATATTTGAAGCCTTGAAGTTTTTTTTCTCAGCCTTTACTTCTACCACAGTGTGCCCCACACTGCTTGTATTTCAGCATACCTTTGAGAATTTTAAGTCAAATCTCCAATGGTGTAACTTTTCCATCATCTGTCAATAAATAATTTTAACAGAATTTTTCAGGATTTGCTTTATTTGCTTTGCAGAAGTGGTTAAATATTGAACTACATGGCTTTCATTTGTTACTTAATTTGTTTAGAATAATTTCTTATTTTTTCCCTCTGTACCATTCCCTTCTTTTCACACAAATTCAATGTACTATTTGGATAAAATGAGGAAATGAACAAATAATAATAAAAAAGCTCTGCCAAAAATCCCTACTGTGCTTTCATAAGCAGATGATATTTCCACAAGAAATTCTTCCACAAAAATGCATTTTATTTTTTTTTTATTTTGCTTTTAGGCAACTATTAGTGTTCTTTGAATACTCAAAAGTATATGCAGACCACAATGCCCTATATAATAACTGGCTTTAGTAGTTCTTGCTGGCAATGAAATATTGTTCAGTCTCTGTCTGCAAAGGGTCAGCCTAACCCTGAGCTTCTCAGCAACATGGTGTTGAGCTGTGAAGGAACTAATACAGTGATTGCCAAAGCTTTTTTTTTGTGTATCATGGCTGTAAAAGACATTTTTTGATCTTCCAGCAACCCAACACTCACACGTCTTGTTTACAGCATATTTAACATTTGTGATGCCCTAGCTCATGTGTCTATTTTGTTCCTTGCGGTAAGTCACTTCAGAGAGCAATATATGCACTCACTGTGTACACCTTTTTCTTTGATGAATAATATGATAGATGCAAACACTCATTTGATCCATTTTATTTGCTATATTTAGTTGAATTATTAAAGTTATTGTTTTAGAAAAAACCCCACATATTTAAAAAAATAATTAATTGACTTTTTGTCCAAATAATTATTGATAATTATTTACCCCCAAAACGTATGTAAATGAAAATAGATTGAACATTCAGTGTTGATTAGAGAGACAGCATGATGCACTTCTCCCAAAGCATTGACAAATACAGATGGGAAAGGGTCAGTGCATTTATATTCCTAGCTGTTATTTGGACAGATGGCCAGTCACTGAAGTTGAATTTTTTTTCCCCTAATTTAAAATTAATGAAATACAAGAGATCCACCAAAATCTTTTGGTTTTTTTGTTTTGTTTTGGTTTGTTTGTTTGCTTGTTTTTTTGTTTTGGTGTTTTTTTTTTTTTCTTTTTTAATATTTCCTGGGGGAAATAAATGTATTACTGTCTTTTGCCTCACTCCTCCTACAAGCAACATTTCTGTCTCACTCTGCAGCTGCTGCTTAGAAAATTAACAAATGCAGCTCTTACCTACATGAAGTTCACCATTCTAAGAAAAATATAAAATAGAATACAACATTTTATGATCATTTTGACAGTGAAACAAAGACCTCTGGGTTTTTAAGTGGTTTGGGGTAGTTTTTGTTTGTTTGGGGGGTGGTTTGTATGTATGCATGTTGTTTAGATTCTGTTTTGACTGAGTAGCTTTGATATAAGTGAAACTGTGGTTTTAAATGAACTTATCGTTTTCTGTATCCATTATTCTCTGAGGAAAAAAAAATTAACATTGTAAAAATACTATGCTTCTTTATGTAGCCTTTCAGCCAGAACTGTTAACTCAGAAAGTCTATTCCCAGAACTACGTGAACATCATTGATGATGTAATCACAGATGCTTTTGACAAATAAAATTACAGTCATAAACAATTAAGTCACATTGGCTGGTAATCAGGAAGAAACAGGAGAAAAACAGTGTTTATTGGAATAGACATAACCAAACTGGACAGGAAAGGAATGTTTCTAAGAAGATGGTTAAAAACAGTGAAGAGAGAAGAAAAAATATCCAAAGCCCAAACAAAAGCCTCGGATTTCAAAACTCCAGAACTTCAAAAAAAAATGTAAATTTGAATACAAACATATCAGACCTTTCTCAATTAAGTCATATTTTACATAAATTCTAGTACTAACTCTTAAGCATTTGGTCCTTAAGTCAACATTTTTTGCATATATTAAGCTGATATTGTTTTATGGCTACAGGTGACAATCATTTAGCTGGAAGTCAAAAAACAGTTCTCCCTGCTAATACTGGATTTGGCTTGCCCATCATTTTAGTTCCATTTCAACTGAGCAGAGCTGTTGTCATCTCTAACGAGCAGTAGAAATATGGTTTCAACATTCATGTAAGATGGCTCCATGGTAGATGTGCAGTGCATGGAATATTTTTGCTGCCAGATAGGAAACTTCAAGTGAACATGAGTACAATTCCTTTAAAAGGAGAAAGATGCGTAACACCGTATTCTCTGAGGAAATGAAACAAAGCACTGACATTCTGGAGATAACAGTGTGCCAGCTCTGACAATTTTTATTTTTCCCCCCAAGGTAAAACTACTCTATATTTCTTCTTTTCTTGTCTTAAAAGTAAACAAAAAGATCAGAGGAACAACATTTTTTGTGTATAAGACAACACTGCCTATTAATTTGCTGAACTGATTGGAACAACTGTTCTCAGGCTGAGCTGGTTGATGCTCAAGGGATAGTCCTGACTATGTACTCAGAATAGCTTCCTCTATTAGACTAAATATAATAACAGATGAAGAACGTGGAGCAACAGTCAGTCAATCTAAAAGGTATGCCTCTGCCAACGAAACAGGAACAGGAGCATACTATGTCTCTACTAGGTTGGTAGAGAAACAGTTAATACAAATTAATACAGTAAGCTCAGTTTGAGTTTAGTATGTTGACACAGCTGCAGACCATGAGAATAAAATCAAGCTAAGAGTGGCTTTTGGCCATGATAACTTGGGGTGGAGGCAGGCTTTGTAAGGTACTGTTAGATGAGTAAAATCACTGGGAGGTATTTTCAGCGAGCACTAGTCCATGTTGTACAGTGAGCAAAACCTTTCTTTCATTTGTCTTGTGATTTTACCCAGAAATGAGTCCCTGTGATGGACACAGCCTACAGTAGGACATCCAAATATTTGTTTGGAAGATCATATATGAAATTCTGCAGATGGTTGACAATCAAGAAGTGCTCAGTAGTTGTTATTTGGATGAAAGGTTGCATTAGGAGGGAGGCAAGCTTTTGCAAGGACCAGAACAGTAGCAAAGAGTGAAAGTAGTGATATCTTCTTTAATGGGAACAGTGTTACACTGTTTATAGGATACTTTCTCCCAGGTAGCAGTACTTCTACCTCAAGTAGTACAAGTGACACTGTGTGAAAATGCTGTTAAGAACCAGAAACCATGCAGACTCCTTATCTTTCTTAAATTGTTGAGAAATATGGGTTTTTTGGCCCATATTTGAAAAGTGTAAAGAAATTTTGAGCCTTGAGCAAAATTTAAATAACTAATGAAGTATATTTTCTAGAATTGCATCAATGGGGCTTTGTTCTTCATTTTCTTTGCCACAAACCAAAAAGGGGATGAACAAGTAGCTTTTATTTTTGCCTAGTCTCAAACCACATTACAAGTACAAAATTCGTTATGTTCACCAAATAATGAATTGAAGTTTGCAAAGTTTGTAACTAGTCCTGTTTTCCCATCACTCATCAGGTCTGAAACTGTGATGCTGAGGCTCGGTAGATTAAGAACTGACTGTATGCATATAAGCTTTGCTCTACCTTGATCTCAAGGATTGTGGATAGAATCTCTGATTCTCAACTTATGCAATATTTTCCAAACAGTACTTTGAAAGTCTCATATTTTCAGCAGAATAGAAGGCTGAGCAGTATAACTTCTGTCAGCTTGTAAGTAGAACCCAGTGACAATTATTTCTTTTGTGAAAACCCTTCATATTAAAAAAGTTGTAATCTAAAGCCCATTTCAAATTACTCTTCAGTGGGATATGTAGAAGACAGTAGACTCCATAATATTATAATGATTGTAGTATTTACTTGGTAGGGCGGAAGCTCTGTAGAAACAGAGGACTGCAGTCTGTTTCAATCATTCATCCACCAGCAGTACCATCTTCTACAACAAAGTACTTCCCTCCTCCCACCAAATAATTCTGCTCCTCTCTAATTTCAGTTTTCCAAATTAAGAAGTACAGGCACCTGTCAAGATGGAAACTAATTTATCCAGAGTTAAAACACAGCATTAAGATAAATACCAATTTTTTTTCCTTTTCCCTTATTAATCTGAGGCTCTGAGTATGCACATGAAAATCACTTTGCACACACACAATCAGTAAAATAGCTATTTACACATCATATAAGATACACAAGTTCCTACTGGTCAGAGGAACATGAAAAATAATTAAATTAGCTGTACTTGTTCTCTTCTGGTTGAACATGTGGAGAAAACTGGGATTTTAAATGTTTTCATTACACTTTTTTCCCCCATTCACATTCTTAACAAAAGAAATCAAACAAAAAACCCCAAATAAATTGCCCTTTATAAATTACATCTTTACATGATACTGACTTGGAGTGTAACTCTATTTACTGCATGTTTTATAAAATTCTACTTAATGAGATAGAATGTACTTTCAAAAGGAAAAACAAAACAAAAAACACAAAAAACCCGAACAAACAAAACAAAAAAACCCAAACCCAAACAAAACCAACAAAACCCAAAAAACAGCACAACAACAACAACACAACCCAAACTTAAAGCTTTCTTCAAGTACAATGACAAATGATGTTTTGAGAGAAATCTCATCACCTCCTATATTTTTAAATGGAGAAGCAGACACAAAGTTAACTTTTCACATTATGATGCAGTTAATTCATAAGAATTAACTTATGTTAATTCTTTAGAAACCATGGACAAAGATTACAATATTGAAGTCATGGTTACATGAAGAACTTTCTCCTAGCCCTTTCCAAAAAGCTTCCCTGATTAGTATAGATGTGTGCAGCACACTTTGCTGCTCAGATTGAAATAGGATGCATAAACAAAATACTTAGGACCTAGGCTGCATCTATACTGTTCTCTTAAAGGTCTCTATTACAGAAATCTCAGGAGAGTATTTACTATTTTGGTTTTTTTATTTGGTTTGCTCTTGGAAGACATTTGAAACTCTAACTAGAGAAGCTAAGCCAAATGAAAAGTCTCTAGGACCATTTCACCTTACATATTTCTGAGGCCCTCTGGTAACTTTGTAATGTGAGTAATATTCAAGGATATCCCTACTGAAGAGAGAGAACAGATTTCCAGTATATTGGTGAAGTAGGGAACATCTAATCACATTAGGTTCCACTATGTTTCTTTAAAAGTTTCAATCCTGTAATTTATTAACCTTCCTTTCCTGAACTGATATAAACATAAAAGGGCTGAGAAAAAGATGTCTTGTGCATCACAAAGGATTATGATACATCACCTCTCCTGGGGTTTAGTTCCCAGCTGTCCGAGGCCATGTCTTTCATCATCACTCTAATTTATCCCTATCTTTTCATAGTTCTAAGAAGCAGTGCTAAAATAAAAGCAAAAGGTATTTGACCATTGCTGTGAATAGAGACATAAAATGTCTTCACGATTCATCTAGCCTCACTTTTCTTTTTTTTTTCCATAGAAGTCATCTTCTTTAAAACTTGTGCCCCTGGTGCCCAGAAAGGTGTTAGATGACCCTTGTCAGGGCAACCTTGAACAATACAGGCCAGTTACAATGTAATCTTTTGGCCACTGCTTTCCATGTAAGCATCCTTGAAACTGCTCCTGTAACTGTTGAATATGGAGAAGATCAAAGCCCTGGATGTCTTTTCCTTCTCTCATTTAGGCTGACTTTTCCAGCAATATTATTTTGAATAGGGAAATTAAGAGATTGTTCGTGATTATAGGTAGTCATGTAGACAAAAGTCCAAGATGCCTGGGTTTTGACCTCTATTGGGAATAAAACTATCACTGTGCTATACAGATTTTGCTTTCTCTAGCTATCAATTTCCTCCTTTCCTCCAACCCCATAACATGCAGCAGCAGTGAACACAGCATGTCATCCTCTCTGTTGCACAGACTGACAAACTCAGCTTCAGGTCTTTTCTGTAGAACTATCACCACTTTTCTGTTTGTGCCATATGTTTTCATTTCTTGATGGGAAACATTACAGAAAGGGGCAATAGGCCTTTAGTTTGGAAAATAACACCAGTATATAATGTTCCCACCCTCACCACTCCACCCATGTCTCAAGTATTAACAAAACCTTTCCATCACCACACCCTTGTCTTGAGCATTAGTAGTTTTGTTTTGTTTAATTCATCTGATGTTTCTGTGTTCCCTGTCAGAGAACCATCCACAGCTACTTACGCAGTCTGTCACTTCCTCTGTAAATCCGAAATCATCCACTGGTTTAGTTTACTCTTCAGACCTGGGAAGGGTGCATTCTGATAGACTGAGAGTGTTCCTGCTGGTTCTAGTAAGCTGTTTGACTACTGTTGTTTCATTGAGTCCTATTGTGCGGATTTACCATCTAGATGCTTATCCCCAGCAAACTCTTTGGCTTAATTTAGTCCTCTCAGGAAAAATTTCAAAAGAGCACATTCAAATACTACTATAGACATATGGGATGAAAAAAAAGGCTATGTTATGTCCCCCTTTCCACCACTATTTTGCACAATTGTCCAAAGAGACTGTGTTTTTACATTTACAGTGCTAATGCTAAGTAATATTTATGACCTGAGGTTAAGTGATGATATAAGTATAAATTATTGCTATGATACTCGGTGGTAGATGAAATATTAATTTTGGCTTTAGAAGCAAGTGGAGGAGAGATTGAAACCAATCACAAGCAGCTGTTTTCTTCCAAGAAATTCTACCAAAGCAACTTTATCATGGTTATCAGAGAAATAGGAAAATAAAATAGGAAAGTAAATATGGCACTAGAACATATATCCTGCAGGGATAATATTATATCTGGTTGTGTTATTTATTATTTTTTAAATGTTACTATGCTTCATTTTGGTTTTCTACTTTGATGTATTTGTGCTGATGGTTTAAGATGACACAGAAGACACCTTAGTAAAATATCGGCCAAAAATATGCTATAGTCACAAAAATAAAGACAAGTGAAAAGCAGAAAAATCTATCTCCATAGAAAAGAATTCATTTAATTGAATGATGAAAAGAAAAACCAAATCAATTTCCTCTGCAGAAGATAAGGAATTGCAGGAAACAAACAAAAAAATTACATACTATGTCAAAATACCTTGCTGCCTGGAGAATCAAGAATTCTATAATAGGAGAAAAAGATTACTAAATTACGAGGACAGTCAAAGCAGTAAAATAATATTATATAAAAAAGAAGCTTGAGCATATTTCACTATATGAACTTGAGACATGAAAATGGGTGAAAGAAAATAAATGCTAAGGGCTACCATTTGGAGAGTGGAATAACTTTGAGAAAGCCTTTAATTCATGCGTTTGTGTGTATACCTGTCCCTGTACTCATTTTTTTCTCATACATCTTAATGATATAATTAACAGCAATAGAAGTGACACCAATTTTAGGTGGGTTTTTTGTTGTTGTTACTTTATTTTTATTGATTCTCTTGGGGGGTTGGGTGGGTTTGATGGGGTTTTTGTGATAGTATTAGTTGTAAAACAAAAAAGCAGTACGTCAGATTGTTTTGGGACCCACTTCTGGAACTGTAGAATATAAACTGTATGTCACACTACTCAGTCTAGCAAGTTAGCACGTTATATATAAGTCTGATTATTTTCTTTTTCACTGATTGTAATGGATATATTTTCTTGCAGTATTTTTTTTCCTTTACACTGTGCTTGATATATTTTGTTGTAGTCAACTGCTTTTTCAACACTTCTTGGTAGTCTGTTTACTCTTGTTGAAGTTTCAAATTTTTTTTGAATTTTATGCTGGTGTCCTTACCTTCTAAAAGGTTACATATTAAGACAGCATAAGAACAGTTGCAACTCCTGAATCACAGCTAAGTACAGTTAAAAACTGTAGCATCAACAAGGGGTTTTGCAATATTGAACTGCAAAACAGTCAGATGCTAAAGGCGCAAGAGAGCTAGGGAACTCCTCTTGTGGTACTGGGAAAATTGGAAATTTCTAAGTATAAATTAATGTATAGGTACAGTAATGCCAATATCGCTGATTACAGATCCATTTGTTAACCTTAAGAGGACAGAACAGTGAGAAGAGTAAAGGTAAAAGTATCCTGATCAGAGGTTAGTTATCTTTTAACTTTTGTTTACTAACAACAATAATAGCAGTGAAAAGTCTGAGAGACTATAGGTGCTTCAGATAAGAACATCTCCACTCCTTAGCATGCCTAGAAAATTGTTAATAGTTATAGATGCATTGTCAATAGTCGTCATGGTGACATGACATTGAGCCCAAAAGACAAAAAACAAAAGCAGTTGTTCTAACATACAGGTTAAGTGCAAACTGATTAATGCAAATGCTACAAATAATTCGCACCTTTATCATAACTCATAAATGAGAGATAATAGTATTCTATCATGCTTACTTGTCTAAAAACACTCCATCCTTCTAGAGAGAGAGCTGATCAAGAGATCCTGGAGTCTCCCACGTCAGTTGCTATGACTATGATTGTAACTCAAGGCACCTGATAAGGAAAGCAGGTGTGAGCACAAGACTGTGTGTTGGTCCTGCAAGAGACAGGTGTCAGGAAATACTGAAGTATCCTCTAATGCTTTAAAAAACAAATATAGCAGTTCATCTATTCCAATCTGCACTTTGTAACTGCAGAATAAAGTATGATGTCAATGTCATTACGTTAATACTGCCAGTCTTAGGAAAAATGCATTATAAATACTTCTCCACTGTCTAATCACTCTCAGTACATGTAAGTTTCCCAAATAGGAAGCCATTATTTGTATGCAATACTTTAATTCTCAGAATGTTTTATTTATTATAATCACTCTGAATATTATGTATTGCTGATATGAGTAATTCGGATAACCTATTTGTAATTTATATAAATTATGTATAGAAAGTATATTAGAAGAATGTGAAACAGTCAATGAAGTCAAAAGGTAAAATATGGTAAAATTATACTTGCCTGTTACCTTTTCTATGCTCCCCTGTGTACCTGAATTACACTCTTTCGTGATAATGTGATTGGATTCTCCCCATAAACCACTTTTTTAAAGACAAATTGAAAATGTTTTTCAGGGCCCAGAGCACAGCCCTGTCCCCTCATCCATCTACAGGGATGGTTGCTACTATGGGCCAACCCGGGTTGTTCACACATGCTTTTGGCATATGCCAGCTAAAAACCTCCTTGGTTTGGAAGGATGACTGCTTGTGGGACCATTCCAGTAAGCAGTCTGTGTGCAGCCTTCTTCATGAAAGATATTATACGAAAGATATCTGTCTCCTGGGACAATTCCACTTTTATACTAAACACTAGTGGTAGGGGAGGTTGTAGTAAATAAATAATAGGTTGTTAAATAAATATATTGTTTTATGAATAATTATATAATAAAATACTTTCACTAACTAATATATAGGGTTTGGTTCATGCTGAACGTAAGTTATAAGAAGAGGAGAATGACTTTCCCATATCTCTGATGTCAAGGATTCATCTTTGGGTTATGGAATCAAGTCTTGAATTTTTCTTGACTTCTTTAGTTAGATGAATATCAATGTCTTACAGAAACTTCACCGATACTGATGGTATTTTCTAAGAAATTGTAAAAGTACAATTCACATCTGGTAAGAGGAAGACCCCTGATGAGCCAGATGAAGTGTTTGAGCAAGTGGGATGGTATGAGAGGATTATCATTTATTTGTCCCAATGTTAGGATTCTCATTTACTTGTCCTAATGTTATTTCATTTTGTATAGAAGCTTTAAATATTTATTTAGAAAATAACTTGATGATGTGATGGAATGTATCTTCACACAAGGAATATGTAATTTCAAACATAATTGGATATTTTACTATGGAATAGAACAAAGTTAATATAAAGTCTTTAAAGCAAACTATCCTACACAGGGATAAAACTGTGTAGGATAGTTTCACGGCATTTGGTTTAACTCGTCCTTTGAAAAAAGTATTTTTCAGTAACAAAATCCTGTTTTTACTTATCTGTGACCAGCATGAGTAAATTTTAATTAACTGAAGACTTACCTTAGATCTTTATTAGTCATCATTGCTTCTTTTTCAACCTTGAAATAAATATCTTTTTCCATTAGTCTTTCCCATTTTCCTCTCTCAAACATAATATTGATAAATGTAATACTAAAAAAAAATAAAACCTATAAACTGAAATAAATAAGAAAAAGTTAAAATAATGAAGTAATGAGGCACTGTAGAACCCTAGCATTATAAAGCTCTTCACGCTGGAAGAGACTTCAGAAGGTCTCTCAAAGCTTAGTCAGATGTAAGGTACCTCCAAGCTGCCCAGAGCTTTGGCCAATAGGGTCTTGAAAACCTCTGAGAATAAAGACATCACAACCTCACTCAGTAACCTCTTATCTGCTTGACGGTCTTCATGGTGGAAGAAAAAATTTTCTGTTAGGCTCTCTTTGGACATCTCTTTTTTTAACTGTTTCTGTCTTGACGATCCCCTTGTAGGCATTGGTAGATTGCTATTAGCTGCCTGCCAAAGCTGTTTCTTCGAGCTGAACAAGCAAACTCCCTCAACCTCTTCACACAGAGCAAGAACTCCAGCTCCCTGACTAGCTTGGTAGTCCCCTACTGAACAAATATCAGCTTATTAATCCCTTTCTTATATTGCAGGGGGCCCAAACCTGGATGTAGTATTCTAAATTAGTCTAAAAAATGCAAAGTAAAGGAGAACAATGATTGACATAACTGTAAGCACATTCTCTCTTCTAGAAGCTTAGTTGACTGAGTCCAGCTGCTAACAGCTGTTGTGAAGAAAGGTAGAAGTGAGGGCCTGCCCCTCGTTCCCTAGGAAGTTCCTTTTCATCTGAGAGTCTCGCAGTTGGCCCCCCTAAGCACCATCGCAGTTGAGTAGCAGCAAGATCTGCTCCAAAGTCAAAATGTCTTGATTCCACCTCAGTTGTAAACTACTGACTTGCTTCCTGGATTGTCTTTTGACCTGCCTCATCACAGTGCACTTGCTGCGTGATCACAGAACTTAGGCTAACTATCCAAAAGCCGTCTCTGCACCTATCCTGATCCTGGCTCAGTGACTCAACTCTTTGACTCCTTGTCAGTGAAATCAGTGCCCCTTCCCGCTCCTCTGCAACCCTCAGTTCCCAGCTTGCCCTTCCTCATCGAACAGTCCATCACTGCGAGTCCTTGACAGTAACCTCTGTTGAACTTCTGGCTGGGCTTCTGGTGTTCCAGAGTACACTGGGTTCATGTTCAGCTCACTGCCTGCCAAGATGCTTAGTGAATACCTACCTTCCAGTGTTGCAAAGGTATCTTCCTTTCCAGTTGCAGAACTTTCTGTTCATCCTTTTTTAAATGTTATTGTTTAACGTAATATCAACACAAACTATTTGCAATATTTTTAAAGAAAACAAACATGCATAAACCTAAACTTAAAAACTAATATTCTGCAAACAAGCAATTATTTAAAAAATGTTCATTTAAGTGAAAACTCTAAGACAAGAATTATACTCATATATTACAAAAAAGAAGCCCATTTTAATGGAATTCATTTCTGTAATACAAATTGCCTTATGGAAAGTAAACAAAACAAAATGGGGAGAGCAGCTGTGGCTCAAAATCACATCAAACATGCATAAAAAAAATCACTGAAAACAGTAATTAAGAGTGAAAGTCCATTGACAGAGCTGACAAAGCTTCTTGCAGTGCTAATGTCATTATCAAATGCAAGAAGAATCACTCACCACAAATAAATAAGATTATCATGGCTGCAAATTTTTTTCAATTTTTTTCTAATTTTTTTCTTACCTTTCTCACTTTATTAAAAAAAACCCAAAACACTAAAATTTGCAGCCAACGGCACTAAAATTTATGTTCTTTTTAAACAGAGTGCTAGGACAACAATATTATGAGTGTTACTACCAGCAGGGTTGGTCGGTTCTAATTCAGCACTAGTTTCAGTTAAACTAAAGTTTAGCAAGTATCAAAGCTTTAATGAGGTAGTGGCATTAATACACTTAATGTTAAACCTTTTTTGTAGTACTTTGCAGAGGCAAGCCATTATTGATTTCCATCACTTAAGTCTGTGACAAGGTAGTGTTTTGGATGTGACAAATTGTCATGACCCACCAGTAGGGAACAAGATGTTCTTTATAAATTCTCATCAGGCTGAACAAAGACACCGGGCCACATGTCAAGGAATTCTTATGTTTCATTGTACAGTTGCCATAACTCTGACAACAAGCCCACCGTTTAGACTAAAAAAGTGCTGGCTAATAAGCACTTGAATTCTTACAATACACTTCCACAAGAGTGGTGGCTCACAAACCACAACACCACTACTCAAAAGTGCTTCTTAACAAGCCACAATACCCCTCCACAATCTCCCCACTCCCCTAACAAATTTCAGTATGAAGTATAGAGTAGAATATGATAGCCATACTTTGTCTGGGCAAAGCAAGGGAAGAAAATAAGACAGAAAAGGGACAGAGAACGAAGAATATCACCAGTCTTTAGATCCCAAGTTGCTCCTACTGCCTGGATGGTCCAGAGCTGGGACAAACAATGAGAATGAAAGAGAAAGAGAGGAAGAAAAGGGAGAGAGAGGGGCCTGATCTACTCCCTTTCATAGTTCACCTGGTGTACACCTCTTACGTAAACTAGCTTTTTTGTGCTGTTTTGTTTGAGCATACACAGCCAGTCCTTCTCCAGGAAGTGAGTTGAGGCAGATGAGACTGGGCACAAGTCTCAAAGTGAAGCAGGAAGTTCACTCAGCACCGCACTGCCCCACCTTCATGGTACCCTCTCCTCTTATCACCCCTTTCCTCCAGCAATACTCTTACCACCTATAGACATAAAAATAGGGCTTATATTGATGTAAATATTCATTCTACAATAAACATGGATTTTTTTCAATTCCTCACATATACTTCACTGACTCACAGGTATAGGATCACAATGACAGTTTCAAATTAAGACATGGATACGTGGGATTAATTGAATGGATGGGGAAGGGACAGAGACATTGCAGTGCTTAACTTAATGCATTTGGCCCTAAATTCTGAGGATACAAAGAATTATGCATTTCACAGATGGAATACAAAGATTCAAAGGCTGATAGAGACCTGCAAGTTTCCCAGCAACAAATGATAAGTAAAAATGGTATCTGATGAATGAATCTGAGAGCTGATAATAGTGTTTTTGAGATGATGCTTCTGTCAACAGATGAAGCAGAACCAGGATTTTTACTTACAGCTCATTTCAAAATGCTGAGCACCATTTAGGTAGTCTTGATAGTTAAATAAAACAAAGTTTTCCTGAACTAGTGTTCTCCTTTTACAACTTGCAAGCTGAAGCATTTGGTCAAATAGAGGAAAACTCTAGTCTTTTTTCTTCCTAAACACAATGGGTACAAATACAGTTCTTGAACCATACAAACCTGAGTTCCATTCTGTATTCTTGTCTTTCTTGGAAATCTTATTCACGTGCCCCACGTCAAGATTCACAGAGGAAAGTGACTCTGGAGCTCTGTGTTTGTTGACAGTGTGAATTCTCATTGTTCAATATCCCATTTCTACATCCAAGATAATTTTTCTAACTTTTATCCAATGTAGATTTACTCAATGTAGAACACATAGAAAGCGATGAGGTAGCAGATTGAAGCATACATCTCCTAAATCAATGTTTTAAAATATTAAAGACAGTAATCTACAGTCATATAATTTGTGATATCTCTTTCTTTATTAGCTTCCTCAGTCTTACAGTCTTTCCAACAAAGATCCAGAGATGAAGCTGAGGGAACAGTAGCTATGAGTTTACTACATGAAAATGTGGGCATTTATAACACTCCTTCTACTGCATTTTAAAAGTTAGATTATTATCAACGCTCAGAAGACAGCTTCAGGCCCCAGAATCAAAGCAAACAGAAGCATCTTTGCCAGAGTCAAAGAAACAGAATGGATTGGGTTGGACAGAACATTAAAGATCATCTAGTTTCAATCCCCCTTCCATGGGCAGAGCCACCTTCCACTAGACCTTTCACTAGGTTGCTCAAAGCTTCATTCGACCTGACCTTGACCACTTTCAGGAATGGGGCAGCCACAACTTGTGGTAACCTGTGCCACCCTCACAGTAAAGAATTTCTTCCTAATGTCCAATTTAAACCTACCCTCTTTCAGTTTAAACCCATTATGCCTTGTCCCACCACTACATGCACTTGTAAAAAGTCCCACTCCACCTTTTTTAGGCTCCCTTCAGGTACAGGAAGGCCACAATTAGGTCATCCCAGAGCCTTCTCTTCTCCAGGCTGAACAATCCCAGTTGTCTCAGCCTGTCTTTTAGGAGACTGGCTCCAACTCCTCTTTTGCTCTCCTCTGGACTCACCCCAAGAGGTCCACATGCTTCAAATGCCTGAACTAACAGAATCACGAAATGGCTGATGTTGGAAGGGACCTCTGAAGACCATCTCGGGCAAGCCCCCTGATCAAGGAGGGTCACCGAGAGCAGGTAGCCCATGGTTTTTGAAGGAAGCCAAGGATGGAGACTCCACAACCACTTGTAGCAACCTGTGCCTATACTGTTATCCTCACCATCTCCTCATGCTGAAACAGAACAGCCTATATTGCAGTTTGTGCCCACTGCCTCTTGTCTTGTCCTTGGGCACCATTGAAAAGAGCCTGGCTCTGTCTTATTTACACCCTCCCTTTAGATGTTTGTACAAATAGACAAGATCTCCCCCCAAAACCTTGTGTTCTCCTTGAGTTCTCTCAGCCTTTCCCCACAGGGAAGATGATCCCTTAATCATGTTTGTAGTCCTTCACTTGAATTTTTGCCAGATTTCCTTGAACTGGGGACCCAGAACTGGACACAATACTACATGTGTGGCCTCACCAGTGCTGAGTAGAGGGGGAAAATCTATTACCAGACCTGCTGGTAACACTCTTCCCTAATGCAGCTCAGGATACCGTTAGTCTTCTTTGCCACAGGGACACATTACTGGTTCATGGTCAGCCTAAGTCTTTTTCTGTAAAAATGCTTTCCAGTTGGTCAGCCCCAGGACGAATTGGGGCATGAGGTCATTCTTCCACGAGCAGGAGGGAGACAAGTGAAAAATGTGAAAAGTATTAAAGTACAGAAAAGCCCACACCTTTGTTTAGTCCTGTGTTTTGTATTGAGAAAATTTAGGAATCCTTAATGATCAACTGGGATTTTTGGTTGGTAGTCTGGGGTGCCTGTCTTCCCAAGTGCATTCTATCAAACAGATAAGAAATTAAACTAATTTCTTATCTAGTTTCCTTTTTTTTTTAAAATACTCTGGTTACAGAGGTATGCATACTGTCCTCACTCAACAAACACTTCAAAATATGAAACACAAAGTGGTTTTTATTGCAGCAAATCATGATAGTATCACAACTAAAAATTATTAACTATGTAATATTTAGATTACCTAAAACCTGAACTAGGAATGAGTGGTATGACTAACCTATCTGTTTTATCAGATCTGTCTCTGAACTCTTTTTTGCTAAATGTGCCAACCCACCAGCCATTTCAGCAATGAGTCATATTAGAATTTCAAAAAACTTCAGAGAACTCAGTGGCATCTTTGACCTGCCTGACAACACATTGGAGTCTGCACCACTTGGAGCTGAGAGTTAAGTTAGCTCCATCAGTTGAACTGTGGCACAAATTTGACTCTTCTACTCAGATGAGTGACTCCATAAGTAATTTTTTTAGAGGTAGCCTGATTCCACATGCAAATGAATGCAGAATTTTGACTCTTCATAAACAGTGAAGAGAAACTTTACAGTATTTTCTTTAATTTGCGTTCATCAGAATGGGAATTGATTCTTCTATGTCAAAGCTCAGGGAAACCTTCGTTAGACTTCATCCTTCACAATCTCTCTTTCCTTTTCATAATTTGTTTACATGCCTACCATTAGTATAACTTCCAAAAATAAAATTGAACTCCAAACAGTCAAGATAAAAGCCTGCACAGCAAACACTGAGGTGAAATTATGATACACATAAATTAACCCTTTCAAGGCTACTTTTTATTTTTTTTTCTATTCACTGTCTGGTGTGGAAAAGAAAGTCTCTTTTCAGTTCAAGTCTTCTAGCTATAAGACATAGGTTTTTTTCAATAAGTTAACGAAATCTAAAGGACTGATATTTGTATGGATAGAAATATCTTGAAGCAGCTAAACAGTTATGTGTAATTTTCAAATACATATTTGCTGTTACCGGAGAAATATCCATTCAGATGGGATTATTTGGTCACTAGATGTCAGCAGTATGTGGAAGTACTGAAGTAAAATAAGGACAGAAGTAGAACTTCCTGTTATAAAAAAGACAGAGGAATTTTTAAAATGATGAGATTTTCTTTCAATTAACTGTTTAGAAAATTATATAACATTTATCATAATGATAATAAAGTTCATCAGTGATTACAAATATCAAGGACTTGACAAATAAGACAATCCTCAAGTTATCTCCATAAATGTTTTAATATAATTTCAATATATTATTACTTTAATTATTTAATTTTCAACCTAGCATGCCATTATTTTATCCACTAATCAGTAGTTGTTGGAAAGAAAGTTTTGTCATCTCTAAAAAAATTTCCTGTCATTAACTACGGAATAAAGAAGCTGTTTTCAAACTTTTTAATGGCTGTGGAAAGTTTTATGGGTTTATTTTATTTTATTTTATTTGTTTTATTTTATTTTTTCAAGAGAGGCACAAAAAAAATCTGTCTTATCATATACTATGTATAGAAATGTAATATTCTGTATTTCACTGCCAAACTGATATAAGAACAGGATGGTTTTTTGCATCCAAGAAGGTCCTGTGTTGTTTCTTCTCTTCTTTTTACTCTGAAACCTATAGATAGATTTATTATTGCAATTACAAACTGGTGCATTTTATTAGTGCTCTTAGTTCTCACTGTAGGATATATTACTGTGATGTGCATCTATTAATTCAGGATCTTGATCAAGATCAGTCAAGACTGAGAGAACTAGATCTTACAGAATATAATATTTCCAAATAGAAGAAAACTCAGAGTTTTTTGTGTCATTAAGGTGAGAC
Organism: Pseudopipra pipra; assembly: GCF_036250125.1. NCBI lineage: Eukaryota > Metazoa > Chordata > Aves > Passeriformes > Pipridae > Pseudopipra > Pseudopipra pipra. Next base: position 36,109,573 of record NC_087554.1, on the reverse strand, counting down.
AGAAATACTATGTCTGATTTGTACCTGCCTGTGCTTTTGAGATAGCTCCATGGACCTAACTGCAAAATTTCTTTAGTAACCATTGAGGCTACACGTAGAGTGATTTTGGACTCAACTTGAGTGTGACAGGAAGAATTCAAGGTTATATTTGTGTAGCAACAAAATCTAAAGTTGAAGAAAACCTCCACTTAATATCATGTTCAAAACAACAGTGTCAAATCTTAAATTGTGATCATACAGAAAGAATCCCCCATTGAAATTAATCTATTTTGCTCCATTCCCATAATAATAGCATACAATATTAATTTGTTCAATTTCTGACATGTCCTAGGTATGTATGCATCCAATTAAAAATGAAGCAATTCAGCTTTCCTCTTTTTTCACCTTTGCAAATACATGTGAAAATAGTCAGTCAAGTTCAGTCCAGTGAATAGAGGGTCAGATTGCAAATGAGTAGAGTCTCACTATAAGTAGCACAATACTCTTTCTGCAAAAACAAGACTTTTTTCTGTGTAATGAAATATTACTCAATACCAGTGAAGATGAAAATTATACAATGTCAACCTTCATAGTACTTTGTAGTGGGAAACAATGCTGTATTCATGGCAATTACTCAAAACCCCCATTTTATTTGGGCTAATTCTAGTATCAGAAAACACCACTTTCTTACTACTTGCCATGATATTCTTGAAATAAGGTTATGTTTGTACAGTTCAGACAGTCTGAATAAAGATAATACTAAAAACCATCTCCATATAATGCAATATTATGAAACATTTTATTAAACCTCTATTATAAAACACCTTGAATTTTTTTTTTCTCTGCTGTTCACCACTTTTCTGTAGATCTTTCACACTTGGAAGCTGACAGTCATACAATACTTAAAACCAGACTGTATAGAATGTCTAAGAAAATGATAATTCCATGCCCTGTATAAACACAATTGTTCTCTTATAGTTATGGATTTGAAAAGAATAAAATTGTAAGCTCCTGATATGGCCTAAGGAAGTGTTTTTAAACTTGTCCGGTAAATTTATATATTTATATTTTGAAAAACACAGTATTTGGTAAGATTAAGAGGTTTTTTAACACTTATTAAAATAGGAAAATTTTCGAGACATGGGAATATGAAGAAAATAATAAAAAATGAGGGTCACCTTTACACGTGAACAATGTTTCATGAAAAAGTAGAAACAGCTTCTGCTCCCATGTAAGCTAGAAAAAGTTTGGTTTTTGTCTTCAGTGGTTGTTGTATTAGAACCAGTGTGACCTTGTTATATCATTTCCTTTTTTGCTCTTGTCTAATGCTGAACAAACCTTCGCCTAGGCCACCACTGATTTTAACTAGAACAATAAACTCTATAAAGCAGCAGGATTAAACATGTACATAGATATTAATGCTGTCACTGGCAAGAAACTAACTTTTTCTGTGCAGCCTTCTAATAGAAACTGAAATTATAATTTAATGGAAAAGAAAAAAATGTGGAGAGAGATCCTGATTTTAGATATAAAGACAGGCAGATACAGAAAAGAAAAAAATAAATAAGCCTTTTTTGTATCTGTTTTCAAAGCTTGTTTTACCAATGTAAACCCGCTGGAGCAAAAGTATTATTAATGATAAAAATAAAAATTTTGTTGTAGTTCTCTGTATTTTAACATAACATAATTATACTATACCTAGGAGATTAAATTCTTTAATAATCTTCTATATTTTCCCACTTTATCTAAAGATTGTACTGTTGTTCATCTGTAATATTCATCTCAGAAATAAAATTATTAATCACCTTGCCATCCAGAAAGAAGGGTTACATTTTATTTCTTGTGATATCTAGAGTAAAGCCTGGGGAAGATATTAGTTTTTAATAATTCTGATTCACTGATCTGGATTTATCACGTTGATTAAACAGGTATTCCTCTTGCAATAAATTTCTGTAACACAAAGAAGCAAGACATTCACAATTCAATGTTATTTTAAATATCATATATCATAGGGTATGTTTTACCCCAGCAGGGTTAATACTGAATGAAAAATGAAAGTTATTCATACTGACAAACTTTAAATTTTAATTACATGTGTTATGAAACAGATTCCATAGGCTTCTTCTGCAGATTGTGGAGAAAGACAAACTCTTTAAGAAAACAATTCAGTGCACATATGTTAGGTTCCTGATCTGAAACATTCTAGAGAGAAAGTAGCAATTGTACACATAAAAGGGATTCAGAGAGACTGGCCAACTGACTTCTGTCCCTAATGTTTGGTATTATGAATAGCTTCCCGAATTTTTTCTTACAGAACTATCTCTTTCCACTGCTCTGCTCTTCAATTTATTAGGTCTTGTTGATTGTGGAAAATTCAGACATTTTTGCTAGGTCATATTTCCAGAGCCTGTCTTCCCACAGAACTACAAGACTTCCATGAGACAACTGGGGGAGAATTAAAGATATGTTAATTTCATCAGCTTTTATCTCAGTATTTCAGGAAAGAAATAAATCAGAGGCATGCAAGTCTTTGTCAAGTTGCTTCTGTTTTAGAACTCTGGATCCCACAGCTTTTGGGGAATGTTGAAAGAGCATAAGTAAAATACAAGAGATCTTCCATGCATTTAGGTTCTTTTCTAGATGAAGACACAGAGATGAACGAAAGCTTTTAGCTTTCAAGAGGGAACTGCAACAACTTCTAATGCTAGCTTCTTGTGCAGCTAACAGCTATAGACAAAGTAGAGCTAACACACAGAATAGTCAGATACATAAATTGGTTATGCATCCATCTGATTTAATGTTTCATTTTATTTATTGAAACAGCAAAACACCACTGAACACGGTGCTTAGAAAAACATGTTTATCTTCTTTGTACATTAATTGCTACTTATTGTATCCAAAGACACACAGAGCTAGAAAGTGAGAGATTGTATGTACATATTTATTCTGTAACTAATTGTGGTAGGTTGGTCTTGGCTAACAGGTAAGCTCTCCCTAGCCCCTTGTTCACTTCCTTCCTCAATGAGACAGGAAAAGAAAATAGGAAGAACGAGACAGTTTGAGGGTTGATATAAAGACAAGGACATCACTTACCAATTAGTGTCGTAGACAAAGCAGATTCGATGGGAGGAAAACTAAATTAATTTATTGCAAATGAGATAAAAATGTAGTTAGAAGTTCAGATACTGAGAAACAGAAAGACAGACATTACATCAACACCTTTCTTTCACCCTTCCCAGATTCAAATTCAGTCCTTTATTTTAGTCCTTTATTTAGTCTTTTATATCCTTCTGCTCCATCATGGACCACAAGCTACAGGGGATATCTGCTTCAGCACCATGGAGCATTTCCTCCTCCTGCTATGAGCTTGGTGTTGGTTCCCCTTGTTCCATCTCGCTGTTTTTGTTCTCTTTACTTCTGTCCATCCAGCAATTTTTCCTTTTCTTAAATATGTTTTCACACAGGTGCCACACTGTTGACCATTAATGGGGTCCATTCTGAAGCCAACTAGGAGCCACCTGAATGCTCTCTTTCTGTCAGGCTCCTTTCTCAATTTTCCAGTTTATATATAATGAAAAAAAAATCATGTTATATGGTCAGACATCCCTACTGAATTGTTTGAGATTTTTTTATCTTTTTTAAAATTTGTTTTTAACATTCAAAGAGTTAATTTTAAATCTAGGATCTGCTGCATCTGTTGTTTCTGAGATATAAATAATTTTCTACTTCTTGGAAGAGAGAGTTGATTCAGACTTGTTGCACTTTCAACAACTCCGAGGATAAACACACTACAGAAAATATACCAGTAACTTTTAGATTGTTTTATTATTCCTATGCAGACTCCCAATATTTTTTTTTCAGTAAACTGAAGTCATCTTAAAAAATGTCTGCTGAATTTCAGCAGCTACAGAAATCACTCTGCTCACTTCTGACACCATTGCTTACAATATAAAGTATTTGACATCACATTGCAATCTGAAAATTATTAGCAGTAGAAATGGAAATACAAGAAATAAACAAAATAAACAAAGTCCCAAAACTTTTTAAAAAATTAACCTCAAACAATGCAGACATAGTTGTCAGTAGTATTGTGGCATCAAACCTGTTTAATCAAAGAAAAAATCCACCTCCAGAACAAAATGTAAGGATGTTCGTAGTTCCAGGAAAATCAAAAGACCTGTTAGCATATTTTAGATTATGGACATTTGGAAAATGAATTCTTTTATACACTCTCAGCTTGTACTTTGTGGTCTCTATGCTGCATGAGTAGATTAATTCTTTCAGCCCCTACCACCTAGGCCCAATGTGCGCATGCACCTTTTTGAAAAATGTGACAAACTTTTCCATGATAACATTCTCTGTAAGAAATTATATTGCTCTCAATACTAGATAGTGTCCTGACTATATTGAAGGAAAAGATTAAGATTCCTAAAGTAAGGAAGAGGAAAGAAAAATATTAATTTCACAATCTGGGGTTTGATTCTCCCACTGTCTTGCGTTGCAGGTTATAATAGAGAATTACAAAATATGTTGAGTTGGAAGAGACTCATCAGGATCATCGAGTCCAACTCCTGGCCCTGCAAAGGACACCCCAAGAATCACAATGTGCTTTGAGAGCTTCTTAAACTCAGGTAGGCTTGGTGCCATGACCACTTCCCTGGGGAGCCTGTTCCAGTGCTCAACTACCCTCTGGGTGAAAAACTTTTTCCTGCTGTCTAAAAGTCACCCAATTAAGCTTCATGTTGTTTCCTCAAGTCCAGTCACTTGCTAACAGCTGTATGAAATGGGTATCAAGTACTGCCATGCTGAGCTAGTAGCTTTCTGTGCTCCCTTTGCCAGGTGTGAATGACTACAGTATCTTTAGATTCTAATTTTTGTGTCTGAACAAAAAAAAAAAAAATAAAAAAATCACTGATTCCTATTATCTAGCAATCGGATATCACTGCAGCACATAGTTTGGTTGCCATAGCTACCAGTTACCTGCTAAGGACTGTTGGTTTTTTACTAGGATTTCCTTAGAAACCCTAATTCAAACAGTAGCACTGGTAGCCTGAGTTCCAGCCCTCCACTGAGGTCTGGCAACCCCATCTAGAATAGGGATCTCCCAACCTGCTAGAGAGTTCCACCTCTATCTTTTATGGGCAGCCTCTGATAAGTAACACACCCTTACATGGAGAATCAAATTTGACTGTTTGATATCCTCCAGACTCCTCAAACCCTATGACAGTAACCTGGATGGAAATTTTCACTTCTCAACTAATTGGCTAATCTTCGTTCTCATGAAAAAATTTGCATGCATTTGTACAAATATAATGACTTTATTTCTTTTTTTCCTGTTTTATCTTCTCAATATCCCTTGTGTCTCCACTAGCTGAAAGAATATGGGTAAAATATTATAGTTGCATCATTTTGTTGATGAATTAATGTTCCTTTTTCATACATAACATTATACTTAGAAATATTTTTTAAAAATTCATATTTTTCTTACTATGAAAATGATGTGAAAATAGGCTTACAGAATTTCATATGGATAATTTTACATCTTGTACTGTGTATCAGTTATCCATTACATTTTATGAGTCAGTTGATTATTTACAACCATTCCAATGTTTTTATTAATCATGCACTTGTTGCATATCAAGAAATTTAACCTGCTTAAATTGTACTTAACCTAATTAATATTTCTTTTTAATCTTCCTCGATGAATTGTTGTTAAATATCTGTTTTAGAAAAATTTATACATTGGAAAACCTGTGTTATATCAGCAAAATAATTCTGATCTAGGTTTTTACAATAATGGAGATTCTTTAGCTTACTTCAGGTCACTCCTTATCTGTTAAATGCAAGAGAAACAAGAATTTCATTTGATAACTACTTATCCCTTCACCTCTTTATCATTCATTGTGTTTTTATATGTACACATGTATGCAAAACATAGAAACCTGGGACCTTCAAATTTCCTGTTTGTTCTGCCAATGGTTGTCTTTGCATTTGATGGTGTTGTGTGAATTATATGTATATGCTCAATTCACTGAAGCCAGTGAGTTGAAAATTGACAATATTAATGTAACTGTGTGAACTATTTTTATAAGTAAAAAGCTGCTCCATTGGTCAGGGTCACTTTCAAGAGCAATTTTCTTTTGCTGTGTCCCTGTGTCTCTGAAACTTTAACTATTATTTTTAATAGCAGAAGTGTTAGCTGATGGTTTCAATATGTACTATTCAGAGTGTTAAGTCATGACCACAAATAAATACCTCTTTTATGACATTTTTATTCACCCCAATGATGGGCAATGGCATGAGTTGACTAAGTGCTGGGAAAATGATACTCGGTTTCACTTGTATTGATTTTGCATTAAACCCCACAAGATCACTGCACCCTAATATGCAAGAGCATGTTAAGAGAATGTTCAGCTACTTCCATCTAAATGCTATGTTCCCTATTTATTTTTGGTATTGTGGTGCAAACATTCACACTGCATTTTTGTCCCTTGTGTCCATTTGTGTCCATGGTAAGACAGTTGTTATCTTAAATACATTTTTTGTGAAGACAGATGAGGCAGGCCTTACCACTTTTCTTAGATACATTTTCCCTCTGAAACAAGAGAATAATTTGACTAAATCTAGACTTTGGAGCTCAAAGATAAGTTGAAAAATTACAGATATTCAATAGACTGATTCTTTCATTCTGATACCTTAGAAATTAGTAAAGGGAAAAAAATAATTTGAAAGATATATTAAGTTTTCTATCCTTTTTGCCTTGGAAATCAAGGGGAGTTTGAATGTCATACATTTAAATTTTGCTTGAATCATTTCCATGAACAGAAATGAGAGTAACTTGCATAATAAAGACAGAAGGACATACTTACTGCAGGTTTGAGCAGATACATGCTATGTAAATCAGATAATTTGCACCTATACATATATAAAAATTAATTTGGCCCAGAAAGCAGTAGTACACATTAACATAATACAAATGAACAATAGTTTCTGTTGTTCAGCAAATGTGTGGTAGATACCTCAATTTAATCATATTCCTTCTTTCCCTTTTAGTCTAGCATCTAGACATGAGTTCTAGATTTGGATGACTAATATAAGTGAGTTCTTCCTGGATAAAATGTATAACATACACTATGTCAGATACTTTGGCTTTTAAAAGTATCTTGCTTCAACTACAAAAAAGAAATGAGACAAACAAATACTATGAAACCACTAAAAAATCCAAATTTTATAGAAACTAAATCCAGTATTCAAGATAGTACTGGAAACTTTCTGGATAGTTTTGAAAAATAAAAATTTTCCAAAACTATGAAAACTATGAAAATTTTGTATCCGTGTATTTTTGCTCTCTACAAATTCTATCAAATATTTGTATTTTTGAAAGAGGTTTGTGAAGACAGTTTGATTAGAGGGTTAGACTCTGGATCTCTCCACCACTCCTCCAGAAACACTGAAGCTACAAATTGCTGGAGTATCTGTTATTGTGTTAAATCAAAAATATGTGCTCTAATATAATAAGTATGTACACGACCTCAAACATTGATCAAAACTTCTAGTAAACCCACAGATTGATTTCTTAGTTTTCTCACAAAGAACTGGGATATTTACACACAATTTGACATGTAGTTATGTGACTTTTTAATATAATATTTCTCTGTGGCCTCTTTTTTTGACATGGAAAGATTGTTTCAGCTCCAGAATTACCAAATCTACCATTTCTTAGGTTTTTCATATGCTCCAAAGAAAAGCATGATTCCCTTGTCTCATATAATACTCTTCACCAGGGTACTAAACATATAGCTCTCCAAGTGTCCTACATGTGATATTTTAGCTGTTTTATAAAATCTGACTCAATGGCAAAGTCTAGTAAGCTCTGCTTTTCATCTTTAAATTCTGTTTGTTCAATTTAGGTTTCACCAAATATTTGTTGAAAGTTTTGTATCATCTTTTTATATTTAGTCATTGAAATCCCATAAAAGACTAGGTCCAGTAATTTGATGTTTTGTTTTGTGTTCTATTACCCCATCTAAAGCAAACTGCATTACTCACAGGAGGGAAGTGAAAATGTTGTGAGATTTTCCACTGATATGCAGCTTAACTACAAAACTAAACTGTGCCAAAGCACATCCTCACGTATTATGTTAGTGTGTGATTATCTACACTGGTGAATTATTATCCTTCTCCCTGAAGGAGGGTCCTGCCTATAATAGCAGCACTCTTCCAAATAATTATCAAGAATGGCTTACAGATAATTCTAAATGAATTGTGAATTTTGTAGAAAGGGGTGGAGGAGAAAAGAGGTTGGCCGTATTGAAATAAAGAAGTGATACAACAACATTGAACAGGTATGTAAACACATACAACTAATTATCTGTGTAAATTATCACATGTAGTTATTGTATTTGGATCCCTTTTCTAACTTTTATTCTCCTTTTATATATAGTTTTTAAATTAGTCATTTTGAAGTTGTGTCTTCCTGTATCTCTACAGCTTCCATAACACACGGAAGCTTTTCTAACTACTACATAATCACAATAATAGGAGGTTGCATTGGGAGGTTGGGGAATTTCAAGTGTTCACAAAACTAGAAAGGTAATGGCTATAGTAAATAATAGAGTTCATATTGAAGTAGAACTCTCTCACTGAGCCTTGAAAGACTCAACATCTTGCATCTTCTTTAATTAAACTATTTGGTGTGCCTAACAATGAGAAAAATAAAGCATGTACGTAGCATATCTCCACAAATGTTATAAACTAAATCAGTAATGATTTAGTCTCAGGCCCTGCTTCAGACATACTGCAGTCTCACTCAAGGTGCTTAATCTCAATAAATGAAACGTATCCAGAGTAAATTCTGTCCTTTCCCAAGAACATTAGATGAAATAATTCAACACCAATTTCCATCCCAAAGTATGAAGCAGTCCCAAACAAACCTGTCTGAGGAGAGATTTGCATAGAGTCCAGTTGTTTGGAATTATTGTCTTTGCCACAGGGCAGTTGATGCTATAGATAAATGTATGTAATTCAACTGAGAAATCCATGACTAATGTACAAAAAGAAGAAAAAAAATGAAGAAAAAAAATGAAAAAAATTTTCTGGACCTTAGTAATTGCAAAAATAATTAGAGACTATATTATGCCTTTCCTCTTTATCTTCATGGGTGATTTTTGCTCAGCAGATTTTTTAAGAATAACTTCATAGAATTAGTCATTTTAGCAACAAACAGAACCCTCTCACCCTGATAGTTCCCTGAATCTGCTTTGGATGACAGTGATCAGACTGTGGGAAGATAAAAATAAAGTGGTGAACACTGTATCCTTAACAAATCAAGTGTTTTGGGTTTTGGATTTGCTGGGGGCTGTTGGCCTTTTTTTTTGTATTTTTTTGTCTTGTTGGGGTTTTGTTTGTTTGGTTGGTTGGGTTGGGTTGTTTTTTTGTTTGTTTGTTTGTTTTGTTTTGGTTTGGTTTTTTGGGGGTTTGGTTGGTTGGTTGGTTGGTTTTTTGTTCATTTGTTTGTTTTTGTTTTTTTGAAAGCTGAAAGCCCTATTTTTTTAACTGAGCACCATTTTTCTGACAGTAGGCAAAAAAAACTGCTTGGGGAAAGATGGTAAGAAGCAGAGTGATTCTTTAGTGGCAGCGTCTTCTCTTACTGTGCAGTATTCAGTGGATTTCTTGAGGCAGAAACTGCAACAGTCCTCTCGTGTCCAACAGTTACTGTTGACCCTGTCCTACACAAGGACAGCTTCTACCTAACTGAACTTTATATTCTTGACCTCTGCAAAATTTAGTTACAGTAAGTTCCACAAGCACACAGAGTAGCTCTTGTGAGCAAAGTGGAGATTGGTGGCTGTCTTGGCTACAGTGATCATGAAGCAATTGAGTTTAAAATCTCTGTTGACAGGAGGAAAAGTGCCAGCAAAACCTCAACTCTGGACATGAGAAGAGCAGACTTCAGGTTGCTCAGGGAAATCAGTAAGGTCCCCTAGAAAAAAGTTTTTGCAGGTGCACAGGAGCAGGCAATTCCCAAATGTTGGAAGTCAAGCAGGCAAGGCAGAAGACTGGCTTGGCTGAACAGGAATCTTCTCTTGGAAATAAGGCAAAAAAGGAAGGTGTATGCCCAGTGGAAGCAAGGTTAAGGCAGAATTCAGAAATGCTGCTTGCTGGTGTAGGGAGAAAATTTGTGTGGCCAAAGCTCAACTGGAGTTGAAGTGGCCAGAAAGGTGGGTGGCAATAAAAAGAGTTTTTTCAAATATATTCATGGCAATAGTTAGTATAGAAATATCATTGGCCTCTTGCAGGGTGAGAATGGTCACCTCATAAACAAGGACTGAGACAAGGCAGAGGTGTTATATGCAGTTTGTCTCTGTCTTCAACATGGATGACAGACCAAGGGGATCTCAGTGCCCTGAGCTGGAGGACATGATAGAGAGAATGATCAGCTCCCAGTCAACCCTGAAATTGTGTGGGATCTGCTGCTCCAGCTGGATTTCTACAAAGCTATGAGGCCTGCTGGGGTTCCCCCAAAAATCCTCAAAGAGCTGAGTGATGTCATTGCAAAATCTCTCTCGATGATTTTTGAGCAGTCTTGGGAATACGGAGAGGTCCCAGCTGACCAGAAGCTGGCAAATGTCCCAATTTTCAAGAAGGACAAGAAGGAGGACCCTGGAAACTCCAGGCCTATCAATCTCTCTTCAGTGCCTGGTAAAGTTATGGAGAAGATTGTTCTGGGAGACACTGAAAAACACCTGAAAAACAATTCGGTCATGGGCCACAGCCAGCATGGCTTCATGAGAGGAAAATCCTTTTTGTCAAACATGATTTCCTTTTATGACAAGGTAACCTACATAGCTGATCAAGAGGAGCCAGTTGATGTAATCTTTTTAGATTTCAGTAAAGCTTTCAATACTGTCTCTCACAGGATCCTTCTGGACATAATGTCCAGCACACAGCTGGATAAACACGTCATGTGAGCAATTGGCTCATGGGTCAAGCACAGAGGGTAATAGTGAATGGGGTGACGTCAGACTGGTGATCTGTCACTAGTGGGGTTCCACAGGGCTCCATCTTGGGCCCTGTGCTCTTCAACACATTCATAAATGACTTGGACGCAGGACTAGAAGGGATAACAAGCAAGTTTGCAGGTGGCAGAGAACTGGGAGAAGCTGTTGATTCCCTCAAAGGCAGGGAGGCCCTGCAGAGAGACCTCGACAAAGGACTGGGCAATCACCAACCATATGAAGTTCAACAAGGGAAAGTGTCAGATTCTGCAGCTGGGATGGGGCAACTCTGGATGTACGTACAGCCTGGGGAATGAGATGTTGGAAAGCAATGCCACAGAAAGGGACCCGGGGGTCCTGGTCGATGGGAAGTTGAACATGAGACAGCAGTGCCCTGGCAGCCAGGAGGGCCAACCATGTCCTGGGGGGCATCAGGGAAAGCATCATCAGCCCATCCAAGGAGGTGATTGCCTTGCTCTGCTCTGCACTGGTGCAGCCTCAACTTGAATATTGTGTGCAGTTTTGGACACCACAATATAAGAAAGGTATTAAGCTCTTAGAGAGTGTCCAAAGGTGGGCAATGAAGATGGTGAAGGGCCTTGAGGGGAAACTGTATGAGGAGTGACTGAGGCCACTTGATCTGTCCAGCCTGGAGAAGAGGAGACTGAGGGGAGACCTCATTGCAGTTACAATCTCCCCATGAGGGGAAGAAGAGGGACAGGCACTGATCTCTCTTCTGTGATGACCAGTGACTGGGCTTGAAGAAGTCCTGAAGCTGTGTCAGGGGAGGTTTAGGTTGGATATTAGAAAAAGGTTCTTCACACAAGGATGGCTGGGAATTGGAACAGGTTCCCCAGGGAAGTGGTCACAGCACCAAGCCTGACAGAGTTCAAGAAGCCTTTGGACTATACTCTTGGGCACATGGTGTGACTCTCGGGGATGGTCCTGTGCAGGGCCAGGAATTGGACTCAACAATCCTTGTAGGTCCCTTCCAACTCAGCATATTCTGTCATTCTGTGATTCTGTGTTTCTGCAAAATTGATGACACACTGAGTGAGAAGTCCCCAAATTACTAGACTTCCTTGTTTTATATCTTCTTATTTCTTAATTTTCTCTTTAGTTCCTTCAAAGTAATAACATAATATGTAAATAAAGAAAAAAGTTTTACTTATTCATCTTTTCCAGGCTTTACAAAATTCAGTCACGTTTCCCATCCTTTGTGTTTTTTTTTTCCCAAGATGTGGAACTTATATTTATGCAACTTCTGTTTTTAAGAAGACATTTTATGCTTTTTGTCATTTTTGATGCCTTTCTCTACACATTTACCATTGCTATATAATTCTGGGGGCTGAGGACAAGAACTATATTATGTCTTTACAATGCATGTTGTTATCAAATTAAAATAGTGCTGTATTTTTTTCTCTGTGTTTTCCTAGCAATTACTGATGTCCTATTTTTTTAACAGCTACTGAATTTTGACTATTTTAAAAACTTGAATCCTGGAGTTTTCTAAAAATTATCCTCACTGATCTCAACCTCTTCTTATTGTGTGGTAATAGATAACTTAGAGTCTGTAATTGAATTTCAACAGTCGTTTTATCATCTAGTTCAACATAAAGTATCATGAGATCTTTTTGTATTTCACCTCTTTGCAATTAGCTTTTTATTTTATCTTTGACAATTTCATATCATATACAAATTTTGCTGCTACAGTATTCAATTTCTTTCCTAGATACAGCCTGTACTTATGTGCAGGAACATTACAAGTCCCTGGATGACTTGATATAGTCATTATCCATATCAATCCCTGTGAAGATTTTTTTTCTAATTTGTCTCCTATCTTTCAAAAATATCTATTAAATCGGATGTGACACTGTCTTTTGTGAGCTTTGAGAGCTTTGTTTCCCTCAATGAGGGTTCTCATGAGATTTTAATTTTTAATTCAGAAACATTTAAGTCATGCACTTTGATTTCTCTGCATCTTTACTTGTCATTGTGGCTGTATCTCATGCATTTCCCTTTCAGCACAACAGCTGCTCCCCTAGTTCATAACCCACGTGCCAGGCACAGGTATATGACTGGACATATGATCACCTGTAACTAATCTGCACAGGAACCCATTAGAAAGAATTTAGTATGTTCCAGCTCCTGGATCAAAAGTGGAGGATAAGCCCCAGAGATCCCACCTCCTGGCTCTCCAAAGAGCCATTCCGAAGCAGCTGTGTAATTTCTTACGTTTTCTCCATAATAACTGACTGATCAGACCTTACTGTAGCCACTGGCATCACATAAAACAGCATTCTGAACCCCATATGTTAGTATTCAAAGCAATTGAGAGTCCGAAATATTTGCACAGAAAGTTCTTACCCCAAAATACTGTAACTATCCTTTTTTTAATGTAGATTTCTTTATTCAGTCTCCATGAATTACTTGGTAGAACACCATTATCATACAGTCCCACTTCCATACGGCCATTAAATCACTTTCATAGCAAAACATGTATTTGGAATATTTCCCCTCCACCTTGTACTAATCTTCCAGAATAGTCTGGCATAGGTTTCTGAATGTCACACACTCTCCTTGGATTTATCTTTGACCAGACTATTAATAATTATGAAAGAGTTGTGAATAAAGAATGGTTTTTATCTTTCTGCTAAAACATTATCTTGACCCGCAGTGCCACAGATAGTGTTGTCTCTGTCTCATTATGGTCATCCTGTATTCACCTGTCTCAAGGTCAACAGGATACTACAGTAATGAGAAAGTAGAACAAACACTGTCTAATGGAAGAAGCATTTCATAAAAAGCTGTGATGGCAACTCTACAAAGACAGCAAAGGAATGCAGCTTTTTAACTGAGCACTACCTGACAGATTCAATAATCAGGGGAAAGCCTTAATTGATGACATTTCATTAGCATAATGAGTTGAAGCTGGGAAAAGAGAGTCTCTTCTTAATTAATCAAACAAAGCACGAACTGTTTCAGTCCCTTACTCTCTGCAATTTTCCATTAATCATAAGACTGTGTATTAAACTTATTTGAATTCACTAGGTGTTGAGTATTTCTGTGGGAAAAGTATTGGCAGAGTGGCATGCCCAAGTGAACACACTTACTTATGTATGAAGCACATTAGAAATTCGTGTTTGTGAAGTTAGACTCTCATCTCTGCAGGAAGTGGTGACAATATTTCTTAAAAAAAACCCCTACCAGACCTCAGTAGCCATTAGTATACAGATGAAAGCTTCCTCCTCTCTATCAGTGGGTTACCTGGTTGCAAGTGTTTAATCCATCAGGGTGAATTTTCAGTACGACATGAAATGCAGGGGCTATGCTGATTGCTGCCAGAATAACTTTTTACAACACAGTCCGCCGTGCTTTGGGCAATTTTTCTTGTTATTTCCAGCATTACTTTCTATGCATTTTGCTTTGCATTTATATAGATAAAGAAAAGAAAAACCAGAGGTATTCAAGAGTTCAGAAGAGCTAAATTTCTGCTTTTCGATAGCTGTTACATTTACTTTGTGGAGAATGTTTGTAGTCTGTGATGATGACTGCCTCAAAAAATTTTTGGTAGCTAGGAAAATGGGGATAAATCAGGAGTCTTACATGGTCTAAACAGAAAGACATTTTTCCTTTCCACGTTTACTGTACCCTTCCATTGGAAAAAAAAGTATATTTGAAGACCAGAGAGAAGCAGACAGAGATTTTTGTTTCTTTATAGTAGTACTTATATTGGAGAAGAAAGATGCATTTCAAAAGGCTGCATATTCAATTTCTACAATTTTTGTTATTAAATTTATTTTCAACTCACTAAAAGAGGTCCTTCTCTTATGCAGCTACTTGTTCTAATCATAGACTTGAGAGTCATGTTCCTTCCCTGTGAATCTTGAGTTCTTTCTTTAAACTGGGTTACTGCCAGTAAAACACAGAATAATTTTATGCAGAGACCCCTTTGCAGTTCAGGCGCTCACAAAGGCTGCCTTGGATACTTACTGATGAGGAGATGACTGAAGTGACATTAGATACAACAAGAGTACCTGCTAGTTAACTCAGATGTTTTAGAGGAAAATGGCCATCATCCTTCTTTTAAGAAAATATTTGTTAGCTATGTTTTAAATGGAGCTCTGTTCACACACTTTGACTGCAAGCTCAGCTACAGGGTCGGGCCTTTGATAGCCTGTAAGTAGATTCTTATTAGATTGTGGTAGTTGCTCAGTCCTTCCAAGGTGACTGCAGAGCAGTGAAAATTTAGACACATAAATGTTTTAGTGATGAAATACTTGTTGCATAGAGGCTTGAGGGGTTGACAAAGACACGGTTTTATATTTACTTGCCTAAGCTCCTTATTCAAACATGATTTAGTGTCTAAATACCATTGAAAATCTTGACACAAATATTTCTCTACTTGCTGAGTGACAAATTTAATTTCTTTTCCATTTGAAAATAAAATCAATAGATAAGTAATTTCTGATGAGCCTTAAATTTAATGAATCAAGGCCACAGAAGTAAGACATTTAGTGGTGATAAGACTGCAGGCTTTTGCCACTGTACTTGAATATTATTTGAGCAGATAAACTCTGAAGACAACTTATAAAGAATTTTTTTCCATAAACTAGTATCAAATAATTTAATATTGACTGGATTAGTACAGTAGATAGACATGTTCTGCACTTAGCTAAGTTTGTTTTCAATGTGAGGTTGCTGCACTGCAGTGTAGAACAATATAAGTATTCTAGTGCTGCACATTTTTGTGTTTTTCATTTTAATATCTACAATTTTATGATTATTTCTAGTGCTAGAAACACTTTTATTAAGGTCTTCATTGTCATTGTAAAATTGTATTTTTTCCTTAGTTTCAAAACTTTTATGTAAATTTTGAAACTTACTATACTATAACTTCAGATCATGTCTGTTTCTCTGTATTCACATGGATAACATTCATTCAATTCACAAAGAAATAAATTATATTCACATATCTAGTGTGCAACAACTTTTTCAGTTGTACCATCAATGGAAGAGAAGCAAGAATATGGAACTGATCAGTAGACTTGCACTTTCAGCTAAAGAAAAAAAAGGAAGGGAACTAAGCAAAAACTAATAGCTTATTCAAACTCTGTGTACATTTAATATGGTTCTTAATCTGATCAAGGTTCCTGAATAAGGCTTATGTATGACTTAAAACTTGTTTTGATTTATAAGTATTCAAAATACAGGTAATAAAAACTGCAGATATTTTTTTCCTAATGATACAGTGTAAAAGAGCACATACGCCATTTTTATTTATTTGCAAAATGTTTTATGTTCTGTAATAGTATATCTGAGAAAAAAAGAAAGCTACATTTTAAAAGTTGGTTATTGGGCCTTTTTTTGTGAGAAAAGACTGCATATGAATTTTTCTGAATATTTCTATTGTAAGCTAATTAAAAAATCTATCAAAACTTGGTAATTCAATATCCAACTTATTCTAGTAATAAATTATTAAATATTCATCCTTTGTAAATTGAGATTAGTACTACCAGTGAAAAATAAAAAAGCAATACTGACAAGAATGTGAATAATTCAGGACTTAAAAATAATTCCCGAAATTTGTTTTTTAAAGGTAGTTCTAACCACTATGGAATGTGTGGAGGACTACAGTAAGACCAAAATCATGCGATCCAAAAAAGCCCATGCTTAGTTTGTCTGAGCAGCAGATTTTCCTTAGGATGTGGGAAGATTTTATGGCCATTTCATAACAGGGATTTGGAGACATTCTCCATTTGGATGAACTGCACAAATGGTCATATTCCAACTCCAGTCTGAACATGGCTCATAAAAATGGTGCTGATTTAAATTCAAAAGTAGATTAATTTTGCACTTCTATTGAAGGGAAAATCTATAAAGGAATAAAGCATTAAGGAAAATTAGATAATAATGGTAGAAGTTTATAATAATATAGTAATGCCAGATATATTTTTTGTTCATACCTAATTAGGTGGGCTGCATGTTTTCCTGCTAGTGCCTGATTTTTAGTGCATAAAAGTGTGTACAAAAACCAGACGTCAAACTAGAAAAGGTCCTTCCCCCTATTTTATTTTCATGGTGTCTCCCTATTCCTAAGTAAGGAATTGTCTAATTTGTTGACTTTGTGTTAGAAGATCAGCACAATCCCCAGAAAACATTTTGGAAAGACCTGATTTCATGAGTGTGGTGTGAATATGGACATAAATGTAAATAAGTAGAAAAAAAAAGTGGAATGAGTACTTCAAGTACTGAGAGTAGTACTTGAAAAAAATTTAGGGCTCTTGCACGTCTGTCTACTGGCAGACAGTCAGGCATCTCATGAAGCTTCAGTAACTATGAATAGTGGATATCTACTCAAGGACTGAGCTTTAAGGCTAAATTCCTTTTGTATCTTTAGCCTGCAGTGAGCTATTACATTTTAATTGTCCCTGTGAAGTACTATACTCCTCATTTGTTTGTAAGGCATGTTGCCCTAGTAAAAGAAATTCATAGTTCCAGATGTAACCTAATATATCGTTATTTCTCATAGGAACTTATTTGGAATTTTTCTCCCAGACTTTCTCAATGGTCTTTTAAGAAAATAACAACTGTACACTTGGCTTTCACACTAAATATAAATACACATATTAAAGGAAAAAAAATATATTTATAAAAAAGTTTTTCCAAGAGGTCTAATTAGATAAGGAAAAAAAAATCATGAATACATATTAACCCCAAATCTGTACATCCTATAGTACATCCTGCCACATGCAATGCAGATCACTAAAATCAGTGCAAGATATCATAAATTAACGTTTTGATATCAGAGTGTGCTGGGTTTGGCTATTTAGTTCTGGAGCTTCTGAGAAATGAGATATAATCAAGAAAAAGCATTACATGTTACATCTCTTGTCACATGGAATACGAATATCTGGGCAGTAGCATGATATGAATGTAGTTGAATTTCTTTATGTTTGCACTGTATTATATCTCAGGAATGTGATTAATCTTTACAGGCTGTAATAAAAGACTGCATGTGTGTTGATGTGTTATTTCTGAAGCATCCCTTTCCTAGGATAAATTATAACTTCAGGAATTTCATGCAGAAACATATTCAAACAATTTCATATAGAAACAACGAATTAAGCATATTAAAAATGACAAAGTAAATCTTAAACATTGCAAGCACACATTTTCAAGCTGCAATGTTTCAACTTCTGACAACAAAAATAGTTCTGATAATTTAATTTGTAACATTTTTGTCTTTTCATAGAAAATCAGCTTCTGGAAAGATACAATTTTAAATATATCTGGATTCAATTTCTTTTCTGCATATAAAGTGTTTTGTTATTTATTGCTGTTACAAAATAAATTCTCATTGTATATTTTCTGCAGAATGTATGATATATAATAAAATTCACGAGAATATGATTTGCTTAAAGCAACACAATAATTTTAAACAACTGTTTTGGAAGTCAAATTAAGTAAAAAAAATTAACTTGCTCCTTAGAGAAACACTTTACCATAGAAAAATAATCTAATATTTCAAATGCAAATATGCTGAATGAAACAATATTACTGAATAATATGATAATGTTATAACAGTCTGTTTACAAAAAAATATTTGTATGTAGATTGTCCTTATTCCTAAACCAAAATTGGTAGCAAGTTTTATGGTCCTGAGAATACTACATCTATAAATATAGGTAAATTAATATACATTTTCTCACAATAAATTTTTTCTGAGTTTGATGCCAGATGACATCTATTTCCACTTGACAAAAAATACTAGGAAACATTTAATATACCAGGTAAACTCTTTTTTTTTCCTGGTTACTATTTAACTCTGATTGTAATGTGATACAGAAAGTATACAGAGTATTTCCATGCTGGGAAAAAAAAAAAGGTAATTTTATCTAAAGAAAAAAGATGTACCTGACATGTGCATTATATCTAGAGGGCTTCATAAAAATGACAAAGATATTTTAAATATAAATTAACAAAAGTGAGTAATTATTATTTTTTACTTACACAGAGTGAAATGCCCCACCTAAACCCCATTTGTAATCTGACCAGATTCCATGCAAAGTCTTTTTTGTGACTTGTCAACATTTCCACATGAATTCAACATAAAAGTTTGCAGCAGCTGTTTCCTGTTATCACTATGCTTAGTAAGACAGATAATTGAAAAAGTTGCCTCATAAATATTTCTAATATAAATTTAGCAATGGTTGTTTTCATTTTTGAATACTATTATGATAACCACTTACTAGGATTACATTAGCTTGATTTTACTCAAGTTGCAATCTTCTAGAATTTTTTGTCATCTAGTTAGTTCTTTTTACCTGGGCATTTACCTGAATTCCTGCAACTATAAAACCCAGAATTGCTTACAGTTCTTAATGTTTCCTAAATATTTATGCACAAGTTTTTCCATAGTTGAGCAACATATACAAAGAGAACCTTTGTCTGATTATATTTTCTATATATAAAAGTCTGAATTAGGTGTGAAGTTTTTATCTCAACTATGCCGTTAGTAGATAAATGTTTTGAAACAGAAAAGATGATGCCTCGGTGATATGACAAAAACACTTCACATAAGGACATTAAATTAACTAAACTTGCACAAAGACTGATAAGGAAGGGTTTTTTTAGATCTAAATATGCTGTGAAAGAAAAACTGAAAAGAGCCAGACTCCTGACTATACAGAACATTAATCTAAACATTCTGAATCTATATTCTAATCTGATTTCTTACTGTATAAGAAAATTCAGCAGAACTTTATTACTAAGATGCTGGCAGAATATCAACAAGCAAAGTAGAACAAAACTAGTCTTTGGTGTTTGGAACCCAAAAAGAGAAAAATATGATAGCCAGAGAGAAAAAGAGACAGAAGTCACTATCATGTATTCTCTATTCAGGAACACATCTATACCCTTCAAATAACAACAGTTGAAATGTGCATATTATAAAAAAATTCCATTCTTTCCATCTCTAAAACATGACAGTCTCTACGGTCCTAGCCATCCCTAATTTGACACTACCTTGTAGTTGGCTTAGGAGATATATACTGGTTTAGGGACTTCATAAATGTAACAGCTATTAATTATGTTCTAATGTGTGCATGTACACCCATTATTCACACACATTATTCACAATGTAAAATGTAGCTGTTCTAACTGTGAATGCTGTTGACAGTAGCTGATGTCTCTTCAGATGTTTTACCCTCACTCCATTGCACTTATCATTTGAATGAGGAATCTCAAGCTTTGAAAAATAAATTTCTCCTAGAAGGAAAGCTTATTCCTTAAGATCAACAAGAATATATAATCAGTAATGAATCTCTTGAACTATAACTTTCCTAAAAATATCCTCTGGGTTGGAGGGCAAATCTTTATAAGGTGAATGTCTTAATAACCGTTATCAATCTTTTTTTAAAGTCTAGTTGTACTCAGGAATTTTTTAACCATTTCAGATATGTTTATTCTGTCTTACTTCTTAGCTTTCACATGTGACCAGAGCAGACACATCCTCCGTAAAATACCTTTAGAATGTATTGTTCAATACATAATTGCTAAATCAGTGTAATCAGAACTGAATAAAAATGATCACATTTGCCATCTGTTACAATCATTTCAGATGCCAGCTTGAACTGGCACATTGATTGATGCTCTGAGGATGTCCTCATGGTTAACAGAGAAACCTGGAAGTCAAGAAAATCATGCTATACCCAGGTATCTTCCTAGCGCATCTCAATATTTTCTCAGAATAAAAAAATACTTTTTACAGTCCTTGTAGGCACATTTTAAGCTGCTGCTTTTTTTTTTTTTTCTAACTAGTTTTAAGAAACTGTGTTGAGGTCTCTAGATGAAATATTTTTCAAGCTCAACACTTTTTAAACAAATGGAAAGTGCTTGTTTTCTTCTTTGAATTCAGCTTACTAGCTCAGTAGTGAACCTGAAGTATTTGTCATTCTCTCACTGTATCTGTGATCTTTTTCTGAGTGATTTTTTTGATTGATATGTAGCTTTCTTCTATTTATTCTTCTTTACACAAGTCCTGTTAGTAGATATTTAGACTGATCTTTCCATGTTCTTATTATTTATATTTTCAAATTAATTTCTGAAGCCAAGAAGTAAAATAGATTTTCACTAAAATTTGTGTTCTGTGTTATTTGTTCTTAGAGTATTGGGTCCAGGATAGACAAAATAATAGTTTTATTTTCATAAGAGTCAGGAGTCCTGCATTTTAACCAAGATGGATAAAATAGGTAATTAGGTGCGGGGGGAGATACACTTAACTGCACAGTCTATAAAGAAAATGCCTGTTCTTAATTACATTAAAAATGTGAATTGGAACCATGCAAAGATACAAAAAGGAGATCGTATCAACTGAGCCATAACTCTGTTAGAGGTATTCCTAATCTAGCTTTAAGCAAGTTAGAGCGAGTGCTAGCTCTAATCTAGCTGAAGCAACACAAGGCTCTTTTCTTTCTATGACTGTTATCACTGTGTAGAGCTCTGATAGCTACTATCCATTCTAGTGCCATACTGAAGGTGTGTCTTCCCCTTCCTTTCTTCTTAGTTATTACTGATTTGCAATTTTTTTTTCAATAGCTCCTTAGCAGTCTTATTGATAGCAGGAATTTGTTACAGGAAAGGGCTGCTTTTCCTTGGGAATATTCTCAAGAGGCAGGTCTCCATTTATTTTTCCATGGTTTAGAACACCTATGTTATGTCCTCTTTTTTTCCTCTGATTTTTATTGAAATATGATAATTATTTTTCCTGCTATGCAAATATGAAAGATTTCCATGTCTCTCTTTTCCCTTTTCCTACCCTTTCCTTTGCTTTTTTTGTGCTCTTGATCCTGATTCTTCTATATCTCTTCATATCTAGCAGTAATCAAATTTCAGTATCCTTCTTGAGTGAAAGTCAGAACATTCCTAGTAGGACTGAAACACTATTGATGTTATTTTTAACTTCTCTGTATAAAATTTTAACATGCTTGGTTTTACATATTTCCATATGCATGGTTGATGTTTTACTTTTAATAAATATAGTGAGGTTCACAATAACACCTTAAGCCTTGCCTAAGACTATGGACAGTCTTCTACATCCAAGCATGATGTAAACATGGAGGGGTTTGTAAGTTGGTAGACATTCCAACAGCAAAAAATTGTAAATCTGCATAGTTTAGTCATTATTCAGTTATTAATCCAGTACTCTTTATATTGTGTGTTTTTTTCTTTGACTATTAGGGAAAAGAAGATTGTTAGTTGGGAACTGGAAATAACTGATTCTAGATTTTCAGTGTATAATTCTACTTCCACAGCAGAAAAAAAAGGATTTTTAGATTATGCAAATTAGTGATAGTTCCCTTGAAGACAGCGATGAACTTGAATTTGCACTACATATGTTTTAAATAGAGTATTCATTGATTCTGCAATATATGCAGTGATTCTGCATATACTTCTTTCACATCATTAATTTGCTTTTAAGGGTATTGTTTGGCTGATCCTAAATGTAGTATTGATTTAAATACTATTATTCCAGTACTTACATGTTATTTTGCCTTATTGATCATGGCTGTCCTGGAAAACAATCTGGAAGAAACTAATACCTCTTTAAGAGAGAAAACAAAATATTTAATTAGAATATCATTTTGACAGCAATTTTCTTGCTTTTGTAAGTTCTCTAATATTATAATATTTTAATATATAATATTATATAAATCACCATTTTCTTTTATTTGTTTCACCTTTAACTTAATTTCTTGCTATGCAAGTGAAGATCTGTGTCAAATTTCAAATCATTCTAATCAGTGGATTATAATTATTATTCTGACTTCACAGTCTTAGATGTCATATTATCTTAGTCTGATAAATTAAGATGAACTATTTGTTTTCTTAATTTGTAAACCTAACCCTTCTTTCACATACTGATCAGATCAACATAGCTAGTTTTATGTTCTTATGGAAAACATTTCTTTATGCTATTCCTGTGTATTTCTGTGTGTCTGTCCATATGGTTAACAAATCTGGTTGAGCTCATATTTTGTTCACAACCATACTGTATTTTAACATTTACTATGCATATATGTTTGTACAAGGGGAACAATCTGCCTGAAAAAGATACATTAAAGGTATTGCTAGCAGTTGGTTTGGAATTCATGCTGAGAAAAGTATTGTTACACAAGATGTTGGAAGAGAAACAGTGCCAGATAACAACCTGTCATTAAGTACAGAGATTTCCAACTATCACCGTTAGAAAACAATGGGCTTACAACCTCCCAAAAGGAGACAGACTAAATAAGAAGCAATCAAAAAACACCAGTCTTTCTGGTAAGTGAACAATTATTAAACACATCAAACAATTAGAGACATGATCTGTTTTAGGGATTTGTATACTACTTTGATACCTCAGTGCTGGATTCATAAGAAGTTATGACTTGACCTGGTCTTGTAATCTACATGCAGCATTCGCTTAATGTTTGTGGAGCAATAATAAAAGTAATATTATTAATACTAGCTTCTATCATTGTAGGATACAGATGAGATTAAGTTTGTACTTTTCACACTATAGAGACACTTAATTTTGATTCTAGTCTAAAAGATTTGAATGAATCCTCAGTCAATGATAATGCTGCCTGAGTTCTCAGAAATCTATGTATGACTTAGGACATTCTTATAACAACAACTCAGTGAGAAGCATCTCAGAAAGTCTGGTTCTGTCCTCCAGTTTGACATTGTTTTGTTTTGTTTTGTTTTGAAACTTTTGGCGATATTACTGCTTTGTTCATTGGAGTACAAAGTACCACATTGCCCAAAAGGCTGCAAATTTTGATCATGCTTTTTCTAAACAATGCAGAGGGTCACATATGTGGCTTCTCTATCTTAGAGGTACTTCAGGATAGGCTCCATTATGATTTCCTGATAATGAAATTATCATGAAATTTAACCATGAGCATTTCAGGGTTCACTTAGATTCAGGAACTTCATTTCAACTACACACGTACAAAATGTCACTTAAGAAATTATATTTTCAAAGGAGAAATGTTCTCTCTGCTGTTCTCTCTTACTGTAATCTTCTGTCCCTACAGGAGGCACCACTCGACCACTCTATATAATGACTGTTGTTGGCAAATGCAGGCAATGGAACAAATGCCAGCCCTTCCAAAGCCAATTCCTGTCAATGCCTGCTCCCTGGTTGGCAGAGAGCACCCTACTCAAATGCTAAGAGGTTTGTTGGCTTCACCGTCTGCTATAATTCACCTTGTTACGGAAGCAAACAGCTGTCCCATGATCATGTTCTGGAAATGTGCCATAGCAACTCACTGAGTTAAAATCTCAACTTGACTGCTAGTACTAGGATTCAGTGTCATGACTGCTGGTGGAAGAATTGTAGAGTAGTTTTAAGGGGTTAGAGCATAATCGATTAATTTTTAATGCTATATCTCAAAAATGGTCTGTACTTGAAAAGTATTTCTTGCATGCACAATTAGCACAGCTCTGGCATTTTATGTGTTCACAGAGCAGAGAAGTAAAATGAAAACTTCCTAGGGCAGCCACATCTCCTATGCGCTGCCGTAATACACACAGTGTTATACACACGGATAGGATTTGCTATTCAGTTGTCAGATACAGACTGTGATCTACTCATGAACTCTGCAGGACACAATATATAGCTGTGAAGTAAAATAAGTAACCTTTCTCCTCAGAAGGCACCTTTCTACTTTCTTATCTAATCTGTACACCAATTCAATACCACAATGTGGTATTAAAATGCTTTGCTAAGGAGTTTTACTCTAGTTTTGCATAACCAAATGGATTCACATTCTGAATATAGAGATATTAATTATAAAAATACATTATAAGCTAGATTTAGGCCTCCAGTGGCTTTAATCCTCTATTTATTTCAGTTAATAATAGCCTTTAATTTTAGGGGGAAAAGAAAAGAGAAAAAAAACTCAGGAGCAATCTGCTCCTAGTCTGAAGGTCACCTACGAAATTTTTAATTCCCTGCAAGGTATTCTCAAACAAGTTCTAAAGCACAAACTTTCACTGGAATAACTGATTTAGTTTGCATAGTAAGATAAAAATATGACAAAAAGAGAAAACAGAAAAATCTATAAAAGAAAGAAGACTGGGAAAATGATATGTACATATAAGTGCAGTCATATATGCAGATTGATGGAGCATCAGATTTTTTGCTTTGACAAAGTAGTTAAATATAAGAATTCTGAATCTGAAAAGGAATGCAATTTTATGAATATCTATTTAATTTTTGGAGTATCTTCTTCATCTCTGATAGTAAATATAAGTTATGTTTTAGGTGTGTCATTTTGTAATACAAATAAAGGTCTAGATGGAAATGTTCTTAAGCTGTGTCTGTTGTGAAATTTCACTTTGCTTCATTCAATGATGTCTAGAATAAGCTCCAACTTAACCTCAGAACTTTTCAGGGCACGAGTGTTGTTAGAACTCTGTAATGGACTCATCACTCATATTTTTATCACCACATAAGAAATATTAATGATAGTAATAATGTTTCCTAAATTTAGATATTTACAACTTGATAAACTCTTCACCTGGGAAATCACTTAGAGAGAGGTATGTGCAACTTGAGAGAGTCAGTTTCTACTCTTGTATTTTCTTGCAGTCACTGATTCAAATGAGCAGCTGGGGATATCCCAAACTTGAAAAAAAAAAGCAAAGCTGGCATAAACCCAAACTAACCTAGTGTTCAGCCTGCTTAAGAGTCTATAGACCACAATGTTTATTTGTGTTTAAATATTTGTCTCTATTGTGCAAGGAGAACTGAATATCATTAATAAAACCAAATTTATTACCTAGATGTCCTAAATGTCACCACAGTTTGCTTACTAGATCTAAATATAATTTTTTGTCTCTCTTCTCAGTATCATTACTTAAAGCTTCTTGGCATAAAAACAAAGTGTATTGTATTTTCCCAGTAGAGCAGGAAAAATTTTGAAGTGACAAAGAAACAAAAATAATAGTTTGGTTTTGATAATTCAGTAAAAACCACTGAAACAACTTTCATAGTATAGTACCACTTCATATGATTAAGAGTAATGGAATCTTGAATTTAATACAAATATTTCTTGCTCTCTGATTAATTTTTCTGGTTTTACTCAAAAAAGTAAATTTGTATGGTACTATTATAGGGTTATATTAAACCACCAAGGTGAAGCTAGAACAGTATTCTGCAGCTAGAAAGAATATTCAGGCCACCAGATTCATTCAGTTCTCCAGGCATGAAAGCTGACCAGTACTTTAGTCATAACTTGTGACTGGAATGCTCCCTTGTCAGCCAGTGACAGGCTATATCCAGTAGCCTGACACCTAGGAATCCAGTGCGAATGCTTTCCCTAATATGACACTTGAAAAGTCTGCTATTGTTCATAGATGTTTAGGACACACTGCATATGATGAAGTCCATTTGTTTATGCACGATTGAAAGTATTTGGAAGATGCTGGATGCCCAATACATCAATATGTACCTGACAGGAATCCAAGGCAGAAGGCATTGAACTGCTTTCCTTTGAACCTTCCAGAGGTGCTCAAGTTAAGTATTTCTTCTGGCAGTTTACTGTAACACATCCCCCACGATTCTGTTGAGTACTTGAGAAAATACTAAAATCTTGCTAATCAGTATGACTTTTGATTCTGACAGTGTATTTGCTAACATAGACATTGATTACTAATGAGCAAAACCAGCACTGATATTTCCAAATGAAAAGAGATCTAAAGAATTTTAAAATTAACAATTTGGATATTTTAATTTTATTTTTATACTAAATTATCAAAAGTACCTTACAAAGGTATTAGTTAGAAGCTGATAATGAACAGACTATGCAGGCAAACAAAACACCATGGAGCTCAGTTGTAGTTTGAACATTGGACAAAGACCAGATGCTATAGACGAGAAAAGAATCTTTTCATGGAATACTGAGCTCCTTCCACAGTGATGCTTAGGAGCCATAAAAACTACCTTGTCTGCAGTACTAAGTACCAGCAAGGATTTGTACTCATGGACGTTATAATCTGCTTTATTGAGCAAATGGAGCTTTATCAATTGCCATATAATTTGCTTCATTGGGAGGCTGATATATTTCACTAGCATTTAATTTTACAGGTCAAAACATTTAGCACAGCTTCATTATAAATGAGCAGTTTAACAGACTTTTTCTGTTATTCCTATTAATGTTCAGTACTCTTCCTCATAAAATGCAAGAAAACAAAATAAAACTATACAGTAAAACCTTAAAAAAATTAATATCATAAAATATATGTATTAAAATATTTTTAATCATAACATAATAATTTTATCATTATGAATTGCCATCACAGAAAAATATAATTATAGTGTCATTTTTAATAATATATTTATTTTAAGAGAGAAATAATGCAACTTGATTTTAGTAATAAGAATCATTCATATTCATCCATGGAAGTGATGATATACAGTTTTTTCATGAACATTTTCATCTTTAATTTGTGTTTAATGGGTGAACTTCTGAAGATTAGACATTCCCCAGCAAACGGTGAATAGATGGAGCTAATGTGACCTTCAATCTCCAAATGAAGATCTGTAAGTGTAAACTCTGCTCCTTTCTTCATACCTGTACTAAATAGGAGTCTTCAGTGATACTTTATGAAGCAAGCAAAGATGGTTCATGTCATAGAAGGGTCATCAACAATGAAGAGTGATTTATCTTAAAATTTCATGTTGGTAGCATTGAAGATTATCAACCACAAGATAATTGACTAAAAGGTTGAGGTCTGCCCCGAACATTCCTAAACTTGAAGAGAAAATTACAGTAATTTAAAAGCTTTAGTAACAAAGGTCTACCTTTAACCATAGGCTAACCTAAACCATTTGCTTCCAAGTAATTTCACTTCACATAGTGCTAATGAAGAACTACTTCAAAATAGATATTAAATAGGATCTGCTAATAAGTGAAGACTTAACTGAATTCAGTCTGAACACTGAAGATTTTCATACTTGTGAGAACTCAGAAATCCTTCACAAGACTTGTAGTTCCTTCTCTGCCATTGTACTCAAAGCATTTCTTAAGGTTGGGAGAGAAAGAGATGTGGATTCTGAAAGATAAACTAAGTCTATGGAATGGGTAATCTGCATTAAATAAACACCCAGTAATCCTTTGACACTGAAGAATGTATTTCAGGCTGACTTCTCACCTTCTTCTCTATGCAAATACGTTGGCTATGCCCACCACAATAAAATTTGTCACTCCTTAAATCCTGCTGTCTCCTTGATTTTTTTTCTACACTGATGAGAACCTCAAGCTAGCTCTGAATACATGTATATTTTGGTACATCTCTGTCACTTGCACAGCACAGGCTAACCCTATTTGGAAGGTCCACATGGCTACAAAACTCAAAAATCTCTGCAGTAACTTATGCTGTCTGGAGAGCAACTTCAGAATCTCCAATGAGAATATAAAATGATGTCTGAACCATCAGTGTGGTCAGATCACTAGACAATATTGTATTACAGGAGAGCATATGAATACACAAAGCACGTTCTTCACTGTTAATATGATTTTCAAACCTAAGTGAAAGTCCATTCAGACTGTTATAGAATAAGATACAAATTCTGTGTAACTGTAGAATCTTGCTGTATACAAATGCTCTCTACTTTTGGCAACTTTTTTTCATCCATTCTCTTTCTTACTGTGAGAAAGAACACATGCACAGCTTTTGTATTCTAATAACTTCATTCAATGAAATTTTAAATGTAGAATCTTAAAATATAATTCATACAACTACAGGAAGCTCTTGTGGGCCTATTTTGACATACAACATATTAATAAATATCCCTTTCTTTTATCTCTCTTTGGTTTTAATTTATCTTACAGTTTGGTTTTCCTAAGATAAATGCAGTCTCTCTGACAGGGAGAGACTCTTTTAGTTTTGCTTTAAAACCAGTGATCACAGGAAGTGTTAAGTTAGAAAAGTGTGCAATTTGAATAATGACATAATTTTGGGTTTCGTGCCATGTTCAGGGGTATCTTTTACATGTTGTCAACCATGAAAATATGTATTTAGCCTCCTTTTTCCGTCTCCACTTGTTTTCACGTACTTGGATGTACTATGAGTTCACTTGAAAGTAATAGTCTGACAAATTTAATTGTATGTTATTCAGCAAACAGTTAGTAATCATACTTTTTTTCCTCGACTCTTGATCCACAGATGTGATCTTTGGTAAAATGTTATGCTTTTGTCTGGGAGAGTGATGCAAAATAAACCTATATGCTTTTTTTATTTTTTCTTCCTGTTATGACTTTGTCCTTTGAAACCATCAACACCATGCTCTTTATTTATGTAGACTCCTCAGATTATTTATAGGTAATAGGCATTAAATATTATTCAATAGATCTTTATTTGGTATAAATCTGCAGCTGTATTAGTTTCATTGGTGTTCTGTCAGTGTACCCAGCAGAAGTTATAAAGCACAATATTTAATTATAAGGGCATGCTCAAGAAGTAATAAGCACCTCATCAAAAGCCCTCGAGGTCTTTTAGAAACATTAACTGAACAAGCTTTATTTCACCAATGTGTAGCAGACAAGCATTATTAGATTTCCTGGTGTTTTCTTTATCAAAAATTCAGTTATTATGTTTATAAACTCTTTCAAAGGAGGGGAACTAAGTTTTAGAGAAAGTGGATAACAAAATATTGCATCTTAAATAGCATTTCTAAAGCAATCACTGAAGTTAACAGGAAGATTCACTCTACTTTAACTTGTCCCAACCAACACAAACTTCTACCTGACCACCTACCAAATTGCAAAGGTAACATAAAAATATTTTGATGAAGGAGGTTCAGCTAAATATAAAAAAAAAAATGCAGCCAATACCTTTTTAGATCCTTGATCAGATTCATTGCATTGACCTAGAGACATCTGGGGCCAGTGAAGATACAAACCACTGAATGAGGAGTTAAGTAACACTTTTTGGTGTAAGGTTTGCATGGTTTTTATAAACATATTTTAAAAGAATGATATAGAAGATCTCTACTGAAATTTAAATTGTTTATAAATATGCTACCTACTTAGAATTACTTCGACTGTTACTGTCATCATGATAGTGAGTTAAGATTGCAAGGTTGCAAGGCCATTTTTGTCATCAAATGTGTTTCTTTATCTACATTTTCAGTTTGTCTTGAAGATAAATTTTCTACCTATCTCACTATCTGTGTCTTTATATCCAGCCTTTAGTTCCTTATGTTCAGTATTTCTTCCTAAATAATTGCCATTATGTTATCTCTATGTGTATATATATACATATATATATATACACACATATACTTTAGACAAGGCTTTATCATGTCTAATTCACAAACTAGTCATAAAGTAGTCCAGTCCTCTCTAAAGAAATATTGTTAATTTACTAACCAGCCTCCTCTTTGTCCAGTTGTCCCATTTAATCCAATGCTAGCAAATGTACAGTCTTATTTCATATCTGTCTCGTTTTCAAATAAAAAAATGAAGGTAATTTTTTTTCTCTATCTTGCTTATCTTGCTTTTAGGGCATACTGATTTTCTGTATCTCTCATATACTCTAGTTTCCTCTATCACTATTTTTCTCAGATATATCTCCCTTCCTGTTCATTACTGCTCTCCTGAAAACCAAACCAAACCAAACCAAAATCAAAACAAACAAAACCTCAAAACAAAACAAAAAGACCAAAACCAACAAACCAACAAACCAAAACAAAACAAAAAAGAAAAATAGAAGATGTAATGTCTTCACATAGTCTATTGTTTTACAAGGTGGAATAGTAAAGGCTGCAAAACAGCCTGTTTTTCTCCCTTAATGGAATGAAATTACTTTACCCACTGAAATGCTTATCCCTTCTCCCTCACCAAACCATGGCTTTCTAATTCTTTAACTTTGCAGAATTCCACTCTAGACATACAATTATCATTCTTGGTAAAGAAAATCCACAATTTGGAGCAACATTTGGTCAGCGAAACCGAGGGAATATATTTTTAGGCACTGCTTGTTTATAACCTAATTTCCTCTCATTGCTTTACAAAGGTGACCTTGTTTTAATGCTTTCAGTACCTGATATTATAAAAGTGAAATTCTTTCCAAATCTCTTCTGTTAATGTATTCCTGCTCTGAAACAAATGCGAGATAACATTAATATTCTTCCTGCAAAATACCTGCTAATTTGCTTGCAGTGAAGATAGAAAGCATTTCATTACATATCACAAACTTCATTTATGTGGAATGAGTCACCAGGCCTTCTGAAAAGCCAAATGAGTACCTAATCTTTAATGCTGCCTTCAGCTAAAACATCAATCCTCCCTGGTTCTACTCATCTTTTATCAGCTATTCAGTTTCTAAAATTTTCCATTCTGTTACAAAATTGTGTTTTTCATCTGTCAAAACATCTTTGATTTATGTTTTTTTGATATTAAAGCATCAGAAAAAAAGCCCACAGAAGTATACTATTTTGTTATTAGAGAAAATTGAATCAGTGTAATGAGAAATGATTAACATAATTTTGGACATAATTAACTTTATAAAAGCCATAGTGCTGATAATAAACTCTGGGATAATGATCATATGTATTATTTTCTGAATTGTTCTCTTCTACAGAGAACATGCTGGAAGATGTATATGATGTATTCCTATATATGCATATTCCATGGCTAGGCTTTGTGAACGAAGATTTGGGAAAGGCTCTACCCACATTTGCTACAGGCATGCTGGTGGCTAAAGAGGCCAATAGGAGATAGACAAGTTCAGTTGCAAAAGGCGCAGCAGAAAGACTCCTTAGATGGTATTGGCAAGACACAATTCTTTCTGCATTGTCTTTTCTCCTCAAGAGTGATCCTGTGTGCGTTCTCAAAGGAAGCAGCAGCGTTATAGATGGTGTGTCTCCAGACCTCCCAATTGAAGGCCAGAGTAGACCAGTTATGGTGATCAATGTGGCCGAGGCTGAGATGTTGTTTCAGGGAGTCCTTGTATCTTCTCTTCAGGGCTCCTCTCTTGCAGCAGCCAGTGGCAAGTTCACCATAAAGCAGGATCTTAGGGAGGCAGTGGTCCTTCATCCTTGAGATGTGTCCTGCCCAATGCAGCTGTGTTCTCAGCAACATGGCCTCAATACTTGTGACTGCTGCTTGTTCTAGAACAGATGTATTAGTTACATAATCTGACCAGTGGATGTTTAGGATTGTACGGAGGCAACGTTGATGGAAGAGTTCTAGGTGTCGCAGGTGGTGGCGGTAGATGACCCATGATTCGGATCCATATAAGAGAGTAGACAGCACATTGGCTTTGTAAACACTGATCTTTGTATTCAGGTGTTTATTTCGCCAAACTCTTTTATGGAGTTTTCCGAAGGCACTATATGCCTTTGCTAACCTGTTGTCTAACTCTCCGTCAATCTTACCGTCCGAGGAGATGAGGCTACCTAGGTAATTAAACTGCTGGACTGATTTGAGCTCTGATATGGCAATGGTAATATGGGGATGATGGAAGACTTCCTGAGGTGCAGGTTGATAGAAAACTTCTGTCTTCTTTAAGCTGACTTCCAGCCCAAAAAGCTCAGCAGCCTCTGCAAAGCAGGATGTTAAATGTTGCAGATATGGTAGATGATATATACAAAACATGAGTGATCTATAAGCTCTAATTTAGCTTATAAATTAATAGAAGCTACCATCTCTAAGTTTTTGTACAACTGAAAATAGATGCATGAGACCGTGCGAATGCAAGCCCTAAAACCTATGAGAAATCAGTTTGGAACTGGCCAAACTGATCATTAACAACAATATTTTGACAAATAAGTTACTCAATGAAAAAAGCAATTTATGATGACTTGAAATTAATTGTATATTTTGATTCAAGCTCCCCAGCTAATAGTCAGAAGTGAAAAAAAAAGGAAAAGAAAAGGAACTGGAACCCACATGTCCAGCCAGAAATGCAAGATTGTTTGGTTGTTATTTTTGAGTTACTAAGTAGGGTAAGGTTTTGCATGGTTTAGCTGTGAATATCTTACTCCCCTATATATTAGAAAACAGTGATGGGAAATCTCCCACATGGGAGACCAAGTTTGGTTTCCCCCAGGCAGAAAAGTGTCTCCCAAATCTACTTCACAGTCCACTGACCTACCCAGAGAGAGAACCATCATTTTCCACTAGATTCATATGGGCTTTGTCTTCTAATTTTAGTTAGCTTAAAAAACATGCAAATACCTTCCATGAGAATTAAATGTGCTGTGTATTCATACATAGATCACATATTTGTTTCAGTAAAGATAAACAATATAAATATAACTATAAAATGTTTGTTTCTGTTAGATGTAAACTATTACAGCCATTTTTCAACTGGTTTTCATATATAAAAAGAAACAGCTGTTGGTCTACATGAGTATAAAAAAAAGAATGAGTTTGTTGTTGCAGAATTGAGACAATATTGAGATATTGAAAGAAATAATGATCTTGTATAAGCACAAAGAAAACCTTGAAGGAAAAAGTATTGAAAGAAAAAAACTGCTTTCAAATTTGGGTACCCTTTGCTTATGTTTACTTCCATAGTGTCATACATACATACATACAATATGTATCATACTTCATTTTATCGTTGGCAATGAGTGTCTAGTGAGTTATTAGGACATATTGTCATATGACTCTCCAGCAGCTTCTTGTAAGAATGGACAGACACATATTTGCTAAAAAAACAAGATCCCAGAATGGGCAGGTTACCATCTTTTAGTTAAGCCTTCCCTACAAATGGAGACTACCAAGGGCACTGCGTAAGGATAGATGCAATTGCTCAAGAATTTATAATGGAAAGCTAGAACTTGTTTTGCTTAGGAAAGCTGCAAAATGCCTTCTCAAAGGGCTTAGATGTTTTTTTTCCTGCCTTCATCATTTCAGAGAAACTTGCAAGGAGAAGATGTGAGTAAGATATCTCTCTCCATCGTATACAGAGAGATAACATGTTTGCAGACATGTACAAAGCCTCCTCAGGCCAGAAAGGGTGGGGGAGGAGAGAGAGAAGATACAAAAAGCCTCGGAGGAGGCAGGGCATTGCCTTTTGCCCCTGAAGGTCTGATGCACGCTGCATTGTAAAAAAGTAGTCCTTGCATCTGAAATAAACTTTTTTTTTTTTTTAATCTTCCCACTGCTTTAGCATTCTTGGGAAGAATTCCTCCATATGTTCACCTTACAACTGCTAGTGTAAATTTGGATTTTAGACTGTCTTTTTAGGTAACCTTGTTGCCCTCATACGATACATGAGGTGAGGAGACAAGAGTTGGGAAGGAGCAGGCTGAGGAGCTATCTCCCCTCTGTGCTCAGATGGTGAGTAGACCATGGGAGGCAACTGTTGCCTCTTAGTTACAGCCTTTGTCAAAGCCAAAGAAAGTACCTGTCCAGGGCAACAGACGAGCAGCAGTAAGATAGCCATGCTACCTATTTTGCCGATTTTTGAGTTTGTTGTTAACAGAATTGGGAATTTGCAGAGGCCACCAGCCACAATCCATTCTCCACTCCAGAGCACCTCTTCTGCTGTATTCCAGCTACACTCCTGCTCTCTCCCTCTTGGGACCCCAGACCTTTACTGTTTTAAGGGTCCTTGTCCTATTCAGTTGCCTAGTCTACATAGAAACAAATATTTTTCACCAAGTATATTCTTGGCAAGTCACAGATTCTTGACTTTTATAAGTCCTCAACTCCCTTTTCATACAGCAAAAAGAGATTGGAGTTTGCTGGAATATACACAGTGATGCCAATTAGTCAAGCCATTATAACAAGACTGGGACTTGTAATTTCCTCATCTGTCTGGCACCCAGAATGACTAATGTAAACTTAATGCCTATTGCTTCTGTATACCGTGGCTTGAATTACAGATTGGCTGTATGACTTGTTTACTGTACAACTGATTCACCAGTTCTGTAATTTCCTTCATGAAGGTTAACAATGCACTGAAAATTTATATAAGATCAGTAGTTCTAGATCTAACCAAACCATTAGGCTAACCAAATCATTACACTGTCCAGAATATTATTACTATTTGTATAATAAAATTATTTGAGTAAAGCTTAATCCTCAGCACAGAGAATATTTTTTGGCAAGGAAGTTTCTGTCTTTTACTAAGAATCTCATCTTAGTGTGCAGAGTTTGATAGTAAGTTAATATTAAAGATGAAGAAATGACTGATACATAATAATTAATCAAGATTTCAGATTATATATTCTGTTAAAGAAATAATAAGAGATAAATTAACTAAGATTTTGCATTTCTATTTTTCTTCTCCAGTTAGAAGAAACACAAGAATTTTCTTTTCACTGAAAAAATGTATATTCGAGTGAATCTGAAGAATTTTGAAGTTCATTTTTAATTATTTTTATTATTTGTATATGAAAAAAAATTCTACTTAAAAAGGAAATGTTTCAGTTTTTAATTTCCAGATGATTTATTAGGAAAACACCTAGGACAAAAAGGAATAAAATATTGAAAGAATAATTTTTTTCATTGTCAGAAAGGGATGTTTGGAATAGTCCTAAACTGAAAATAAGCAGCAAGTATAACGATGTCCATAAACATGTATTTATCAATATGTACATATACATATATATGTGTGAATTTAATTCATGATTAGAGCATATATGTTCAACAGTCCAATGGGCTGGGGAAATTTCCCTCAGCATTTTCATACAAAATGCTACATTTAATATGGAAATTTCCATTGCTACATTTAATATAAAATCTGTAGTTGTGAGTTTAAAACTCGATGCATCACACATGGTATCCCTTGATGTATCACACTAAACCTTATCCCTAGAGGTCACTGTTATTCCAGATGAACCCAAATACTAATGATATTACTGGCCAATAAAAGCATCACTCCTTGAAGTAGAATATACAAAAATAATTTCTAGTTAATTTGGCACAGTGGTAGTTCTACTACACATGATGCTACTTAAAGTGCATGCTGTTTCCAAATTGCTTTGGTGCTCTTCAGTTTTAGATAAGAATTTATATTTCGATAGGTAATTAAGGAATTAAATTTCTTAGCAAACCACCACCTTTGGAAAAAATTTTATTTCATTAGAGGGATTTCTTATTATCCATATACTTAATTTTTAGAGATGAGATAGCAAAGCCTTTTTTCCTGGTGTTTAGAACTCAAAGTACTAAAGATATTTTAATTCCAATAAAATATTCCTTTCTATGTCATGCTCAAATATGAACAAGACCAAATTTTTTAATCTTTCATTAGTCCGGGCCATTATGCACTTCATACAATATTTCCTTCCTCTATCATGATAAACTGCATACCTGTTATCTCTGTCGTCCTCATGTCCGTCCCTTGCCAATTCTGTCTTGCTGAGAGGTTCATGAATTTGTCGCTTTTGGTAACACCCTACTTTGCTCAGTTCTTCAGCCAGCCTGGTTTTTTTCAAGCACTTAGCATTGGCAAATTGCCTAGTAAGGTTTAGAGGCAACAAAAATAAGAAATAGAGTATAGTAGCTAAAAATGTGTATCATCAACTTTCCCATACTTTGGCACAGAAAAACAGCACAGAGAAACAGTATTAATGAGATGCATATGAGA
The DNA here is from genome assembly GCF_036250125.1 of Pseudopipra pipra. Taxonomy (NCBI): domain Eukaryota; kingdom Metazoa; phylum Chordata; class Aves; order Passeriformes; family Pipridae; genus Pseudopipra; species Pseudopipra pipra. The sequence goes on along the minus strand of NC_087554.1, from coordinate 36,072,995 downwards.
TCTTGCATGCTTCATGAGCTAGGATTATTTCCTTTCCCCCATGAACAGTATAAATTTTAATTAAAAATAAAACCACGACTATTTTTTTCCCCATCTTCAAGATTTTACTTCAGGAACTGGAATATTTTGTTTCTGAAATGCACTTTGCAGCAAGTGGTCTACAAACTCAGCTGCCCCTTTTTGTGTTCTTATCATAATGCTGAAATTTCAGAGAGAGTCATCATCTTTGCTGACTATTTTGCCCAGCTATATGTCATTAAATTCACAGTTAGGGTTTGATTGGTGGCTGACAGCTTTAGTAGAGAGTAGGGAAATATTATGGAGAAGTATTATGGAAGCAAAAAGTGGCAAATCTTGTCTTTCCTATTCTGGTATTTTCAGATGAGCTTCTCATCCCCTTGAGGAGAATGACTGTATTACAAAATATACAGTATTGAGTAAATTTGCAGTATTTTTTGAATGTTCTGGCATGGTGTTTTACTTATTCACTGGGAGTGCTTGCTGATGAACTTGCAGCAATTTCATGAAGTCAAGACAAACTCCTCAGTGTGTACATGTAGTAGCAGAGGCATGAGGAATGCATGCTATGTGTGCTCCACAAGCTAATGACAGATTGTTTCATGAGCACTTGCTAAAAGAAAAGAAGAGTAAAAGGGTGAATTGGCAAATTTCAACTTTCTTAGCTTTTAAAGGAAATGCAGACACTTCCTCTTATTTCTTGTTGGTAATAGCCGGTAAGAACACTTTTAGTAAGAAAATGCTTTTCCAAGAGCATTAGCATTTAGAAAGTCTTTACTGATGATCTGAAAAAGTCCAAATGGTATATTACCCTCTAAAAGTCTTGCTGCTGGTTGCTACTTTTAAAGTAATGTATAGATAATCAAGAAGATGAAGTGTGTATTTGATTTAAAGACCATAGTCTTTCTATTGTGTCAGTCAACTGCATTAAGATCATTTTGTTTTCAATTATCGTCTTTTATTGAGCACCATTATCACCCATCAGCCCCTGAACAAATATCACATTGTCCATCTTCCCAGACAAGTCCTATAATTACTCAATAACTGCAATATTGATTCTGGAGGACCTGAGTCTTACTGGCTGGCATAACAAGTTGCTTACTAAGTCAGAATTGCAGCAGTCAGGTAGAGTTTTTTCTAATGTAATTCCAAGGAAGAAGTCACTAAAATTAAATTTAAAGTTTTCTCTCCTTATTTGATACCTAGAATTGCTATGATTGTGTCCTTAATCAGATTTAAAATCACATGTGAACTGAAAGCTTACAGCTTTGTAAAGCTTTGCTGGGGGTCTGCAAAACTTGACGTAAACAAAGGTATATCAGAGGTTGCACAACATTTAAAAACATGTCCATAATTATTACCAAGATGTCATATTGTGAAACAGGCATCCCAGAGCAAAACATCACACAGCCATGCCCAGTACATAGTCAATGCTTTCAGCTTCTCATTTACAAAGCTGTTTTCTCACTATTGCCTCACAGAATTTTCTCCTCTTTGCAATCTTTGAAATGGCAAGCTAACAGCACAAACAACATCACTAAAATGGAAAACAATTTATTCAACACTTGCATGTGGTAGGACATGGAATCCATTTTTGAAAGGTCTCATTGAGAGACTCATACACTTTTGCCAAATATTCTCAAGTAGGTTAAAATATCACCCCAAAAGGATGTCTATGAATCTGACTCTGTTAATTTAGTGCAACTGGAAAACTGCAATGCATGCCAGACAGACTTGGAGATTACAAATGTTTCCAGCAAATTCATGACAGAGGATGTTTGATACCTGTCCCATCCTGCTCCCATTTAGCTGGAACCATCAGAGAAGACCCATAACTATGCTGCCTACCAGAAGCATGTTGTAGTGTCACTGGGACATGTTGAAAGATGGGCACCATTTAGGCCACAGCTCTTTATCTATGTAACAATGCCTGAGACCTCTTCTGAGTGGCTATATTTTATTGAAACCTGGTAGGGATAGCCATATTTTACTTTATATTTTTGTCCTCGGTGTGCACTACATAATCGTTACCAACAAGGAAGTAGAATTGCACTTGTACTCTCCCCCTCACTCAATTTGTTTGGGTCCTACTGATGTTTTTCAGAGGTTTCTATGGACCTGTGTAAGGGGTGTGCTCTGCAGATTTTGCTACTTCTCTAGGTTATGAACAAGTGTATGAAATAACTTCAGGCCTAAGGCAGAGTCCCTAAAAGCATTAGTATCACCTGATTTTGATGAATATTTTTCATTTTTCCGTCTTTATTTTTTTCAAATGCTTTTAGCTCTTCTTCAGTTGAGAAGATTTGGGATCCACTAGTTTTGCAGAATAGGAAAAAGCTTTAAGATAGTCACATAAAGTTATATAGAAAATTACTTAAAACCTGATTTCATAAACATCATAATTTTTACACAACTCTGACAATATTATTTATTTAAAAAAAAAGTAAATAAATATATACCATCCTTAAGGGCATTTTATTGAAGTAAAGAAAATCTTACAAGTAGTTAACAGTCATGTCCTCACTGCTTCCAATTACATCTTGGAAATTACCCTATATTTTCTAATGTTTCTGTTATTATGTCATACTTATGTTAGAAAGAAGCTAATTTCTGTCATTAGAAAAAAGTTACATTCATAAAAATCAGATTCAAACTCAGCTCTTTAGATCACTGAAAGAGATGGCAGAACATTTTAAGTAGTAGTATCAACTATGGAGAAATAACTTATAATAGCTGAAAACAGAGAACAAAAGCTGAATTTCCTGTTAATTGCAAAAGGTTTTCTTAGGAAAAGTTGTCTTCACAGGACAGTTACCACTAAGAAATCTCTACACTGAAGGAAACAAGGAGGCTGACACTAGTGATTTACTTACCATTCAGATGATCAGGCATAGGAGAAACAGAGAAGGAGTAGATCAAGTTATTAATCAGTTCTTTGTATACTTTTGGGTCCAGCAAGTTTCACACTGAAGAAGAGAAGAAGTGACAGAGATCATGCCTGGCATACAGATTTGGATTAACCTGAGCTCAGGCTTTTCACTGGCTTGTTTGTTGTACAATGGCAATATGAAACCTCTACATTTCAGAATACTCCAGCTCATGATCTTGACAAGCTGTCTTCTAGAAAAGTCAGATCTTCCTGTGCTCTCAGTATGAACTCAACGGTGAATCGCAGCCAAGAACCAGGATAAAAAGTTATTCCCTACTCCTACTATTAATTACCACTTCCCACCTGAGCCTCAGCTGCACTGATCTTCCTTTGCTGTCCTGGAAAGTAGTAGCTATTAGCTCCATCTCCCATCTGAGTCAAATGCCTCTCCATATGGCCACCTGGAGACAAGGAGAGAAAGAATAATATCAGGTTTTGTCTTCACTCTTAACTGAGAAGATGTAATTCAGGGTACTTTACCCAAAGCAGAGTGTAGGTTCACCATGTGAGTTCCCTCTTCAGTGCTTAGCTTGCAGTAGCTAACAGCCTGGACTTTTCTCCTCCGTAAAACTAAAGCAAAAAGCCAAGTTTTGTGGGGGTTTTTTGTTGGGTTCCCCCCCACCATCTTAACCCAGGAATAGCTGGTGTTAGTTTCTGCTTTCTTGTGAGAGAAACATAATTTCTGTTCTTTGCTGCACTTCACCAGTGGCATGAAGTTAAGCATAACTTAACTTCAGTAAGCTGCTCAGACATAAAGGGACCTGTTAGCATATATGTATTAGCTCCTTCCACATTCTTCTGAAAACAGTAGCTAAAAAGAAGCTGTCTGAATTCAGGCACTGAGTATGAGCAATGATTATCAGTAGTGCTGCAAAAGACAAATGTAATGCTTGCTTTTGTACTGATGAGAAGCATGCCTAAGCATATGCTAGTTTGAATGAAGTAGCAGACACGATCCAATCCCAAGGCCCTATTGTATAATATGGATGTAGGCAGAGAAATAAATCAGTATTATTCATGATCAATTCTATTAAACTATTTGCTATTTCTTCAATTATTTTTTACTTTTTGATTGCTTTTCTGTGCATTCAGTACACAGTAAGATGATGTGTGACAGTGTACAACTCCTTAGAGGGTTAACATACCAAAAAATGTAGGGATAAAGTACTGAATATGTATAACATCAGCAAATCAGTAGTTTGTATTACTCCAGCTGAATTTCTGCTGGACCTCTGAAGGCAGTCTAGCTCCTAGCAGCAGCTGAGCTTTTCTTCAGAACAGAAGCTAGACAAGATTGTCACTGATGAAAAGTGATTATTATAACTTTTTCAGAAGCCAGTGAAGTCTGACTCCCAAGAGCCTGAACTCAATAAATCACAAAATATGTTGGCAGCCACCAGTCAGGTGTGAATCTGCAAGCTTTAACTCAGAGGTTTCACTGAGTGCAAAACTCACCAAGATGAAGATATCCTCATGTCCCACAAGTGGGGGGGAGCTCAGCTTCTCTAGAGCTCAGGCAAAGCTTCAAAACCAGCAAGAGCTGGAATCCCCTTCCTACCACAGATGATGACTCCTGTATTCCAGTTCAGCAAGAGCTGGGAGAAAAGCAAAATACTTCCAATCAGCCTGAGAATAAATGACTCTCAGCTCCTGCTGAGCTCAGACCCTTATAAACATGATTCTTTCCCTTACCATTCAGGTAACATTAGAGTTCTGAACTGTGCTTCTGATTCAAACTGCTGAAATAAAAAGAAATCTGTTGAGCTGCTTCATAAGTCAGTATGTGGGGTCATACACCTGGAATAAATCAGATTGTGCTTTAAAACCCCTCTAGTAGATAATGATTTTATTTTTTTTTACTTTCTTTTGCATATCAGAGTATCACTCTACAGGAGAAAGTGACAAGATTGAAACTCATCAACCTCAAAAGCACCTTCTACTTGCGGTAAAAATTTTATACAAAAAAGGAGTTGTCTTTCTAATGTTCCATCTGATGTTTACAAAGAAACTCAGAGTTGAAGGACTGTTTTTTATTCAATACAGTTTGCATGAAGACTAAGGGCATCATTTAGGCTAGTGTGATATAAGAATAAGACATTAAACCATTCAAGTTATAGTAGGACACAGAATTAATCTGGTACCATAAAAATTATTTTGTTTCTGTTCTTTCTAGCAGTCTATATTTCAACTTTACCTTGTACTCTTTATCATATAATTTAATTGCTTTTCTGGGTTTTCAGGGTATTTTTTGGTTGGTTTTTTTGCTTTAATTTCTGCGTTCGTTAACTGGCTGTGAATGTTGTTTTTGGCTTGCTGCCTCTTTCCTGCCTTAGGGATCATTTCTTAGTGGCTAACAGTAGGTGCTGAGTCCTGAAGTGTTGATTCAGAGCAACGGAGACAGGTGGGCCGTCAGCAGGAGTAGTAAAGTGATATGCCACCATAAATATGAAACTGTGACAGCCTGCAGAAACAATCTACTTTTCCTTTCAAACTTCAAACATGACAACTTCTAAACTCTAAAAGCCAGATTCACATAGCAAAAAAAATAAACACCATAGTTTAGAAATCAATTTCTTATTTTAAGAAATTTTGCTCTGTTGTAATATGTAGGTATGTATGTAGGAACAATTTAAAAGCAAGAGAGCATGGTAAGTTGTAGCACATGGACATTCAAAAGGCTGCATTTGGCGAACAGCTTTTCCCCTTCCCCCACTTGGAGACAATTGCAAGTGAGATAATGCTTCTCCTTGGCTAAAGAGACAGATTTAACATGTATTCGATGATACCCTAGATAGGAAGAATGAACAAACACATTATTGTTGTTATTTTCACTGTTACTAATATTATGCTATTATTTGGTTTTTTTGTCAGTTTTGAAGTCTGGAGTTGTTTTAAATGAATTCTTGTTCTCCCTCCCCCTTTCTCCTAATTCTCACATAAACTTGCATACTTTACATAAGTTTCACCAATGCTGGAAGAAAGAAAAAAGAAATACCTTCACCCTGGTGGAGAAGAGTTTTGTTTACTTTTTTCTTTAATGGGGTGATTAAATACGGGTTTAATATTTCCAGTATCTTTAAGAATATCAAACTGACTGTGCATTTTAAATCTGACAAGTCCATACTTGAGACCATAAGATTTTAAGGAACGAATGGAATTTCTTGGCTTTCAAAATGTTAATAAACCATTGGAATGCTGGTGAGATGAAGATGGAAGGGTCTCTATAGGCATTGTTACTAAAAGCAGAAAAAGATTGTTGTTTCACACTCAAACATGCACTCTCTTATTATAAGCATTCTGGTTTGCTTGCTAAAGCAATAGAGTCATAGCTTTTGCTGTTCACTGAGAGCAATGTTCAAAGTGCACAATCGAAAAGAAAGTTACTTGTATTTAATATTTTCACAGAGCTCCTAATGTTCTACTCTTGGCTGGATTATCTAAGCAATCACAAGCTACCCATAAATAAAGCAGCAGCCAACAGGTAGCACTGAAGCACCACCTAAACAGGCAGTGCCATTCAGAGATAAAAAGGAGAAACAATAAGAGAACCGAGTCACACATTAAAGACCATGGGGGAGATATATACATTTTATCAGCTATGCTGCCTTGAGCCTGTTGTGGTCATTTCCATTTCTTAGAAACATTGGAAGGAACAAGTACACTGTCTTTTCTCGTAGAAGGAAATGTGAAACTCCCTCTGATATTTTGTCAAGTGAAATTAAGAAAAAGCAGTGTATCAGCATTTTTCTTTCATAAACACAATATTAAAAACTCCATCAAGAATAGAAAAACGTGACACTAAAAATCTGTTATGTTTGAATATTTATGGAAACTTGCATCTGAAGAACTTTGACAGTTATTATGCTGTCTTCCCAAATAGTAAGTAAGGAAGTTCTTCCTCATCTTATCTACTTGAATCTATTTATCACATGAAGCCAAAATGCACTGTTAGAATGCAACAATAATTCTAAAAATGAACCATTATGTATCAAGGTAGTTTCATTATTAGGAAGACCCAAAATAAGATAAAGATCATTTATAACAGTGACACTTCCCTTGTAAATTTAAAGTAATACATATGAAAATGAGTAGATATTCAGCTACAGGAATTACTGTCTTTTCAATTCAGTGTAAACCGAACACTCAAGACAAACTGTACTTTATTAATTGAAATGTGGCTTCTGCTAAGCAGGTTTCTATTTGTTTGTTTGTTTTTGTTTTGTTTTTTGTTTTGTTTTGTTTTGTTTTTATTTCCTCTAGAATTTTTATTGTTTTTAAATAATACTCATTCCCCAATGTTAATATATTGAGAAAGGTAGGAAAAAATCATTGTGCTTGGTGCCTGAAAGATTAGAACCTTGGAATACTTATATACAAGAAGCTTAACTATTTCCTGCTCTAGTTGACGTTGAACTCAGCATTATTGCACATGAGTACTTAATTCCATGATATAATATTTCATCTATTCCTAGAAAATAACTGGAAATGAAAAACAAGCTGTTTAAAAGATTGCTGTGTTCTGTTAAATCACTAATCATGTCACTGTGAAGCTGGCATTTCACTGTTGTGTTAAGTGATTCTGAAATTCTGATTGAGTAGATACAGTTCTGAGATTATTTCTCAACCATCTTTAGAGTACTTTGTGAGTTATTACATATAGATATAAGCTCATCTACTGCTATTAGTCTCAAAGAAAATGCTAAGTTATGCATGAGTTCTGCAATAGAATACATAGACTTTCAATTTTTAAGTTTCTTAGATAATTTGCTGCATGAAATGTAGAGAAAATTTGCGATAGTAATCAATGAATATCTAAAGTGCAGCAAAATATCTCACATATTGACTCTTGATCAGAAAGCATAACTTAACAAATCTTTCATTAAAGTTAGTCTGACATCCTAGCAAAACAGTAAAACCCATCTGGTTACCACAATACCATACCATAATGATGTCAAGAGAATTTAGTCATGTAAGATTTATGCAAGTGTTAAATTGCCCTCTGTGCTACAAATTTCACTCTGCCTCTCATTTCTATATTTTTATGGTTGAATGAATTGATTATTGTAGCAAGTTTTCAAAACATAAGCTATGTATAAACCGATTAGAATTGATAATTTGCCTTTCAAATTTTTCTTTTAGCTAAAAATAGGTAATCTGATAAATAAATGAAAAACAGATATAATTGTTTGTCTTCTAAAAACTAATAGCTGCCTTTTAAAAATTATGTTGTTAAAAAACATTTTTAAGCTCACATCACACCTACTTTAAATAAAAGTTGTTGGGCTACATGCAAAGTTTATGCCAATTTACTCATGCTGCCTTCTTCTGAAATAAATGTGTAATAAATAGTAACAAATACAAACCCCTTTGCATTTGCATAGTAGAGCTGTTATATATTTCAAGCTAGTTCCCAGATAATCGCTTTCCTGCATTGCAAAAAATGCTTAAGAATTCATGGGACAGTATGGGAAGGAGGTTGCCACAAAAGGATTTGTTTTATGTGGTGATTAAAAGAATTAAGATCACTGGTTAGCAATATTGGTTAGCAGTACCAATTTGTGCAACACTTTGAAAGACCAGGATGTAGATATATGCTGTAAGGATTTAGACACCACAAGATTTTGGGCATGCACAGATGGAGAGATCATTTCTGTTAAAACTCAGCCTTATCTTGGGTTCTAGAAAGAACTGGATGAATCTATTAGCTCTCTATAAACAATTTACAAACATCAAAACTAGAAATAAGAAAACCCATTATTTTTATGCTGTTACTATTGCAAATAAAACTTGCTTGAAACAGACCATTCTATATTCATAGAAATAAACCAATTATTTTACTGTAATCAGGAACTATAATTTAATGTATGAAAATTTAATAATATCACAGTGAATAGTGCTCCACACTGCATACCAATCCACAAGTTTTTTAATTGATTATTGTTCCTTTTCCTGGTTTTCTTTTTACTGATATATCATTTCAGAAAGGTTTCAACACATAAAAATGGTTTTGACATTTATTTTAAGGTGCATACAAAATTATAATATGACTTCTTTAAACGTGGAAATCTAACAGAGGCTCTAGAACACCGGATAAAAAATGAATGGTAAGAACAGCTTTAGTAGCACAAATATGTTTCTATATTAGCTGAAAACTAAATAATACACATATGAATATACCTGTTTCTCTTAAATTACCATATTGCGGTTCTTTACTAATTGTGAGTAATTATGAAAACACTAAACAGGTATGTGAGGTGGAAATACATGAGAAGAGTATTCTATTGAAATCCAATAGAGAATTGAAATGTTAGTGATTTAAACTGTATTCCATATTAAGCATATTGTGAATTCAGTTCATTAATAAGTCAGAAGTATCTTTGTAGTTCTGAGGAAAGTTGTTGTTATAACAGTTATATACCTATATAATAAACATATTCATTTAGATGTGTTTATACAAAGACATGTATTTATATGTATTTGTTTTATATAAATGTATTCTAACAAATATATAGTAGAGTTATCAGTCTTGAAAGCCAAGCTCCAAATATATATAAATTCCTATATAGAAGTTCAGACTTTCCCTCTTTCTCCCACAGCAAACAGAAAAAAGTTGCAGAATTATATTTTTTTTTTCCCACCAGAAAAACTCTATTTAATGAATACTTACCCAGATTTTTTTGGTTTGTCAATAGTCAGTTGAGAAGGCTCTTAGTCCCTGAAGCCATAAGATTTAGGTGTGCCAGTGACATGGTGGTAAGGTGGGTTGGAAGCTGCTGAATACATAGTAATAATGAAAAGAATCAAGAGACCTGCCATTGTTCCCTTCTGCAATAAAAATATATTTATTTACTTTGATTTAAATTTTTTTCTGAATGAAAGACAGGTCACTTACTGTCTGAAAGATAAAAAATACCTGTCCAGTTTGATTGTATAAATCTCTTGTAAGTAAGTATATTTTTGACTCTTTCAGAGAATTAATAACTACTGGTAGAAAGGTAACAAAATTAGGCCTAAAATTCATATCAAATATTCAGAGAATCCCCCTAGGATTTTTGGTCCTCAAATTCCCAAATGCTGGTAGTTCTGTACTCAACTACTTAAGTGGTCAAAGGGACTAATGTAAGGGGAAAACTCTTAAAATATTGTTACTATGAATCTATGTGAAAGGTAGCCTGGGAATATGATCCTTTATCTTGCATGGAAAAGAATGTGGAACATCGTACATGATTTCTAGTGGGAAATTTTTCCTTCTAAAAGGTAATTGTTTCTTGACTCAGTGTCATTTTTTTCTAGGTATGTCGTTTTTTGTGATTTTGGTTTTTGCTTATTTGGTTGGTTGGTTGGTTGGTTTGATTTTAGTTTTTTAGGGATAGAAGTGAGAACTCTCAAGTAAAATATCTAGTGTTATGTTAACAGTCTCATGTCCCATCTGAAATAATTTGGTTTACTTGTGTGACCATACCATTTTGTGGCTGCAGGTGGCTAGCTAGAAAAGAAACAATGCATAGTGTGTACCGTGTGTAGCTTCAAAATACATCTTGGGAGGTCTTTGTATCTTGCCATGAAATCCAGACTGTGGAAAAGACTGAAACATGTGATTCTAACCTAGGGTTCCCTGGAGGTCACAGAGTAGCATTTCCTAATGTTCATGGTTTGGCTGAAAATTAATAGTTTTCATCATAAAATGTTTTGAGCTTTCATTTCCTACCAGAATCTTAAATATTCTGTAGGATTGCAAGAGACAAATGGATAAGATTTGTGTTATTTAACAAAATAATAAAAAAATTAAGTGTTTTATGTCATTCAAAAATTACCATCCCTCAAAAAATCCTTTGCTACCTGCTTAATAAATCACTAAATTTCTTTCACTGCATTGTTTGAGCTCTGTAAAACCAATGTTTGGAAAGAAGTTTTTGTGGTAGGCACTTACAAATACCTATTCCTTTCCCAGAGAGCTAACAATCAAGCTAGAAAACGATTTGTCATGACCAAAATAAGGAATATTTGCTGTCATACACAGTTACTGTTTCAGAACTTTTGACAACTCATAGTTGATCCCTGAAATGAAAGGAAATAGGAACAAACTAGACTTCTTTTAGAAAACAAGAAGGACTATTAAGGTATGCAACATTAAACATAGACACATTCTCTGTGCCAAATGCAAATCCCTGTTTCAGATAATAAAGATACATTAACTGCTGGAGAGGGTGTTATGCAACTAACATCCATAAGAGAATGAGATGAGCTATAAATTTAACAAGAACTTGTGGATCATTTTTACTGAATGCAGTGTCCTTAAATAGGTGTTTCAGCACAGTTCTTAACTTGTCAGAGAGACATCTAAAACGATTTGTGATCTGTCCTTGTTTAATAGTTAAAGGAAAAATCATTGCCATCCTTCTTCAGGATGCCCTGAATTCGTTGAAGCTTGACAATAGCTTTACCATTCTTTCTCACTCTGAATTCTTAATATACTAAGAAAAACATTTGGATTAAAAATATGACACAGTATTTCCAAGTTTTCTCAGTATTTTTTAAAAAAAGAATGTTCCTAGTATTTTACTGTCTTTTTGAAGCCTTGATTTGCCTTTCATCTTGGATTCATCAACTTTTCTTTCTTTTGATTTACTCCTTTTGGTGGAGATAAATTTTCACGAAGACCGATTTCTCATCCTTTCTCTAAAAAGTTAGTTGCATTATTGATGTAGAAGCAAGTCCTACAAGATTCTGGGCACCAAATTCCTCATTGAGAGAATCTATATTGTTTTTTTAACATGGACCTGTATTAAAACTTGATTTCTGTAGACATTACCACAAATTGCACTTAGAAAAAACCCTAGGCCTAGACATATAACAGAATCACAGAGTGGTTGAGTTTTGAAAGGGACTTCTGAAGCTCATCTGGTCCAATGCCTCTGATCAAGTAAGGCCACCTAGACCTAGTTGCCCAGACCTGTGTACAGACATGTTTTCTATATTTCCTTCCCTTGTATAGAACTTTTCACTTCTCCTTTTAGAACTTCATGAGATTCCTGTCCACTCTGTTCTCCTACAGGTAGCACCTAAGTGCTGCTTTTTACTCAAGAAAACTGTAATCATGGCAACTCTACAGATTGAAGTACTCTGACTATTCACAGGACATGTAAAAATATACACAAGTTTGCCCTACCCTGAAACTCAACCACAAAATGGCAGAAGCTTTAGAAGAGAAGGTGGAGGGCTCAATGGACCATATACTATGATATCTGTTGCAATTCTGAGTACAAGGGAATGAAAAGCCCATCAAATCAATTATTCTTCAGGTCTGTCAAATTTTATCTCACTATATAATAAATGTAGACAAAAAACTTTAATATTGCAATAAATATAATAACTGTAATTCCTTCACAACCATGACTATTTCACATACAGGAAATAGTATAGGTATGTGGTTTGTCAATGTTTCAGTGTTTCAACTGCAAATCAATATATAGAATATGATTACTTTTAATTTTTGATCTTCACCCAGTCCTGTGCCATTTGTTGAAAAAAAAAGGTAAATTTCTGCTGAATTATGAGCCAATGAGAGCTGCATTTTTTTTCTTTCTTTCTTGTTGTACTTGGGAGTTTCTTGTAGTTTGGGTTTTTTTAATACATAGTGATGTTTTAGAAGCCTACTCTAACCCATTTCGCATATGAATTCCCTAGTGACCCCTGGAAGCTTGACATATAAGATCTTGGAAGAATGTTCTGAAAATATTCTGCAGTTATTTGTTTCCTTGTAACTGCAAATTCACTTCAGACTTTTTTTTTTATTTCATTTCTTATTTCATTAAGCTATTTTTTAATGTCCACTAAAAATTGTATCTGAAACCTAGTACAGAAGTGGAGACAAACTACTGTACCCCTTTCTTAGTTTTGGGAATAGAATTTAATGAGAATTATATAAAATTAATTTTATAGAGAGACTGTAAAATTTGTTCCAAGGGTCTTAAAATTCCTTTGCTAGGCCACAAATTTCCTGCAATGAGGGTGGAATCTATTAAGTAAAAATATTCTTCCTCACAAAAAAGAGACAGCACTTAGAAATTCCAGGAAAATACACTAAATACAATTCCTAATAATTTTAAATTCTTATATAAAAAGATCCCCAAATGCCTACAATTACTGAAAATTTTGTTGAAATTTTTTGAAATGTAAGAAATATAACATAGAAAATAACAAAACTAATATTAATTTTTCATCCTTAAGTAGATTCCCTTAGGTGCAGGAATGATGATAATGATGCCATTTTTAATTATATAATTACATGTAATTTTTTCTCCTATTTTTCCCTATTTTTAAAAATAGTTACAAAACTTCTATTTTATTCTTTTTTCTAACTGTCAAACCAGCTTCATTGCTGTTGTTGGAGAAGACCCTCAAGAAGTCAGCCTGAGACAGAATCAGCTGTTCCAAACAACAAGCATTTGGTAAAGTTACAAACTATTGAAATAATAAGAAATATTGGACATCTTTTGGTAATAACAGAGGACTGGATTTTTATATCTAATCCTTACTTGTGGAACCAATCTTAGACTGTCCTCCTTCCTCATAAAGTCAGTGAGCAGAGGTAAGAGGACATACACTTCTTTTGGCCCAGTCACTGTGTTAAGAAACATGGCTGGTGCAGAGTGGTGGTGTAGAGGTGAAAAGAGGAGGGAGTTCCCTCGCTCATAGGAGGCAGCTCTACTCCATGACTCCTGTGGCTTATGTGTTACTTCTTTTTCTGAGCTGTGCCTAGAAGTACAAACTGGTACACTGAGTATTGCATAACTGAAGAAAATGTTTTGGTAAACAACAAGGAGCTCTGAAGTGATAGACAGTTTTACTGCACATATCAGAACTGTCTTAAGTTTTCAGCTACAAAAATTTGAATTCAACTCTTGGGGGGATAAAATGGTATATTTTAAAATTTAATTTGCACAGCCTAGAAATACGTAGGGTTTATATAATACTATGTCTGATTCTAGAAATCTGTTCCTTTTGCGGCAGAAGCATACTGCTGCACTCAATCATACTTGAACCTGAAGATCTGGTACAGCCTTAACAGAAAAAAAGCAAAAGAGAAACATGACACTGGGTCAATTCTGACAATTTAAAACTCTGGTATCTAAAAAACCAATGGGATCATATGATTTCTCAGAATATACAATGGATTATAAGAGAATACAGCCTGCAGGCACACTGTTTGGATATATGCCCAAGACAGACAACAGCATATGCTCAAGCTCAGGGACATCAGGGTAATGGAATATAAAATAGCTGTGTGCTTACCATGAGATGTGGGAAGGCAGCCAGGGGCCTGTTTTCCCTGGAGGTATTTCCAGAGGCTGGTGCTTGTTACTAGGTGATACTGGTGTTTGGTACTAGGCGTTCCTATGTCTTTTACATATGGAATGGAATATATAAGAGGAGTGTTGGATCACCTTCAAGCAGCAAGTACTCCCATCCAGTAAACAATGAGAAATGTTAAGGACTAATAAAATGTCTTGTTGGATCAGCACAAAATGACAGGTTTGGTGGTCATGTAACTGTGATTCATTTGAGGAAAGGCCCTCAAACACCTACATCTGTCTGTGCATTGCAGTTGTTGATACTACCTATCTAATTATATAGGATGGATAACCTAATTTTTTTAAGAGTTGCTGAGGGATCTCCCTTTCACTTTGTATTTTAATTTCTTCTCTAGGTGTAAATATTTACTCAGCAGAAATCTGAGACTGTCCATAAGAGAGAAATATTGATGGATTTTCTTTCCAGTTTTAGATTCTTAGACAACAGTATTTTAGCCAAACAGCATATCTGGTCTCTTCCTCTTGCACTCAAACATATAAAAGCTAGGGTTGATAATGCAATGAATTTGTATGCTCAAAAGGACAGGTTTGTCAAAGGAGTCAGGCAACACCTACTGTAAAATACAGGGCTAAAGTTCTGCTTCTGGTACAAGGGTAAAGCTACATGTCTTAGAGAGGGTTTCTCAATGATCAATAACCTGAAAAGCAAATTATCTTCAGGACTCAGCTACAAATTCTCACTTAAGGATTGTTTCTTAGCTCTGTCTAAAATTAAATATCTGCACTAGGGGAAATGCCTCTTTCTGTTTAGAAAGAACAATTAGTTGCCTGTCTATGCCTCACGGCACTACTTCTTGAACATTCCGCGGATTTGTAGTCCAGAGGAGGAAGCAGTCAGGCATGATTTAAAGATTTCAGTCATTCAAATGAGATGATTTTTTTTAAATCCAGGATTCTAAACCAGGTGTACAATATACTGTCAATGTACCTGCTGTCCATAACCCACCAATTGTGCACAGTGCCTAAAATCTCCCTAGTAGGGGATAAAACGTTTTGAGGATAACAGCCCACACATATGTTTTGAGTAATCCAAATTCAATTACTCAATGGTGTGATACAAATTCACACTTCCAACCTCACCTAAAAAATATCTTTAGCTACAGGAACTACTAAGAAGCTCTGCAGGATGTACTCTTAACCCAATCTGTTAAAATGCTCTATTTGTGTGACATAATTAAAAAGAATTCTGAGCCTGTCTCTCAAGCTAAACAAAAGCTTAGAGTGCTTACCTGGAATTCTCTTTACAGTACAGAGGTACTGGTGTCTGAGCTAGAAGGGTGAAAATATATATAAAGTATTGTCCTTGCTCTTTATATTTTCCTTCAATATTTCCTATAAAAGGTTGTGCTATACTTAGCTGAAAATAACTGGTCTTTTTTATTACTACTGTCAATGAATATATTGTTTGTTATGTGTATTCAATGAGTTCAGGAATACAGCAAGCTGAACAGAATTCAGACTCATTTTGAGATGACTGTTATGAAATTCAAGGTGATGGAAGAAAAGAGTAATATAAAAGTTATCAGTTGTCAGGGTGAAAGGAATACACTAACAAAAAGAGAAGTTTTGCTTCCCCTGCCGCACTGGACCCCTTTCCTACTGCTTAGCAACGGATAAGATGTCACTTATTTTCAGACAGGAAACAGAAACAGCAAGAAAGCTGCACACAAAGCTGGTATCACTGCAAGTGTCCTGTACAGTTCATTGGTGCACGGAGATTTGGCCTATAATGAAGTAATTTGCATTCACATGCAGGCCCGGCTGTGTGGACAGCAGTCCAGACTCTGGGAGCTGTTGTTTCACTGAGTCAAAAGAAATTTGCACATGAAAGCCACATCCGCATTACTTAACACTGCAGCTCACTCAGGATCGCCTTCCTTTTAGACCAAAGCAAATCTAAACCTATGATTAAATCTTCAGAGGATTTATTTTATTTCTTGTAGATATCTGCAAGACCTGAGAAGTGGTGAACATACTCTGCACAAAAAGAATTTGAGATGTTGCTTACCGACTCTATTTCTGAATCTTGTCTTCCTCAGTGTAGAGCCACATAACTGCAGAATTTTCTCAAACCTCTCCAGCGAGGTTTTCTGCCAGTTGGCAAGGTGAAGCATTAATCTTTTCAATATCTTCATACCTTTCCAATTTAACTGCAAACTTTATTCTCAAGTGCAACTAAGATTGAAAAACACAGCAAGTTGTGTCACTATCAGATTGGTAATCCTAAACAAAAAGTTATACTAGAAGATAACTCCGGACCATAACATACCTAAGGTTAATTAGCCATGTGGTCATTTCTTTTTCTATCAGAACAGATGTACAAAATACCATTTATTGTAAAAATGCATTAGTAATTCTCCACAAATCCTGACACTGATACAATAATTTGCATTTGATGTAGAGGTCAACTGTTGATCTCCTTGGTTCTTGTCACCATTGTATTTCTGTTGTAAATTTATTTTTTTCTCTCAAATAAATATATAAATAAAACACAAAAGAAAAACACTCCATGTTAGTAATATCTGGAGAATTTAGTCACAAAGTCTTTGGCTTATTTACCGAACAATTACAGCCCCAGCACTGGCAGTACAAAATCCTCTACAGTATCCTGTTAATGCACTTCAATCCTGACCTGAAAGAACTTTTATGGCTGACAGGATAGTTTAATTTTCATACCCATTCAATCTTTGGCCTTTGTGCTAAGACTGCCAACAGGGGTGCGAATTAACACCAATTATTCTGATGTTTTATGTACTGGGCTGAGAATACCAACTCATTTTACACAGGCCATCACCCAGCTGTCAGATGTTAATGACTTTTGGTTGCTTCTGTCCTGCTTCAGATTCATCTGAGTAGCTGAGAGTTGAAAGGATCTCTATTTCATTAATAAGAAACTGACCTGTTCAACCCTCTTATCATTCTCTTTCACAAATTCAAGTGTAAATGTTTATTTTCCCATTAAATAATAACACAGGTTCAAAGATGAGCCTATTGCAAACTCAGTGGATTTATGGCAGTATAGAATTTAACCTATTCATGTCAACTGTTTTGGGCATGGATGTCCCAAAAATGTCCCTCAAAGCTGATCAAATAAAGGAATATATATGTACATATGTTCATAAATATTTTATTTTCAGCATTGGTAATTTAAAAAACAAGTACAGTAACAGCTGAATATTATGCCAAAATCTCTGAGGATGGGGTAATAATAAAAGCATTTGTTAGCAAATAATTTTTTTATTTGCTACATTCACTACAGAAATTATTTTTTTATTATATTATTTGCAAACAGTACTCAGTCAGTCCTGTGTTGTGTGGATACACCTTTCCCATAGCTTAGAGCATGGATGGCTTCAAGAAGTTCTTTTGCTGTAACTACTACTAACAAGCATGACCCGTTTCCAGAACAGACGCTGAAGAAGCTGATGGAAGTGAAGTTTTGTGGGGCATCATTTCTGAGATTTTCTTCCTTCAGTTATGTGACAGATGTTGAGTTTTACAGTCTGCAAACTTATTCATCTACTAGGGTTATAATACTTGTTGAGCATAGCATCAAGGTGTAGGAATGATGAGTAACAATACAGAACATACAGCACTGCATGGCATTCAGCCATATAAGAGTCAGGGCAAAAAGAGAAGGTGAATGAGGTTTCTAAAGACAATGTGCATTCATTTGGGACTTACTTATCTTCCAAATGTTCTACTATTTTAGGATTTAAGGAAGGTAAGCAATACGTGCAGTGACAATTAGGACCTAGTTAAAGATAGCTGAGAGAAAATGGCTAAGCTCAGTGACTGAATGTACTGAGCTTCTTTATTCCAGGGAAGCCTAGAGAGAGACATTGTAACAGTCTAAGTGTTAAAAGGAGCTTAATCTGCTTGTCATACCTATGGATGGGAAGGTGAACAATATGAGATCAACCTGGAGGTTAGGTTAGACTTCAGAACCTCTCCCAGGAAGAGGTTTTCAAAAACACAGTAGAAAGGCTGTATCAGGAAGACAAGAAAACATCCTAGCTTCTCTGAATATAGATATAGTTGCCTGTCTTAGAATATGAGATTCAACAAGATAACCTATTGAGTCGCCTAAATTCTCTTATTTTGCCAGCTGACTATAATACATGAGGTAAGATCGTACTGCTTACCATACTACCTGTCTGTGGAGAATGTTTTACATTAGGTTGTGTAACATAGTTCTTTAAGCCCATGTTCTAAATTAAATGCAGTCCCTAGAGAAGATAACCTCATAGAAAGAACAAGATTTGTCTCTAAATTTGAGGCGGTGCCTGCAGCTTTCAGAAACTTTGAGTTGACTATGTGTCTATCATGTGAGTCATGACTACTTCCTCTTTCAGAACTTCCCAGAAAATCACAGTGGTTGGTATCTTAGGGGCATGTATTACTACACAGATTTGGGCTGAAGGAACACCCACCAGGATGAAAACTTAAAACATTTTGATACTTCATCTTGTGTACATCTTTGGGGAGAAAGCCTTAGACTGATGCTCTTGGTCACTAGCCTTGATATACCGTATTAAACCTTAAAAACTGACGGAGCACTGTTCATATCCCACCTCCCAAGGAAAGCAGTCCATAACAATGAAGATTGGCATTAGAAATGGGTGAATGTGCCTCTGCATGGTAAATTTGTTTGGCACTAATGCAGTATCTGCAGTAACTACAAGACAGGTTTGAAAGCAAGCAAATGCTGAAATGTTTAAGCTGCCTCTTTGCTTGATTTATATTTTATTAGATGAGGTATCGTAGGCAAAATAATTACTTTTGGATTATTCAAATCTGATTTATTTAAGATTAACTATCCCACAGATGATAATTAAGGTTTTGTGAAACCAGGAATAATAGTGTTATAAAAAATTTTACATATACAGAACCCTCCTGCACTGCGTCAAAGCAC
The DNA here is from genome assembly GCF_036250125.1 of Pseudopipra pipra. Classification (NCBI taxonomy): domain Eukaryota; kingdom Metazoa; phylum Chordata; class Aves; order Passeriformes; family Pipridae; genus Pseudopipra; species Pseudopipra pipra. The sequence goes on along the minus strand of NC_087554.1, from coordinate 36,053,758 downwards.
TTATGGCTGCAGAAGAATAGAGCATACAATTTTTGCAGTGTATGGAAATCAAGAAAGGAAATCTGAAAAAAATCATTATGTTTCAGGTATTAAACAGTGCTCTTTCTCCTTGCTCTTTTCTATTCTACAGCTTTTTAAGATTTTGAAGAAAGTATTATAAGAAAAGCTTAATGAATATCTTTAGTGGCGCTGTCTATCAGAATATATTTGTAGAATTTATTATATCACTGCTAATATTCTTGACAACAACACAACAGCTGTGAGGCATGCCTCCTGGCTTGCTTTAGAATAAGAAGAGGTGATAGAAGCCTTTTTCAGTCTTCAACACTCCAAACTTCAAAGTATAAGGTATAGTTATGGGACAGCCTTAAGCAAATACAATGCAAAAATACATTACATTAACAATGTGACACAATGTAGTTGTTTACAGAAATGTAATTAGTATTCAGCCTGATACTCTTCACTGTCTTCTTCATAGCCTCAAGTACCTCTCCATATATGGGTCATTTTTTATGCTGCTGCTCCTCACAAATACAATAATGCACATCACTGCAAAAAGTCAGCATTCCTTGAAATACATCTAAAGAAAATAGGGACGTTAATAATCATTACTTTTGACCATGCAAAATCTTCAGTATGTCAAAGGGCTGCTTATTTAGAAATATAGCATTGCCAGTGTTGAATTTTCACATGCAGGGAGGGGCGGAGATATGCATGCTGCAAACTCTTTTTAACCTAAGAGGTCAATAATTAGTTATAGTTTGTCTGTGGTAAGGGATCTGAGCTGTCAAAGAGCTGAAGTGTCTTCTTTTAGCTACTATATGGGGTTAGAGTACAAGAGAGCTGTTGCCCAAAGAGGACAGGAAAATATACAAAACAGTAAACATTAAACAAGTAGAAAATATCTAAAAACTAAAAGAGCAGAAAGTGCCTTTTAAAATTTAGTTCCAGTCTTCTTATTTCTTTTCTACAGCCATAACTATGATTTTTTCCTAATAAATTCACTCATCTCTATCCTGAATCCATGCCAACCCAGAAATCTCCTTTTATGATTTTTTTTTAGTACCTTTAATGATGCATGCTTTTGCGTGCTTTCTAGAGTCAGACATAATTATCATATGGATTTTTCCATTTACAAAATTTTATCTGAATGTTTAAGCATACGGATTATTTTATAGGCTTAGAGATTCTCATCTGGATCTCTAAATGCTCCTTCATTTGTTTTTGAGTTTTCAGCAATAAATCGTGAAACAATCTGCTAGGTCTTTCCTTCCAATATCTCTTGAGTAAAATAAATAATGATTTAGTTCAAAGTTAACCAGCAAATTTCTTGTATCTGTATGATTGTGAAGCTTTTGTCAAAGTTTTACAAGATGAATGTTGTTGAAACTCTTTGTTCAGAGACTGGGAAATACTTTTTTAAGATGGATACACTACGAGAGACAGCTGAGAGCTGGAGTTAAAGCATATGTATTGGAGGGTAATGACATTCTATCAGAATGAGATCTCTTCAGGGTTTTTTGGTAATACAAACAAAGCAATCACACAGTGAACCATCATTTTTTCACAGAGTTAAAAGGCATTGAAAGTGATAGTTTTAGGGATAGACATAAAACAGTGAGAATCACCACCATCTATCAGAAAATTATAAGGGTTTTTTCCTTCTTTAGGCTTGTTATAATAAATACATGTGATGTACAAGAGTCCACTATATAGCCATAATAAGACAGTATTTACCCATCATAGCAACAATTGGAAAACTGTTAGAAGAAGGTTACACGAATAATTTATAAGGAATTTTCAAGAGTTACTAACAAGTAAATTTAACAGCCCATCCAGAACTTGCCCATACAAATTTCCTATTTTCTGAGATTCAACTCCATCAAGTGACCATGAATAAATTATTTTCCACCTTGCAGTTATGCAAGATGATGATATGGAGATAATGATACTAATTCAGTACTCTGTAATTGTATTGGGTTTGACTGAGATGGAGTTAATTTCCCTACAGCAGCCCTCACAGTTCTGTGCTTTGCATTGGTAGCTAGAAGGGTATTGATAATACACCAGGGTTTTGGCTACTGCTAAGTAGTTCTCACACAGCATCAAGATTTTCTCTCCAGAATTCCACCCCTAATCAAAAGGCTGGTGGCGGGCAAGACCCTGGGAGAGGACACAACCAGGACAGCTGGACCAAATGGACCAAAGGCATGTTCAAAGCACATGACATCAGCTAACATATAAAAATGAAGAGAAAGGAAGAGGATGGAATAGCATTATTTACTGTGATGTTTGCCTTCCAGAGCAACTGCCACGTATACTGAAACCGTGATTCCCAGAAAGGGGCTGGACATGACTGGCTGATAAGAAATAAAGAATAAATCTTTAGTTTTCCTTTGCTTCCATGCACAAGCTTCTGCTTTTACTTTATTAAACTGCCTTTATCTTGACCCACATGTTTTGGTTGTTGGTTTGTTTGGTTTTTTTTTTATTTTTCCACCTCATTTTGTCCAGTCCTCCCCCATCCTGATGAGGAGGGGAGCGATAGAACAGTGTGGTATGCACCTGGCACACAGCCAAGGTCAATCCACAGTTATTAAGCTAAAAAAGAATACAGTATTTGTATTACTTTGCATATTGGAGAAAATGAATGAAAGTATGTTGTCTAGGACTTCACCTATACTGAAGTCAGAAAATGTATCACAATCTTTTTTTCTCTTTATGATGTCTTTTTAAGCAATGACAATAAAATGATATGGTTCTGCATGTCAGCTGAACTCTAGATAGATTATTCACGTTCTATTTCATTTCAGAAACCTCGTGTCTAAGGTGTCAGCATGGAAACTTGCTGCAAAGTGGACTTTGACACTGAAGAGACAGAAATCTGTTTTACCTTTTTATTGCCTTTCAGTAAGAGTAAAGGTTCTGTAACTTTCATTGTTCATTTTGTTTTAGTCTATTACTCCCTCACACCTTAGGAATACTTGAAAAAATGACAAGGGAAATTAAAACTGATAGGAGAGTGACTGGCTCAGAAATTAGGAGTTTTATTGTACTTAAAAACTCAAAAGAAAAAATGTGAAAATATGTTTCCCTTTTACGTAACTGCAAAGTATTTGAATGAGTGTATGAATCTGCTGCAGCACAGTGTCCAAAAACTGAGTAATGGCACCACCTGGACACTCAAGGCTGACTCATATGTATGGCATTTCTTGCTTCCATTGGAAGGAACTCCACTCTCTTAAGTACAGAAAGTACTGTTTTTAACTCAGGAAGGGAATGACATTGCCTTGACCTATTATCCAGCTGCCCAGAGAGTAGTTCACACACAGGTCTGAGACTGTTTTCCCAACCAAAAAGAAGCTTTGGATGAATTGCTCATTCATCATTCCAACATCATTAAATCAAGCTCTTCCTCTGTGTTGTTGCTTTGTTACTCCTCAGTACTAGCAAAGAAGCCAAGCTTAGCTAAGGCTAAGACAAACAAGATAACTTTGTACTCCAACCTGCTGTTCAGTTAGCTCTCAATACTTATCTGTCTTATGGTAAGACCCTGAGTGAAGGAAAGATGAATAGAGTATGTGTTAAATTTTAAGGCTCATGTATCTCTCTCAGACTGAAAGGGATCTGTAATATCTTTTTCCCTTCTGCTCTGTATTATCTAGTACCTTTTTTCTCATGCTCAAGAATTCAGGATATAGTTAACCCACATGCTTAAAAAAGTACATAGAGAGAAGAGATGCTCAAAAAACACCACTCCAAAACAGTAACACAAAAAAAAAAAAAAAACAAGCAATCTTTTATATTCTGTGCAGAAAAGCAAGACCTCTATATGTACAACAGTATGTCCCGTCATTCGCACCAAAGAGATGACTCCGTCTTGTAAATTTTTTTTCCACACAAAATTGAGCAAGACTCAATTCATGAAGAAGAGGTTTTAGGAGCTAAGCTGAAGATCTCACGACTAGTGTAATAAAAATGCAGTAACCTATTCATGTGGTTTAGATCTGGACATTTAAGTGTGATATATATTAAAAAATGGAATATTTTGGTGTATTTTTTTCTTTTAATTATTTCTCAGTGTTTGCTGGTCTATCTGGCTCATAAACACCTCAAACAGTTCAATTGCTTATAAGGATTTTGTTTCCTGCTCCTGGCTATTGTCAAGTTTCACAATGTCAAAAAATAACAAAAAAAACTATGACTTTCTCAAGATTTAAAAAGTTCCTTCAAGTAGTGAACAAAAGATTCTATCAGTTTTCTTTGGAAATTGTTACTTGTTTTCTTCTTTTTTTTTCTCTTCTTTAAAAATTGATTGCCTCGTCTGCTGTGTCAATATGCAACGTATTTCCTTTCTGCAAACTGACTTAATTTGATTTTCAGTTTTAACAAAAGAAAAAATACAAATATCCGTTAACACACATCAATCATCACTTAGGTTAATGCTGAAGGTTGGAGACTTCACCTGTAGCAAAATAGCATGTCTGAACTCTTTTCCACTGAAATAGGAATGAAACATGATTTTTGTGAAATAGAAAGTTTTCAAAAGATATCATAGAAGAAGAAGGTTATTAATTTATATACATTGACTACCTGTGATTCATGTGAAAAGGTTTTTAATGGTTTGTAATTACATTGGGAAGAAATTTTTTTGAATATCTAATTAGCTTGAATAGATATTTGCACATTCTATCACAGGTGACCTAGCATGATCATCTTAGGTTTTCCCCATAGAAGCAATTTTATGACAGTGAAAACTCTTTAGACATTCATGGTTTCCACCCTTGTGGTTCTGCCTTTCTGGAATATAATGGTCATACTTGAAAATCTGAATACTGTTTCCAAGCAAAGAAAGCCTAACATAAAGTCTTAAGTCAGAAGAGCTGGTGATCCCTTATTACCTTACAGCCAATGAAACTAACAAAACTCAGAATTTGCTGATCTTTATTTCTTGTTCTTTTTTTTTTGCTTTAAAAAATTATTTTATTTTTCTGACTCCTCCTGTTCACTTTTCATGGTCTAGATTTTATTTACATCACCCCAGCCTGGGTCCTTACATCTCCATTTCAAAGAAAAAAGAACCGCCAGAGCCAAAGAATAGTATATTAGTCATTTATCCATTTCAAGCATTAAAGCTGAGCTCCTGGATTTCTATGTGTGTTTATATTTTTTTTTCCATCTTTATTTCTGAATATAATTTAGCTAAGATTTTACAAAACCAGACTGACCTAACCTGAGAAATTAAACTTTAAGATGGTTGCTGCAGGGTCTCCACATAGTAATGAACAGATATTTAAGCAAAAAGTACAGACTATGCTATGTTGTCCCTGGTTAGAGTAATTATGTTCTATTGAAGTATGTCAGCTTATGCCCAACATGCATTCTCAGTGAAAAGGTAATGTTTTGTAAAACGGGAAATCCTCAGTGGAAGGAAAGGCATCTCAAAGCTTTTAGCTGGCAACAGTGCTCCGCAACAGCAGCTTGGTGTGTGTCAGTTGATCACCTCACTGACAGCCAGATTACATGTCAAAAATACCACAGTCCTTCTCAGCTGCTAGTAACAGCTATTTCCTTCCACTTTTATCCTCTGACAATTTTAGTCTCAACCCTGTTAAAATGGAGGGTCATCCTTGGCAATCAGCTCTTGAAACATATATTTTTTTTTTTAATTAAATAGGCAAATAGCTCATGTTTTAACTACTGTAGATGAAAAAATATCATGTGCCTGGATGAGTGCAGCCCATTCATTAGTTAGCAGAGGCACAAGGCTGTAGAGAGAATTGGATATCTGCCTGATGCCCCAGCTGCTGAAGTTCAATATGAATCTGTGGGTTAGCTGACAGATGTGTAAAAACTCATGCAGGCAGACATACAACTCGCTGCTAAAACTGCTCTGCAACAGAGGTTTGTGTGACATACTAATTCCAGTACAGCAGATTCTGCTCTGCTTATGAGTGATTAGCTTCAGACAGGGGTATGGACAGGCAGGCATGCTGAACCTGAATCTCTACCAGTCCACCTATTCTGGCACAGTATGTGAGGAGAATAATGATGGCCTCTCAGACAAGTAAATTAATTTACTTGTGTTATAAAATCTTCATATAAAATGTCCACTGAGGCATTTTACTTTATCTACAGGCTGGGTTAGCTTTGAACACTTTGGAAATGCTTCCCTCCCCACACTAACTGTGATGGCACGGAAGTGATTTAATTCATATTTGCTGTCAGAAGCATCCAGATTGTGAGTGAACACCTGTGTTCATCTTTTTCTTCTGTAAAAGTAATGAAACAAACTCTCAGCTTAAGTTACTTGTCATAATGCTGAGGAGCTCAAAGCAATTCAAGAATGTCAGTTTAGACCACTAACGGCTGTCACTGCCAGTTCTGTTAAACATGCCCTATTGCAAGCAGCTGGCACTAAATATCTATACCGTGGCTGAAGTAGAAAATAGAGCCATACTATAAAAACAAATGCTTTTGTATAAAGGAAACCTTAATCATGAGAGCAGAATTTGGCCTGTGAATGTGTTACTTTTTTCATTCTAGTATTATAAAGAGATAGTCAAATTTTGACATTCAGTAAGGTAAACTATGATTTTTATTTCAAAATGAAGAAATGTGAAAGCAATAGAGGTAAGAGACAATATATTCTAAACAGAAGATCTAGAGACTTAGATTTATGCAGGGTTCCGCTACTGACATAGCCTATGACTTTATACAATGCTTTTCACCTAAATATCTAAACATAAGGTATGTTTAATGGTATTTCCCAATGGTATAATATCAAAGTTCCCTTTTCAGTTTCTATGGTAACAACTATATAAACTCTACTCAGCTTTGATATGTCAGTGAAACACTGAAGAAAAAATTTCAGAAATAATGATTTAGGATGAAATGTAATTCCAGAAGGAGGAAACAAGTTAGTAAGTTTGTATCTAGGTCCAAATTAGTTCTAATATATAAACTTTTAGTTTTGATATACAATATCTAATATGGGGAAGTTATGATAAGTAAACGGAACATATATATTCGTTACAGAACTTTTTTCGTATTTTGAATAGCATAAGCTTTAATCTTGTCATGGTTTAGGAATGGTATTCCCCAATTTAGTACTCCCACTAAAAAGAAAACCATGGGCTGCTCCCCTTCCCTCCTGATGAGAGGGACAAAAGACAGAGATCATGCGTTAAGAACAATTTACTGGAAACAGCAATGAGATAAGAAAAACAAACAGTAACAGCAACAAGATTAATACCAAAAGTGTACAAAAAAGAGGATGATTTACATGCAAAATGCTTACCCAGAGCCCAAGGGTGACAATGAACAATGGTGGATGGTCTTCTCCCTCCTGCCATGATTTTCTTGACCCCAAGTCACTCTCAGGAGCAAGAGTCCCTTACTTCTGCCCCCAGCGATGATAGAGGTGGTATAGTATAACAACCTAGACACTCCCACATGGCCCCAGGCTCCACCCCATCATGGATAATGCAAAAAAATTAACTCTGTCATGGCCAAAATCAGGACAAGTCCAATGAGAAAAAGTACACAATTATTTTCACTCTCATGCTTCATTAGCTCACAAATTTAGATATATGTAGACACATTTTCACACACATAGATCTAGTGTTTCAAATGATTTCTTACTGCCTTACGAAAATATTCTTCCGTTCAGTCTAATATTTTTAATATTGCCAGCAGAAAAATCAAACAGACTTAGCTGTTTGCAAAAGAATCACTATAAATGATATTTTTGTCAAGTTCTCTCTGCTGCTGCTTCAGCTGTCAAAGTCAGCGGTGCACTGCAGCACTGAAGGTAATTTCCATTTCATCGTAAAAGCTGTTTTCCTCAATTTTTTGGCTTCTTTGTCTTTTGCCTTCTTTGTCTTTCTACTTGCCCCCTATCCATCTGGTACCACTCAGATGTCACTGACACACTTATGTTTACCACACCCCAGTGATTCCTATCCACCTATACGACATGCTTGTAGCACAAATGCTGATGATGCATTATACGTCCAGCACTTTTTGTCGCAGTGACATTCCTCAACTGCTCAAAGTACTGCCTAGGGGCAGCTGCTGGTTCAGAGTCATTCTCTTATGCAGCAATTATTCAGTTTGATTACATGTTGATGATAAGCTATTAAAAAGCACTCATGCAGGACTTTTTATTTACCAACAATCATGACATTCTTTTTTTCTTTCTGTCATCTACAAATCTAATTGCAGACAAAAAAAAAAAGAGAAAAAACATCTAAGTCTGACAGGTTCTCAGAGTACTTGGATAAGTTAATGGATGTAAATATATCGGTATTAGCCATAGTATTTCTAAAACAAAAGCTCAGATAACATGAAAGAAAGAGGGAAAGAGAGAAAATAGCTGTATTCAGAAATTCATATTCTCTAATTAGCTTGTCCCTTGTGTTTTCAAATTAATTTACAGAAGGAAGAATGATAAAATGTATATAGATCTTATATAGATGAATTAGCAAGATACCAAAGAATTTGCATAGGATTCTGGTGGGCAAGATAAAACTTAAAAATAACCAAAACAAAGCACCTCAGTTATTTAGCTGGTACCACTCTGTATGTGTTAGAGTCAGGGAGAACCTCAAATAGCCACTCTTTATTATATAGAGACAGCATTCAGAACTAGCTCTCTTGATTCATTGATGTGTGAACTAGAATAAATGAAAAACTTCAATTTATTAGAGACTTTCGAAATGGGAATTAAAAAAAAAGAGAGAAAGGAAAATGGTGCAGATCTATAAAATCATCTCTGATATTTAAATCCGTCTATATTAAAGATATAACAGAAAGGGAGGACTGTAACATAGTCAAATAAATCTTTGCTATATGACAAATATAAAGTGTGTTAAAAAGAGAAAAAAACCTTCCATATAAAACTAGTAGAGCCTGTAAATGGTTCAGCAAGGACAGCAGAAAAACTTGCTTAAAACCGCTAGGCATGGTAAAAAGAGGTAAGACTCATAAGTCTGTTAGAGTTGTAGGGTTTTTATTTAACAAGTAAAAGATCTAATGATTTTATTTTAAGGGCTCAGTAACTGTTCAACATATGATCAAACATGAAATTAATGTAAAGAAATATTTGGTTTTGAGTCAAGTAAATTACTAAGACCTTAAAAGTAGCTAGTTTATTAAGGACAACTTCAAGCTAAAGTTGTTGATAAATAACCAGCCTCTTAAATCAATGAGCATATAATATTAGGATTGCGGATAGGTTAAGTTCTTCAAGTCACAGCAAAATGTCCTTCTTGTGTAACTTGTAATCCATTGGTTTGACCTAATTATATGTATTAGACAAAAATAAGTCCTCACTGTTGGCTAAAATCTCACATTCCTATATGTTGAGCAATACATGAGGTAAAATATATCAGTTTGTGCAGGGCTAATTCTTTCATGGTGGAATTCCATGGCTCCTAAAAGTGAAAGTAGGAAAATCTCTACAAGAGTCAATACCATCTTGGAATGGCAAAGTAAAGTAATAATAATAACAGTAACAATAGCAACAATAAGGATAATGATAATGATAAGGATAAGGATAAGGATAAGGATAGAAGGAATGCCACTTGAATTAAGTGACACTTTCATAAATATGTATGTTTGAGTTAAAGCTACTTGTCTCAGTAAAAGTGAAAGTCAACTCTTCAATCATTGTAGTTTTATACATAATGTACAAGTGGTCAGTGCAGCAAATTTGAGGAAGAATGTTACACAAACAAGTGAAATATCTGAAATTTGGACAATGTGAGGTTAATTCCAAGAGTCACCCACAAATTTATTCTTGAGTCCTGTTGCCTAAAAGACTGAGGAGGAAAAAAGACTCCAGGTCAATTTAGTATAGGAGATAAGATAAGGAGAGCAGAAGCTTTAATGACCCCCCAGGACCCAGGAATACAAACCACCGCCCATGCGTTTGGATAAAAGTTCTATGATTTTATGATGATGTCCATCCAATCCCCATTCAACCACCCCCGATTCTGCCCCGTTCCACCCTTCAGCACACCCCCTCAGGAATTTAGTCTGGGGGAGTTTGGGACCCCTCTTTCATCATCTTCATCCTCCTCTCAGCACGCTGAGTCCTTGGAGGCCCTCCAAAGTTCCGGACTCAAAGGTCATTGTGCCTATGTTTAAAACTCCTGGTGCAGATGTTAAGGTGTTTTCTGCAATTCCACCTTGAAAAGAAGACTAAACAGCTAATGGAATATTGAGGGATTGATATGGGACAGGGTTTGGTATGTGCAGCCGTTAAGCTACTGCTGTTACTTTTACTGGAAAATACTGGTAAAAGATATAATACCGTGGGACAGTAAAAGAATGCATGTTAATTATGCTAGTAGAGACTTCAGTGTGAAAATAATACCTGAATTATGTGCTGCTGTAGTTACTTCTACTGGAAATACTGGTACACTAAAATCTACATCCACTACATATCTACTTCTAAAGTCTATAAAAATTAAAAAATCAAAATATCAAAAAACTCTAAGGCATCAGTCTCAAACCTACAAAACAAAGAAATTCTGAACTGAAGCCCATATTACCACTTCTTTTATGGATACTTACAGAAGGCATTCATAAAATACTTACAGCTTTCAGGTAAGCCATTTTTCCATCTAAACATCAGTAGCTGCTTTGATTCTTCCTGTCTTTTTCATAGTCTGATTGCAAGATAGACTACCTGCTCTGCCAAGCGGAATAAAGAAAAACCATTACCGAAATGTCACTCTGACCTCTTTCAAAGAATCAAAGACTTTACAAAGAATCAGGTCGTCAAGTAAACCCAAAGATGGTCAGCTTTTGATTAAAGCAGCTTTTTTCCTTGTCCTGAAAGACCTGGAGCCCTAGCACAGATAATGAACTGCTCCTGCTACTGTGCATCAGTACCATTCAGTAGTTTTGGGCTGGATACTGTCAGTACAAATAAACTGGTTATAAAAGCCCTATCAGCCAATCCAATGTTCTTTTATATATATATATATGGTTTAGATATTAACAGACAACAGGGAGAAGGGAAACTGGACCCCACAAAGTCATACAGTTTCAGAGTTGGATTATATGGAAAGGAATTACTTGATATATTTATGGAATTCATCATAGAACCACAAGAAATTAATGGTTTTCATAGATTCAGCTGTACGTATATTTTTATCTCACTGGAAAAATAAGGGAAAAAACCACATTCAAATCTAAAATTAATTGCAGATTTTAAACAAGATAGAACTCTTTTCTAGTGTTCTAGAAACTGCGAAGAATTAAAATCAGAATTCTCTAAATTTAGAATTATATTACCAAATTTGTTATTTTATTTTATACTGGAGAAAATTAACAAAGGTTTTCTTAGCTGTCTATTTTTTATTTTTTAAATTTACTGTTTAATAATGCATGCAGTCAGATTAATTACAGACTGTAATTATTTTTAAAATTAATTCCTTAATTTTATTTTTTGGATGAAGGGTGCTTAAAAATATGATTAAATGTCTATTTTAATAAACTTGTAGCTTACTGGCTTCATATGACCATTTTCAGACTAGAGAGAGTGCAAAGGATTCCTATTTATTCTGATTTATATGGTAGAGTGCACATTACTCATCTTTAGTTCTTCCCAAAATAATATGTGTGTAATGGCACTCTTAAATAAAGTGTAATCTTCATTTTTCTAAAGTTTATGTGGGAAGAAAACCTAACAAGGAACATGAGAGGAAATTAGTTGAATGTTGCTCCATAAAACTAAATACTTTTTAAAATAAGACATAAAATTAAACGTGCTTTTGGAACTGTAATCACGCAAAACAAACAAAAAAGAAAGATTAATCTAAGTAATACCAAAATGATAATTTCTGATGGACTTTTTCTAATTCAAGTTCACTTAAGTTATGAAAAAAAGATTTTTGGAGTATCTTTTGGATGGTTTTGGAATATAAACAGATAACTCAATAGTAAAATGATCAACAGCCTCTTTAAAGACTCTATACCTTCTGAATGATTTCTTAGTCTATAGAGGGCCATCCAAGATCCCCAGTGTCACCTGCTTCAGCAGCTTTGTGCGCAGTTACAGCTCACCATGGTTCATAGACATTTACATGCTGCAGGGAGACATACAATGCTGTATGCTCCTCATACAGGCTTTGGAGAATCTGACAGAGGCCTAACAAACTATAGCCAAGTGTTCAGATGCATAAAGAGTGAAAAACAACAAGCTTTGCACAAACAGTTATGTTCAATTCATTTTACTGTAACACCTCATCTCAGGCAATACTACCTTGTTTGGGGAAACAGGAATTTGACTAAGTGCACTTTGTATCATCATAACTATGCAGTAAATACTTTCACGCTATAAAGACCTGACAGTCTACCTGAAATACTAATTTCTGCTGCCAGAAAGAAGAGAGATAGACTCCCAAGATTTTTCATTAGTACAGTTTAGCATTATATATGATATTTCAAGCTGTTCTTGCAAGAAAATGATCAGAATTGTGACAAAATACTTGCTTAAGAAGATCACCATGCTACACTATAGTGAAGAAATTGTCTACTTGATAAAACTCAGCTTCAAAGGGTTTTGAAACAGAACTAGCTAAGTATAGATTTTTTTTAATAAAAAAAAGAGCAGCTTACCAGACTGTGATTTGCACCACCAGCACTTCTATGTTTAATAGAATGTAAACAGAAATATATAGAATAGCAATGCAGAAATTTCTGTATATAGCTCCTCTGAGTAAAATCTTTCCTTAAAGCTTAAATACATATCTTTAGCTTTATCTCATGCTAGATTGGCGGTGAATATCAATCTTTAGGGCAATAAAACTCACACTCAGCCCATCCTCAGGACCCTAGTCAGCTGTCTTGCTGCCAGTAACGACAACTTATGGCAATAAACACTTATCTTTGAAGTTTTGTGTGCAGCAACAAAATTTTTTTAGAGTTATTTCTTCTCATATATTAGAAAGCTACTTAAAGGCATGAATTTGCATGCAATGCAATACAGCTAATGTTTGTTTCCTGTACTCTGCAGTTAAACTTTTTTAAAAATGTATTTTTTTGTGTGTGTTTGTGTAAGCTTCAGCATTTTGGAAAGGAGGAAGACTATGACATATTAAAATTCCAGTTAATATCATGCAAACTAAAATAAAGAATACAGTTTGTTTGTTTGTTCATTTTTTTTAACAAAGGCTGTTCATTGGCTTGGATTTAAAATACAAGTTTAAACGTCTGGTCCCATGTGGAAGCAGGAAAATTAGAAATTTAAGGAATGTGCTCTTACTAGGATGCTGAGGATAATGGAGAGAGTAATTTTCTCCTGTTTAGGACAGTTTAGGGGAACAGCTCATCTGCAAAGGAAGCTGTAAGCCTTTCAAGTAAAAAGCAGGAAAACTATTTGTATTCCCCCAGGATAACTAAATCTACAGAAGATGCTTAAGGCAGCTGAAGTACAGCTTAGTGTAAAGTTACAAATAATCTGAATAGTCTGTTAAAGTCAGTCAAGAAAGGATTTGGGGAGAAATTTACAGAATTTGAGTATTTAAAATCTAGAAAAAAAAGTTTAAGGGGCAAAACTGGCAGTACGAGACTCAGCACTGTGCACTTGTAGATGTTTCACATTCAGCAGTTGTGGTGCAACAAGTTCAGGCAGGAAGAGTTAACTGATATATAAGAGCAAGTGCAGTAGCATTTGAGCAGGGGACTTAGGGCAGTGAAACACAAATACAATCTCTTAAGATCATTTGTTTCAGATAGCAGTAAAATACATTGAGAGAGGTATTGACCTTGGGATTGGGATAGATTCCCGGTGTGCCCAGTAGTCCACTCCTAGGAAATCTATACTCTCATCTGCATGCTCCCTTTAGAGAAGAGCTAGCACAGGTGAGTAGGACCTCTCCTCTCAGCTTTGATGGTCCCGAATGTAAAAGAGTATAATTGCAAAAACTAAGCAAGGAACTACAGGGGCAGTTGACCCAGGCTGAGATCCAACCAAGTCTGTGTCACAGTCCTTCAGAATCTTGACCCGTAGTATAAAGTGAGTACTGGGGACAGGAGCCTAGAATTCTGGAAACCCAGGAAGACATGATTCTTATCAGGCCATTTTGAGAACATTTACTACTTTCTTAGATTGGAGGGTAGTGTAAGCAGAATTAAATGAAAGTCTTGCTGTAGGAAATAATAGGTCCAGAAGGTACTGACAACTTTTTTGAACTCCCAAACTAAGTTGTTTTTCTTAGACTAGAAGGCCAAAGAGGGTGGTGTTTCAGAACATAGAAGCAACAGTAATTTCTAAATTGATACAATTGCCTGATTGTGACGTTTTAGAATTTGTGATTGAACCACTGATTCACTCCCCTCAAGCTGGTCTGACTACCTCTGGGAAATATTCATGCTCTTTAAATGAATATAGGGAGAAACATTTCCACCTCCATTGATCCACTCAGGTTTTGATAGCTTTTTAAAATCTGGCCACAGTCTGCTCTCCTCTGTGGTGAGATAAAGTCAGCTTTGGTATAGCTGTGGTCAATCACACCCTGTTTTGTTCCCTGAGCTTCACAGGCACATCAGCCTTGCCCATGTCCTCTGAGCTTTCTTCTGTTTTAGGGGTTTGTTTGTCAGTCACACACTGGAGCAAGTGATAGACACATTATTAGTCCTACAAGCGATAGGGAATAAAACAATGTTATTGCCATATCTCAGTCATCAATTAGACATCAACTTCTGAAACTAGTCATCAGCAGGGAGCTGGTATTTACAGATATGCAAACTTTGTTGGTCAGTTTCTGTGCCATCTGTTGTCATCACGAACTGGTGATGTTTTTATAGATTCTGACAGTGATGCCTACCAAATATGCTTCACACAGATGGATGAACGAATCTGTAATTACTGAAGTCAAATATGTATCTATTAGGACATCACATATAAATGCAAATGTTGCTGTTAATGAATAGCACAGATTCAACATTTAAACCCCCGATTTTAAATTTAGGAATATAGTAGAGTGGCAATAAAGCAATACTTTCTAACAAAATTTATGTACAATAAATTTTCATAGCCTTGGAGTCAACTTCTGCTTTCCTTCAGGAAGTAATTTAATGCTCACATTTAAACTCTCAAATTGAGAGTTGCAAAAAAAAATTATGTAATGTTATTCAACTTACACAAACAAAGATAGTTAAGTGAAATGCAAAACACAGCCATTGAGAAACTACTTTTGATTGTCTGCAGTAGCCAACATAATTTTCAATACAATACTTGGCTTTTTAGTAGTGCTTAAAAAGTTGCAGGTCTAACTACCTAGCATCCTTAATAAGGTTAAATTACTAGTACAACAGAGTCTATTCAAGTCCAGGACAGCTAATGCCCAACAGATTAAACTCCTTAACGGGCAGGTGTGGAAGTTAACCGTTCCACTTAAAAGACTCAGTCTTTCATGGTAGTTCAGTGTCTTTCACACTCTTGGCATGGGAACTGCAAAGGTAGCTTACCTTTAAAATTTAAAGGCAAGTAGCTTAACAAGGGAAGTTTGATGATCTTACTGAATCATTTCAGCAGCCACAATTTCTGAGGCATGGAATTTTTAAGACATTGTAACAAAGGATTATAGTTAAACATTAACAAGCAAAATAACTGAAGTTGCAGCTCTTGCACGGGCAAGAAGTTTCAAAGAAAGTGTTCAGATTTCCTTTAGTCTTTGGAATTCTCAAAACCCCTGAAACTATAGGTATGAGATTCTGACAATTCTGATCTTTCTCTAAATAGCCTTCATAGAGGAGCAGAAAGACATAGGAACCAGACCTGCAGGAATGCTCCCCTTGAAGTTTTATTAGTTCATCATAAGACACTCTACCAGAACAGAAAGTTTATTAGGTAGATGAAGTCATTTCTGATCTTGCTAAATGTGAAGTTTTGAATTGTTGTAAAGAACAGAACTAAGTTTTATATATATATATATAAAGAAAGAAAATTGTATTTGTTTTAATCATTGTGCCTTGCTAATATGGCATAATGTAAAGCATACAGGAGTACCTTCAGAATATGTTTGAACTGTCAAGAATTATTGAGATATTGAGGGCTTGAGAGATAGGGCATTTAGATCACCCTTCTTTACTAGAGACAGTAGTAATCTTAGGAGACTGATCACCACTTCTATAGACTGAGCAATCATGCAGGAATACATTTAGGTATTTATGTCCATTTTTTAAATTAAGGGCTTGATGGAAAAAATACAGATGGAAAAAATGCATCTCTCAAAGGAGATTCCTAGATAGACAAGAGTGGAATAGATAGACAAGGTCTATAGCACTTTGAAAATCTATGGTATTCTTCCAAGTAGAATCAGTTACATTGTAAGAACCAATTATATGCATGAGTTTCTCATACTGTGGTGACTTCCACATAGATATTTTAAGGCTGAAAGAGTTAAGGTTGTTCAGCTTGGAGACAGCAAGGCTCCAGGGAGCCCTTATAGTAGCCTTCCAGTACCTACAGGGGGCTTATAAAAAGAGGGAAAGGGACATTTTACACAGACAGATAGAAATAGGACAAGGGGAAGGGTTTTAAACTAAAAGAAGAGACACACAGATTAGATATCAGGAAGAAATTCGTTACTGTGAGAGTGGTGAGAAACTGGAACATGTAGCCCCATTCCTGGAAGTGTTCAAGGTCAGGTTGGATGGGGCCCTGAGCAACCTGCTCTAGTGGGTGGAATTTTTGCCCATAGTGGAGCGTGATACAAGTTGGAACTAGGTCGTCTTTAAGGCTCCTTTGAACCCAAGCCATTTTAAAATGTTATGATTCTTGATATTCTATTCTAATGTAAGAACATTACATATGCCATAATTAGGATTGGGAAAAATAATTAAAGTGTTGTTGCTATGCTGGTATAATTTTGGTGCATAATAAAAGATTAGATAATTGTTTTTAAAATAGTGGGGGGAGGGGAGGAGGTCCTAAGTTAGGATAGGTACTTTTAAACTTTTTTCTAATATAACCCCTTTCTTTATATTTTACATCAGTTTTCTCAAATCTTTGCAAATCTCTTCATCTTGGTTTCATAGTCTTTCATTCCAACCAGGAAAGTCTTTCATTCCAACCTCCTCCAAAAGCTGCTTGCAACTCAGTGCCCTGCAGTTCTGATGCCTTGGTAAATACGGCAAGTGCTCTCATGTCTGGCACCTGATATGTTCCTAAGTGATTCAGTCCAGCCTACTTTAAAAGAACATTGACTTTCATGGTTGCTTCATATTCTACAGCTGTGCCCTGATTGCCTGCAGTTAGATACACTGAAATTCTTTCTCATTAAACAGATTTTTGGTCTTTTTATTAGATCTACATATCTATTCAGCTTTTTATTCCAAGATATTTTAGGAAAACAGTACACCAAACCCCTAACATTTACACTAAACAGATGTCCATCAATATACACTGCGGAATTCTGTATATTAGAATCTGCTGGCCTTCAAGGCAAGAATTAGGTTAATTCCTGTAGTTTAATTACTCTCTGCAGAGGAAGAACAGAGGTTTTCCATGTTTTCTGAAGTTATGCATCCTTTCATCATATCCAGATTAGAAACTCAACAGCTAAATTAAAAATTGCTATAATTTTTGTCTTACTTAGATGTCAGTCACAAAAATATTGGATAAGTTTGACTAAAATTCACTTTTTGGGTTCTCTTTTATGAAAATTATATTAGTAGTTCTTTAGAAAATAATAACAGCAACACCCCTGTGTTTAATTCAATCTGCTTATGATATACAACTATTTTATGTGCCAAACATAATAACAGAATTAATAAAAAAAAATTATTTTGGAGACTAACTCTATAACTAGTTGTAAATGAAAATCACCTCCAGACCTATCATACCTAGTACTTAAAATCTTCATACTGTATTTTTTTATTTAGCACTATCCTGGTATTTACATTATGGTTCCAATTAACCCTACCATTAAATAGCCAGTTTAACCCAGCTCAACATGAAAGTGTCCATTTGCTTTTGCAAAGATCAATTATTGTTGAGTAGTTTAAAATAGTAAAGTAACTTTACAAGAGTGAACTCCATTTGACCTTACTGTAGACATATGGTCACAATAATAAAAAAATTAAATATTAAAAAGAAAGTATTTTTAACATGCAGCTGTTTAATTTCAATCTTCTCCATTCAGTAATTCCCACCCCCTCTTCAATTTGCAGTATGTTAAACCTCATTAATAAACCATAAGTATAATGTTAACTTGGCATCCTTATCTCCTGTAGAAAGCTTGAAAATTAGGAAAAAAATGCTACAGATGAAAGCAAAAGCTTTTCAGCTGGCACAATATAAAAATATGCCAAGTTCCATGGCAAGACCCCAATAGGTCGATCTTCTGGGAATATTTTTGACATGCTAGTCTACCTTAAAAGTGTTGGAATTAAAAGTTGTTGGAATTCATCTGGAATTATTTTCTTGAATTGGATATTTTAAACAGGAGTATGATTTTTACACATATTCACTTTCATCTGATATTTCCTTTCTAGTTGCAGGATACTATTAGGATTGCACATTTCAGGGAGAAATATATTAAAAAGTAAGTATTATTGAGTGTAAATAAGTTGCCTGACTAGAAGGGGGACTAAGATGCTATTAATACCCTATCTGTTCAATGAAGTATACATATGCATGTTACAAGAATTCTGTCAGGGATACCATAAATTTTTGTAATTGCATCTATAACTCTAAAGTTGCAATAACAGTCTATTGTGTAACAGAATTTGTAGAGCTGTAACTTCAGCTGTAAGGATAAAGACACTGATTGGCCTTCAAAACATTGCTCTCAATCAATATTGCCCTTGTACAGAATCTTCTTTTCGTGACTTAACAAGCTATTTATGATATATAATTCCTTACCTGTATATCTGCATTACAGTTTCACCATTCCTCAAGAAATTAAAGAAAATAAAGCACACTGATATTGTCAGCATTTCAGAAAGTACAATGATGGGGACTGCAGATAGAAAAAAAATGGATGGCACTCTTATTACAAGGGTTATATGTTAAGATAGCACCTAGATATGAACTTAAAAAGACATAAAGTGGAACTGAAAATGAGGGAGTAGGTTTCCTTTAAAATATATCGAGAGGAACATGAATTTATGGAATATAGTTCATCTTGCCCTAGGGTATGCAATAAAGTACTTCTGAAAGTGTTTCTCACTCTGTTGACTATAAATTGGAACTTTGTGGATTACTTTGCATGCAGATGACTAAAAGAAATCTAAAGTTAGGTGAAATTAATTCCAGACCTCCCATCTAGTTCCATTATAAAACATAGAATATGGAATTATTAAAGCCTATGTTTAACAATTTAGCATACAGAAGATGTACTCTATGTCTCGAAAACTGAGTGATTCCTTGCTAGGTGTCTATAGGAAACAGAGTTGTTAGTCAAAAATTAATTTCTCTATAATGAAAACGACCAGGCCAACCAAGCCAAACATGGCTCAGCATGAGCCAGCAATGTGCACTTGCAGCCCAAAAGGCGAACCATATCCTGGGCTGCATCAAAAGGAGCATGTCCAGCAGGTCAAGAGAGGTGATTCTACCTGTCTACTCTGCTCTTGTGAGACCCCACCTGGAACACTGCATCTAGCTCTGGTGTCCCCAGCACAAGAATGACATGGAACTGTTGGAGCAAGTCCAGAGGAGGGTCGCAAAGTTGATATGGGGACTAAACCATCCCCCCTATGAAAACAGGATGAGAGAGATGGGGCTGTTCAGTCTGGAGAACAGAAAGTTGTGTGGAGACCTCACAGAAGCCTACAAGAAGCCTACAGAGAGGGATTCTTCATCAGGAATTGTAGTGATAGGACAAGAAGTGTGAGGGGTTCAAACTGAAAGAGGGGTAATACATATATAGAATAAATTCTTTACTGTGTGGATCATGAGGCAGTGGAACAGGTTGCCCAGAGAAGTTGTCGATACCGCATCCCTGGAGGTGTTCAAGCCCAGGTTGGATGAGGCTCTGAGTAACCTGGTCTAGTAGGAGGTGTCCCTGCTGAAGGCAGTAGGTTTGGGATTAGATGATCTTTAAGGTCCCTTTGAACCCGAGCCATTCTATGATCCTACGAAATATAAATACGTGGAAAACAATCACGTGAATATCAGTAGGTTAAAAAGAGTATCCAGAGAACCTCAATGAAATTGAGATAGGTTTAGTATCCAGAGCAAGAACTGTGATAACTGGGGTTTATTTTTATATTTATGTTTATATTTATACTCCAAAATTATCAAATCCCTGGTAGATTTTATCCCTCCACAGATGTTGCAGGAAGCCAAGAAAACTAACTTCAATGAAATAATTGTAGCCTTTTTGAATAACCCCACCTGTCCTAGAAAGCATGATAATAACAAGAATCTATAACTGTTAAATTCTGATTTTTAATCTTTCCAATTATGACAAATCATATTGAAGACTAAGAGTTAGTGTCAGGATCTACAAGAACTTTCTTAGTGGAAAAGATTCTTTCAAGTATTTTTATATCATTTTCTCATAGAAACATGATTTCAAATGGAGGTCAAAAATCCATCCTAGAAATAAATTTCTGATTTTAATTAGTGTGATATACTAGAGAAAAATATACCAGTAGGATATAACACTCAAAACCTTAAATGAGAAAAAAGAATTTTCTAATGCATGTGCGGTTACTCAAACAGAAAGTGTGAGGCTGATACAACTTTTGCTGGGTGATGTTCCATAACCTACATTTTTTGTGAGATGAGATAATTGGCTCATCTGCTCTGAAGTCACTTGAGTCAAACATTTGTAAGTCAACCTTTTAGGAATAGTCAGAAAATAAAGTGCTATATTTTGCGTTTTTACTACTCCAAATAAAGTGTGTAGTATTTACATTGTCTTTTTATTTTTAGAGGCACTCTGTGGACATGATTGCATATAGGAAGCATTATAAAACACTTTCAACATGAATTGTACAATGAGAAGACTCATTATGGTTTATACATTTAATTTACACATACTAGTGTTGCAGTTATATTATCATAACTGCATCTATTGTAATATGGTGTGTTCATACAAAGGTCTGTCATTTTATCACAAATATATGCAAAGAAGTAAGTAGTAGAAAGCATGACCTTAGATAACTTTTTGCTAAATTGAGGTTAATATGCTTATTTTCCAAGGCTATGGAACTTGTATATCTATCTCTAGTTTTTTTCAAAGCATAAGAAAAACGGCAACCAGAATTCAGTTTTGGATCTAGGATCACTGGTCTATAGCAAACAAACTGCAACTCTATTAATGTGTGAGCTTTACACTAATGCTGAAGTGCAAACTCTTCATGATATGCAGTATATGTGTAACAGTGTGCAGTCTGTGATCCTCAGGCTTAAATGGTTGGCAACACAAGTCAATAAAGTAAACTAAATTTTTTCTCTTTTTCCTAGTTGTCACCTCTCTGAGTTGAATACAGTTAATATTACATAGGTAGAAATTAAATACACATTAAATTTTTTTTTCAGTTTCCTCATTCAGTAATCAATAAAGCAATGAAAGAGTGGGAGAAATTTTTAGATTTCTTATCTTTATCTTCTGGAGTTTTTTTCATATTGTTATTGTCAGTATACAAGCTGCTTTGTTCATTTATCTGTTACTTTACTGTTCATCACTCAAAAATATACCTGTTAAAGTTCAAAAGCAGAATGTTTCTCAAGATAAATGCTAACAGTATGTGATTCAGAGATTCTGTGCTTATTCAGAAAATTGATAAATTTGATAACTTGTATATGGTTACCAAGGTGATCCATTGGAATCTCTTTTGCAATCTTTGGAAAAGAAAGGAGTCAGTTATATTCCTAAAATACAGAGTGTCCATCTGACTTGATCACTGCAAAGAAAAATGAACTGACTGTAAAAGTACTTCAGTATAAAATTGAAATTTTTGCTATTTTTGTAAGAATGAGGGTTTCATATGTTTTGTCTGCTTATTGTGTATTACCTGATTTATACTTATTCCAAACATTAGTAAAATTTCATTGTTGAAACCTGCTCCTGTACAACTGAAAGTTGTTTACCATATTGAAGAAAACTCAACTGGATTTACTAGTTAAAACTACAAAATAATTGTAGCCTAAATCTAGTTGTTTTCCAAATTTAAAGAAAGTATAACATTATTTTTAGTATTATATCAAATGTTTTTTGAATGTGTCAATGATAAAAAGTTCTGTCTCACTGACTTGTAGGGACATTTTTTGCTAATGGAAATTATTTCAGGAGGAAAAACAAAATCCCTTTACAAGGGAAGAAAAAACTATGTTAGCAGTAAAAGTATCTGATAACCATTTAGCACAGTAAATGAACACATTATTCAAGATATTTCCAAACATTTTCCTTAGTTTGTTTGTACTCACTGCTGGTAACTGAAAAATTATACATATGATGTATGTCCAAACTTTTGGCAAAAAAAAAAAAAAGGTATATTAATTTGTATCATAGAACAGCCTTAGTTGAAAGGGACCCACCAGGATCATCAAAGTCCAATTCCTGGCCCTGCACAGGCCCACCCCAAGAGTCACACCATGTACCTGAGTGCAATGTCCAAATTCTTCTTGCACTCTGGCAGGCTTCATGCTGTGACCCCTTCCCTGGAGAACCTGTATGCCTGGATTGTGGATTGTGTTGGAAAGTATAAACAAAAACATAATTTTTCACACATGGTCCCAAAGTTTCCTTTTCTTGTTTTCTTTTTATTTTCTTTCTCAGACTTAGTTTTCAATCTTTATGTCAACAAATCAGTGCTAATCTCTGATTCCTCACTTCAATATTAGGTCAAAACTGTTTAGACAAAGATCATTAAACTACCAACATTAATGTTTGAAAGGTCTCTGAACTATGGTTTGTGTTTTCAGTCAGGTGAACTGACTGGTACTGAAAGTATTATCAACATGAAGAATCTATATGCCAAAGAATATATTAGCAGATTTCAAATAGTTG
The DNA here is from genome assembly GCF_036250125.1 of Pseudopipra pipra. NCBI lineage: Eukaryota > Metazoa > Chordata > Aves > Passeriformes > Pipridae > Pseudopipra > Pseudopipra pipra. Next base: position 36,030,773 of record NC_087554.1, on the reverse strand, counting down.
CTTCTTGGGATTTTCCAATAGACTAGGCAGCCAACCACTACCTTCTGCAATAGATGTTCAGATGTTTTTGTTGTTGCAAAATCTTTTCTACATGTAAAAATACTTCTGACTGTCTAAATTCAAGTAAAATTCAAACATATAATTTAGAAAATATGTTTCTAAGGAAAGTTCTCGGATCCATTTCTTTTGCAGAAGACAGGAACATTCTGATATATTCCATTGGTATATACTCAAACTGCATTTTCAAAACTTTTACTGTAGTTTCAAAATTCAAGGCACAGTAAGGCTCTTACTTATTAAGATGTTTATGGAAGAGAACAGAGACAAAAATGTTTCACTGAAAGCACACAGTCCAGTCAAAGATTCTTTGATTTAAATATTAATTTAAATGCATAGTTTCATAGACACTGTTTTTTCAGAGTGCTTGCACATTGTGAAAAGTGTAGTGAGCATGGATTGCTTAGGGACAGTTTGCAAGCCCAACAAAATCAGGATATAAACATGGATACATCATTTAAGAGGGAGAAATATCAAGGGGAAAATTGCCATAAATTTTTGTAACATACAAAAACTCACATTGTAACTATGGAATTTCTGTCAGTGGATGCTCAATATTAAGTCAAAGATATCAGAAGTGTCATAAGCACAGTTGACTTTAGGCAGGAAAATGAGATAAGTGACCTCTTAAAGTCAGTTTTGTATCATAATTCCACCTTAGTCTGACTAAAAATAAAATTCTCACATGGTTTGAGATGACAATTTTTTTTAAGTGACTTATGCTTTTCAGCACCACTGACTTCAGAATGATATTTCAGCTCCTGTTTCTTTTTGCCCTCTAAGAAAACTTGACTTTGAAGCTAATCACACTGTAACTATTCAATACTTCCTGATGTCTTGCTCTCACCTGATAAATAGATACAAACAGCAGACTATATACAGATTATATTTAGTTCAAGTAGATTAATATTTAACCTATTGTCCCCAGAGGATACACTTGAGTCAACAACCATGTATATTTAGTGATGCAAGAAATATTACCTGTTTTGAACATGTTTGCTACATTTTCAGAAAACACATTTATTTCTAAGCAAGCAATAGTTCAGGGGGCTGTTATACTGAATCTCGATGAACCACTACTAGGCATGGACAGAAACCACCTGTCAGAAATATGCAGCTTTGGCTATCTGAGTGTTCCCAATTTTTTCTTTGTAACATTTAGCTCTGTATCAACTTTGGCTGATCCATAACTTCTTTGATGGCATGGTATGAAGTACAACAGGCTAAAACTTTGAGTTAAAAATGGTAGAATCATGGAATTTATGGGGACTTGTTCGTGAATATTACTTAGCATATGCCTTAAGGTTTCTTTGAGCTTTTTTTTTAAGTTCAAAGAGAATACATTTACTATAGAACATATAATGATAAAGAAATGTCTAAGTTAAAGAGACCTTTACATAAGAAAGATTGGGATGAGTATGAAATGAAATGCTGAATTTTAGTGATGACTATTTTTAGCAATTAGACAGTGATAGTTTGCTAAAAATTGGCAGTCCTTATACTGTTCACCAAAAAGACAAAAACTTACATTGTTTTTCATTGTTCATGAAAATTCCATCTTGTAGCTCCTGAATCATAAAGCTCCTCATAAATGTAAGACCAAATAAAGTTATAAACTAATTAATGTAATATCCTGTAGTTGGACAGCAGAGGACAAGTGAAGGTATCAGAAGGATGTCTGAACAGGCACTTCATTTCTAACCAGCTTAAATAAGTACTGTAAATAGATTATTCAATGCATTTATTTTGTATCCTGATTTGATAAATTGTTTTAGAGATTCGTGAAAGGTCAGAGTCTAGTCCATAAAATGTATTATAAATACTGTACATTCAGTACCATGTTCAGTTCTTGAGTAAAAGGAACATAGCACAGGTAATTACCTTGTCTTGCTGTGGAAGCAAATATCTTCTGCCTGAAGAGTGTTTTTGTATATATAGACACAAGGTCATTAATAAAATTTTTTGCCATTAGTTTGGTGGTCTGTATAATTTTTCAAGTGTTACATAATAATAGGTAATGTAGTGAGTCTATTCTTCCACTGTCCTTCAGGAATTACTTTTTAAAATGCATAATTTCAATTTGAATGTAAAAGAAGAAGTCACATTCTACAATAAGAGTAAGTATATACCTTTAAATACCAGTTAGATAATGGCCATTTCAGTCCTTAATTATAAATATGAGAGAATTCATACAGATATCAACTTTTTCCAGAAATTTTTCTTTGATTTTTTTTTTCTAAAATTTAAGGACTCCACTGCAATGAAAAAAACCCCACGAGACTTGATTTCAGATGGTAAACAGATTTATTTTGTGAAATGTGTACTTTGAGATATAGCCTATCTCAAAACCGTAACATTAGAGCAATTCCTTCAGTTTGGAAAACTTGTGAAACAAAAGATTTGACTGTTTGTCTCCTTATTATTCCTTTTTCTTTTCTTATGTGTCAAAAAAGTTGTAGATTCTGTGAAAATATATGTCTTTTATTACAGTTTCTTTTTTCCAGAGAAATTTTATATCTAAATAATATCATCTATAGCCTTTGAGTATCATCTGCCTACTGTTGTCCAAACGACACAAGCGGGAAGGGTAAGAATCTCAATCTGATGGAATAACTACAGAGATCTGTATTTCAGCTACAGTTTGATTCAATGCAGAGTACTTAGTTCTTTTCCTTACTAAATACTTGAGTGGACACTATTTTCGATTGTCTAATATTTCAATTAACAATATAGTGTCTGAAGATATTTATCACTACAATACAAAATATACGATGACAAAATACACTGTGGACTAGAAAATAAGGATTTTTATAAGATTTTCTTTTTTATTCTATGAATAATGTCTAAGCCTCCTTTTGATTGAATCAGGCCCTTTATGTTCAGGTATCATCTTTGACCTCTATTCCTCAAGGCTTCTTGTACTCTTAAATTGTATCTTGCTTTCTGCAGTTATATCACACTCATTCAGCTCTGTAGGAGCTCTGTCTCATCTGCAGGATTTGTGATCTTTGTTTTACAGCTAATTATTTGAATAATAATAGTGTAAAACTTCAGACACTTCAGTGTATTTATTCCCATTTTTTTTGTGTCAACTACTTTAAATCATTCCAGAAGTCAATACTTACCTGCACTAATGCTAATAGAAAAAAATTAGGATTGCACAATCAGATACTTTAGATGGTAAATTTTATACACTCATGGGAAGTTCTTGATACAATATGTGGCATAGAAGCTAAATTATTAAAAAGGAAAGAGACAGTATTCCCTAAGTCCTTCTATGGAACTTTGGCACAGAGGCAATTAAATGACTCAGAGAAGTCTCTGGCTGTAGTCTTTACAACTTGGCTCAATCATACATACACACTTCTTATCTGTGACTGAAGAAAAAACTATAAAAAGTTCTCACAATGATAGCAGTTTTTTCTTTTTTTTCCTCTGTCTGCTTTACAAGGACTCTAGTGTGAAAAAGATTCATACTTTGTCATAAGTAACTTTCACTTCCTGAAAAATTTAGATCTCATAGGATCACCAGTTCCATCTAACTGTAATAGCTACTTTTGTCAAGCTATCCTAGAAAATAAGCCACGTGATTAGTTGAAATAATAATAATAATAATAATAATAATAATAAGCACAAATGTTACAAACAAGTCCTAAACATAATTCTTAATTTGACATATTGACTGTAAGACTGTACAAATACTTGTGGATGAACTAAATAAGAGAAAAATGATGAACCTCTTGAGGTTATATGAGTAATAGGAGACAGTGATACCTATTTGCATCTGCAGACACGGTTTTAGAATTGATTTAAAAGCCTACCAGAAATTTCTCAGGTCAGCTTTATATTTAAAATTTAGTGTTCATTCATATCCATCTCACAAAGCTGATCAAATAGGATGCATATATATTTAAAATAAGTATGCTGAATTTGTTCAGTTTCATGAAATATTGTTTCACTTTTTTAACTTTTTAGCTAGTTGAACTATTTTCTTTAAAACAAATTTTCCTAGCTGACTTGTTTTTTTCTTTTCATTTTGCATTTGTTATAGTTCAGGAAGAATTTTTTTTCCCTGTAAATAGAAGAGAAAAAGGTGCTTCTCTGCATAACAGTGTGAACATGTTAGCACACATCTAACAACGATGAAAGGTTGAAAAACATCTGACAAGGATAATAATAGGACGGAAAAAAAATATTCAAGCACAGAGTTCCCATTATGATCACTGTTTTGCTCTATGATGCATACACAGTATTCTGTATTGTTTATCATTTCACTAGTAGCTTGGAAAAACAAAACTTGAAAATATGCTTGATATATAGTCTTGAAATTCTCACTTTATAGTGATTGTGGGAATAGTATTGTTTTCAGAAGGAAATATGAGTCTTTCTTTAGTATGACTATAATTACTTCATTACTTCCCTTTTAGGGTTGCAATGGCTGGCACTGTCACGGAATCACAGAGTCAGAGAATATGCTGACTTGGAAGGGACCTACAAGGATCATCAAGTCCAACTCCTGGCCCTGCGCAGGGCCCAAGAATCACAACATGTGCCTGAGAGTATCATCCAAAAACTTCTTGAACTCAGACAAGCTTGGTGCTCTGACCACTTCTCTGGGGAGCCTGTTGCAGCACACAACCACTCTGTGAGTGAAGAAATTTTTCTAAGATCCAACCTAAACCTCCCCTGACACAATTTCAGGCCATTGCCTTGGGTCTTGTCACTGGTCACAAAAGTGAAGAGATGAGTGCCTGCCCCTCCTCTTCCCCTCACGAGGAAGTTGCAGACTGCGGTGAGGTGTCCCCTCAGTCTCCTCTTCTCCAGGCTGAACAGACCAAGTGACCTCATATGGTTTCCTCATATGAGGAAACTCATATGGTTTCCGCTCAAGGCCCTTCACCATGTTCATTGCCCACCTTTAGACACTCTCTCAGAGCTTAATATCTTTCTTATATTGTGGTGCCCAAAACTGCACACAATATTCAAGGTGAGGCCACACCAGTAAGGTGGAATTTGTTGTAAGGGTTGTAATTAGGATTTTATTTCAGTAGTATTTTGAGGAAATTGAAGAGTTTTCACACAAAATTAGCATGGCCAAATTCATTAGGAAATAACTTTTGAAAAAAAGGCTCACACTTTTGGTTATCTACTGTGTTTACTCAATTACTAATTGCATGCAGCACTGATATTATGTCTCTTAAAGGCAATGTTGTAATGTTTTGCACTCTGAGATAGTCTATGACCTTTTCAGATAGTTTTCTTTCCTAAAGTGGTATCCCATCCTTGTTGAAGTTATTCATTTTGACTTGTGAAGGATCAGTCTTCAGTTGAAATGAGGATCACGTGAAACCAGGCCAACAAAACTGAGGATGACTGACTTATGTTAATAGCAAGATCTTTCGTACCAATCCAGCTGGTAAGGCAACAAGATGCTGACATTCAGGAAATGTAGCAATGAGTGGCAAAAAAAATTTTTTTGATGATATATACCCTGGAGGTATTGTGGTTTGTTGTATTGTAAATAATGCCGTTCATATTATCCTTCCTATGTTTCTGCAGCGTAGTGGAGCTAATAATGTGTAACTGATGGAATTTCTAATAAAGGCTTATTAGAAGGGTTTGTTCAGCAATCTTTTCATCCCTTAGCTTTGACTTCTTGTGGCTGATGGTGATGCACTTACAACTTACCAGCTTATGTCTTCTCTCTCTTTTGTTTTGTAATTTGGTTATTTACTCCTATTTTTTAGCAACTTGTCTTAATGAATTCAATCAAAAGAGTACAATAATATGTGCTGAATGGTTTCTTCCCTAATTTGACAAGTCTTAAAACAGAAGAAGCACAAAATGAGCATCTTGTGGCAAAGGGTAGAAAACTCCACTTATCTCCTCTCCCTAATGCTTAATGTACTTGAACTAGAGGTCATCATAACTTGAAGTGGTTTTCTGTGTCTTCGTGGACACAATGGGCAATGACTTTGACTTTTGCTAAGATTCAGAAACAGTTTTCAAGAAATTTGCAAAGCTTTATTGTAGCACTTACCACAGTGGAACTTGCTTTGCAGGCATTTCTGGGGGCACCACTCTTTAACTGAAGAGGCTCTGCCACAATAAGGCAGAGCCAGGAAAGACAAAGCCTCTGCATTAAGTACACCCTCATGAGGGAAGTACATAGCAGTCTCAAACCATATCCATTAGAATTCAACAGGAAATTTCTTTCCCAAAATCTCACTGACATTCATCTGAAGTTGAAAACAGTGACAGTTGTGAGAAAACTATTACCTTATTATGAAAAAAATGCCAGTGGACTTTCAAATGTCTTCTTCTGAAATCGAAATGAGTTGTACATCCAAGTAGTATAAAATTTTATTTTCATTTGAATGAGCAGTTTTTTTAAAACTTACTTGAAAATATTTTAAATATGTAACCATGTTTCCACAATGTACAACAACGTTACAAAACAATTCCTCTGCTGTTGTGATTACCTTGTATAACCACTTTCCTAAACTTGGATAAATGCAAAAGTATGTAAATATGAATACTTATAAAAATTTTCCTAGTTATGCATCAGAGATTAAATTACTATTCTATTAGTATGGCCACTCACAAGAACTGAATCATTCCCTGCCCTGTACTAATGCTCTAGAAACAAACCAAACCAGCTAAAACCAGACCAAACCCAAACCAATCAACCAATCAACCAAACAAACAAGGAAAAAACCCAACAAAACAAACCCACAGCATCCAACAAAACTCCAGAAGAGTAAATTCCTCAAAATATTGATGTTATCAATAGGTAAGGGCAAAGAAAAATGACAGTTAAAAATTCAGAATGCATTTCAGGTACCTTCATTTTGTCTATATATGCTTCTGCAACTAAAAGATCTTCAAGACAATGGCATACCCAGTGCCATTCAGCTAGAATTTAATCAGTTTTATTAATCCAATAAGATACATATACTAAACTCAACAACAGCTTCTGAAGGATGTCAATTGAGCCATACTGTTCCCTTACAAAGAAATATAATCAGAAAGAACAAACCCTCCATTGCTTGTTTGAAATAAATCAAAACATGACTCACCTCCTGTAAATGTCTGTTTAGGATGCTACAATGAAGAATTGAAGAGAACAGTGGGAAAGCATTGGAAAGAAATCTTCATCAAAATGATGAGAAACTCATCGATTTGTGTTTAGTGAACAGCCTAGTTCTTTCCAACTTCATGTTACCTAACAAACACAAACTCACCAGATGGTGAATAAGAAAATCAAATAGATTATATTCAAACAAATGCAAAAGCACATTGAACAGTCATATCAAGAACAGCCATAGTCTTAACTTTGCCAAAATGAAAATAAATCCAAGAAGGGAAGCTCAAGATGAACTGAGTATCTATGAGACAGAGGCAAAGACTAGAAAGGAAGGAAAAATGAGATGCACAAGGGAATTTAAGCTTCAGTGCTTCAAGCCAAAGACCAGGAAGCTAGCCAAAGAAGAGCACTAGAAAAAATACTAAGAAAAATAAAAAGTGGGGAAAAGCAAAGAATAAGAGAGCAGAGAAAATACTGCAGAGCAAATGTGCCTCGTATTGTGAAAGCACCATGTGAAAAGAGATATATGGCAATGGTTGGAAATATGGAAAAATCCTGAAATTTTTCATAGATTTCTAAATCTCTATGGAAATCATACTACTCTAGTATGACATAAAACTTCAAGAAGAACAAATTGGTTTTAGGACCAGCAAATTCTATGAAGAACAATTATTTTGAAGTCTTTGTTAGAAAACTACTACAAATTATTTCTCAATCATTAGTTAGAATAAATTTTAAAGGCAATAAAAACACCACAGATATTTGGTAGACCTTGAGTTTTATAGACCAATGTGTCCGATGGAGTAGGTTCACATTTTGGAATAACTTTCTGTCATATGAAATCTTGAGAGTCAATGTTCTCAGGAAAAGAACATGAAGACCAGCATCAAATACATCTGCTTTTTCTTCCTATCATCACTTCTAGCATCTAAAGTATAAAGAAATAGAAATAAAAATATTGCTAATATTATAGAAACTACTGAGACTGGGAAAAAAAATTCTTCTTCAAAATCGAGTGCTCAAAATTATGACAATGTTTTGAAATACTAAAAGAGAAAAAAATGTTTAATATGTTATAATATCTCACTAGTCTAAATGAAATTTTAATGATGCATGGAAATCTCATAAATGCAATAATAACAGGGTGCGAAAAAGAATGGATGAACTCAAAAGTTAACAGGAAAAATTCTTGCCAACACTGAGGTATTTCAACCCAAATATGTTGTACATGAATGAGAATTTAAAAGTGTTTTGTAGAATAAAAGATCCCTTTGAAACAACAGCTGAGATACACCTGGCCTGCCTGGCAGCCTTTTTACATCATTCACATATTTAACCAATATTCCTCATTCTGAAACTAATGGTTTGAAATATTTCTGTGAAATTTTCTCACTAACATTTGAGATAAATCACAGAATTATAGAATATCCTGGGTTAGACAGGACCCACAAGGATCAGCTAAGTCCAACTCCTGGCCCTGACCAGGACACCCCAAGAATGTGCCTGAGAGTGTTGTCCAAATGCTTCTTGAACTGTGACTGGGTGTTGAAACACAGACAGCAGCTAAAGAAATTTATGTGCACTAAAGCATAGGTGGAAAGTCTACATTTTCTGCTTAAAGATTGTGTCAATTTCTTCTCAGATGTGGATGAAAATGGGTTAGATTTTGAGTCTATTTTTAATTTGCCTTTTCAGGACATAAAATGCAAATAGACAGTTTGGGAGATGGTTAAATAAATTATGTCTACGAAATCAGTTGTCATACTTTAGCTCTTAATACGTGTTTAAACTTTAGATTTGGAAACTTTCCAATTGTTTTTTGTTTTATGCTTCTATTCTTTATTTCTAGTATGAAAAAAAATTGTTTTTAAAGAATACTGATGATGGCTTTGCAGTTCAGTTATTTATGAGAAGGCCATTAGATTTTCATGGCTGTTTGTTCCAGTCCCATAAGGAACTGCATTGCCTTTGACTGAGGTCCCCTGCAGTTTCATTTGGCTTTGTGTAACAGAAGAGTTACTGGGTTTCACTATAACAATGGCTGCATTTCAGTAGTTGATAAACTGATCCCTGTTGTTATAATTTAAAAAGCACTCAGACTATTCTTTCTCTCTTTTTTTTTTTTTTTTTAGTAATTCCACTTGTTTTGAGGAGCCATCATTTCACATTATGAGCACACAGGAGTGGAGCTGGACAGTAGTATATGCTCTGTGTTTAACACTTCAACTGTTGTGCCTCCTATCTAATCAGCCAGATTTTAAAGGGCTCACACACAGTTGCTACAAAGAAAGAGTTTTATCTTCCAGATGGCTTATCCTCCCAGTACTTATCCTCCAGTTAGCTCTTGCTCATTTTTCAGTCTCTATCCCTTTGAAAGGTTTAGAGAAAACACTTCAAAGTGTTGTTTTTCAAAGATCTGGTACTTAAGATAAACTTCTCTCCAGTCTGACCCTCTCTTCATATTTCCTGTCTTACAAACATTCACATTCAGCTTTCTCTTCCTCAGTTTGCTGCTGTAACATGCAGTGGCCAAGTGTTGTGCTTGTCTCCCATGTGCGGTCAAAATATATCTGAGGGGCAGGAGAAGGGGGTACCACAATCTTTCATTAATCTGCCTGCTTTAAAAATTTTCACAGTAGTTCAGTTTTACCAGTCTGCCTGTGAATAAACAGATTGAACAAGAGGATTCAACATTAAAATGTGTATTAATTCATACAATAATTTACAAATTTTTCAAAATACCCTTAAAACAGATAAACATCCAATTCTAACTGAATTTCAAAAGGACCTAAAGGAAGATAAATATCAAGAAATATTCTGGTTATAGGAAATTTCACTTATAACTATAGTTATCCCTGATAGCCACCTATCTGATTTGTAATTTTCCATTCCGTGTATGTGCAACACACATTGTCTCGTCCAAGGTTAAAAAGGTTTGTTGTTATAAATATGTGAGGTGGTCCAGCTACAAAGTATACAAGTACTGTAAAAATAGCCCATTGATATTCAAGTAATATGCTGGTATCAAAGTATTATATGCGTTATGGGAAGTCTCATATCAAGTGCAAACTCCATTAGTTCATGTGCCCTACAGTTCTACATCCAACTCTGTTTTCAGAGTTCGTCTTTGTTTTATTAAAAAAAAATATTCCTACCAACAACAGAAACAATCCTCCTCATAAACACAGTTACTAAGCATTCTGGCTGACAAATGATGCAATGACAAAAATTTGTTCTTCTCTCTTGATCTGCTTCATTTCCCCTTGAATTTCTAACCAGTTCAAATGCATTGCCACTTAGATGATACTTGATGCAGGATTTTTGTCAGCCAGGGCAGATCATTGAGATTGATAAACTGTTCTGAAAAGTGCCTGATTAGGTGTGTTAGCTTTGTTAATGAACTGGTGTTATGCAAAACATGTAGGTCATGTTGCCCCTAGCCTGCTCCTTAGCATGCACTCAAAATTGGCATTGTGTCATCTCTGCCACCTGCTTATTCGTTGGCAGGACAGAACAAGATGATGTGTTCTGGCAAACGGATGTCCAGCAGCTGAATCACTGATGCAGTAATGAAGGCAAAAGTGAACAAATATTAATGAGAAAGCATCCTAGAGGGAAGATCCATTGTGATTGCCAGCACTGCTAGTCAGTCCGTCCATCCTACTTCCCCTCTTTATGCCATTTATGGAGTCATGATACTCGGTACCGCTGGCTGGATTCATGTCCTCTTATAGATTATATATTTGAAAACTTTATTAGATTCAGAATGGTGTTAACCAAACTGCTCACTGGCTAACATCCAGGTCACACTTCCAAAGACTGTGGTATCTTGACTTAGTAGTAGCATGGGACAGTTAAAGAAGGATATGCAACAATGACAGCAAAATCACTGCCATTTTCATAGAGTTTACAACCTAATATCATTGTGTCATATACTCTTATATATACTTCCTTATGTCAGAAGGTAAAAAAGAGCAGAAGTAGACCCTATCATAGAAACATGATTCCAAGACAGAAATCTTGCCTTTTTAAATGTCATTCATTCTGGAATTTGTTTTTCTTTAAGTAACCACATTATGGTCTAAATAAATTGCTGCAATTATGGCTCTGATTCAGAAGAGCACTTCAGCACATATTTAACTCAAGCATGAACTTGGCATGCCCACTCCTGAGTGCTGGCTTGTGATGGTATTGCTGTAACTGAAGATAGAAACCCTACACCTTCTATTCAGTACACAGCAAAAGTAAAACTATCAGATGATAGTTCAACAAAATAAGTCACCATTTGGAAAGTATGCTCAGTATCATATAATCTACTGTGCAACTGAGTTAACAACATTGTTTTTCCCAGCTTTTCTTTGACTTATCTTGAAATATCCCTGTTGCATTAATGAGTAAAAACTAGTTTTATTAAATGAACACCAGTTACCACAGGCATCTTTGAAGGAAAAAAGCCCACTGTATTTATCTAATTAAATAAGCAATTCAATTTTAAACCATCCCCCCTACCCAAGTCTGGAAATATTTTTTAGAAGGAAATTGACAAAGAACAATATAATATGGTCAGATTAAGTAATTATGCAAAAGATTCAAATTGTAATCATACTTGACTCTAAAGCATTTAAACCTCCTGTCCAGCCAAGCAATTAGCAAGTAAATATTTATTTAAAGTACATCAGACCTATCAAGAGTTTTAGAAAACAAACAAACAAAAAAGTCCACTTCAATATATCAAATCAGGACCCTTTTAATGTTTCCCACCCTTGATGGGAAACAGATATTCAGCTTCACCATTACTCCCTATAGGGCACTATTATTTGTAAGAACTGGTTATCTTTGCCTTCTTGCCACTGACAGTGTTCAATGCCTCAAGAAGTGTTATACAGAGAAGGGGGATTTGCTCCTTTTTATTCCTTCTTTGAATTAAGTAACTTAAATAACTTAATTCTTACACTAAAGAAGCAGCTGTTTTTAGAGGAGGAAGTGTTGGTGAGGTCTTTTCCCTAATTGAAGTAAAATAAGCTCAGTCTTTCTTCACTTTCTTTTAAGAATTTTGAAGGAAGTAAAGAATTCTCACTGCATAATCAACAAACTAAACATATGTAAACTCTTCTTTACAGGTCTAACTACTTTTCATGTATATTTTTTCGTGCTATCTAAATGTGAACAGCCAACAGTGTAAAAGGCAGTATTCCTTAGTGAGATGGGAGCATGTAAAAAATGCAAATGAGGAATGAAATAACAAAGAGAGATGTAACTTTGTAGAGACTTTGAAGGCACAGTAAGTGTTTATAAAGGAAATACTGAAAAGAAAATTAGTTGGAAGTATCTGAAGTCTGTATGACTGCTTCAGGCTGAATCCCTTAAACTTCTTCTCAGTAATAGCTTCCTTCTTGTTGCAGAATGTTGTTTCCCCAGCCTGACTTTTAAAATTTGGATTTTGACAGCACTATGAGGTAAAGGTCTTATCTGACTCATTAACTTCCCATGTTCCACTCCCTGCTCTTAAGTTGAATGTTTAAGGATTAATGTGGCAGCAAAGTCTTAACAACAGCACAATGATTTCTGGCCAAACACTATCGAATAACCTCACATTTGAGTACACATTGGAATTTGAGAGAATCCTTATAAATAATATTGAAGAACAGTGAGAGTCCATAAATAAAATGCATCGAGGACAAGAACATAAATACCATGAAATGCCTTGTACGTGAGGTTGTACAAGAAAACAATAGTCTTTAAGCAGAATTCAAGATCAGAGTCTGATTTCAGCTGTGATGATATAATTCTATTTAATCCCTTTTTTTTTTTTTTAACCACAATCAATTTCTGGATTTTTTTGTGTGGGTATGTGTGTGAGAGAGAGAGAGAAATAAATTTTATGCAAATTCTGTATGTTTTCCTATCACTTCCTGTTCCAAAAATAGAAATTCTTGTAAGTAATGTAGCATGAGTACTATAACTGTAAAGGTCTAACTGGACCTGTCATCTGTCACTTCTTTATCCTTTTTATGAGACAATCAATAAAACTTGTAATGTTGTTCCTTTTTATGGCTCATGGAGCTCTTAACAAATACTCAGTGAACTATTGATTAATGGACAAATTAGGGACTATCAGCCTTTACTCACCTCAAAACACTGTTTCTGTGAACAGCAAGACATTAAAATATAACTTTTCAGAGGTTTAATTCTAGGTTGTGAATCATACATGGAATTTCAGTTGTTTCAGTTCAGCATCATCAGTTATTCATCTCAGAGTGTTCTGGCTTGTAAAATCTGCAATTAAAATCAAATGCTAAACAGAATATTAGTGTTTTTATATCGTAAGTCAAGATTTTTTTATTCAACTTAAATCACTTCAGAAATATATCTGGCATCTATCAAAGCATAAGTTTTATTTGTCTAAAAAGATTGCATATTGTCAATTTAGTGGTAAAATGTTTTGAGGTTGTTTTGCATCTGGTTGCAAATGAAATGAAGCTACTTTGGTATGCCCTAAGCAAAGAAAAACTGGAATCTTTATCTCTAAGCACAATTTTATTTTACTAATTATACTTTTCTCCTCTCCACTCTTCCAGACTTCTGCATTCTTCATTAACCTCCCCATTTATGTTCCCAGCAAAGGTTTCAACACTTTCTTTGTGAGACTTCAAATTCCAGTAGCTGTTAGGTTATATGTTTATATATGGAAATTGGAGAGGTCACTGTTATTCCCAGAACCTACAAAAAACTCACACTTTAGTTTTTGTATCTTTGCTTTTCCAGTACACTATTTTAAATATATCTCTTTGTTGGAATCAATAGTTAATAAGCCCATTTTGTTTCTGCATATGTGTATAAGAGTGTACCCAAAAGCTCATAAGAAGACTCTCTTTGCAGCACTTTTTCCCCCTTTTGCGTTGTGTGATGTCATAGTAAGGTTTAATCTGCCTATTTTTTCTTTCATTTTTTTAAAACATTTTTATGCAATTAGCTTGCTTCCTCCTTCTTCTTCAGTAAAGCTGCAGTATAGAGACACCTACTGGGAAATGAATGAACAGAAACAAATGCAAATATCGATGATGATTATGATAATAATAATAATAGCAGCAACAATAAAAATAATAATAATATTCTTTTTTTACAGGGTAAAACCTTATTTATATTTGGTATTTTTAATTTCTACAGAAAACGTATTATTTGATCCAAAAACATTCTAGACAAGGATGTTTAATTTGAATATTCAATCTGACCGACTACCGATCTGACAGATTCATGGAATCCAACCATCCATGGAATTTCACATCTTTCCACATATTTTGCCCTATCAATAGGAATCAGAGAGAATCGTTGTGATTGGACCCAGGATTAAGAGATGCTTTGTGCATATAAATGCTTTTGTGTCATAAATTCTGTGCATTAATTTTAGTAGCTTAATTATTGAGGAACATCTAGTACTAGCTCTAATGATTCTATAAAGGAAAAAAAAAAGACAATATGACAAAATAGAAACTAAGGAACATATTACTGAAACCCACACTGTGTCCAATATGTTCACACAAATGGATAGTTAAAGATAAGGCTTCATTTCAATTTTATATTGATACTTTTGTCTCACATTAGATTATAATCCTGCTACTAGCCATATCTTTCCGAAATGATAAACTCTTCATTAGTCAGAAAGCCAGGTTAATATATGCTAATAACTGTTTCATTATTGTTTAGTGATTTTGTTCATAAAACACGTATTATATATTGAATATGTTATTTAATTAGTCATCTAATGGTAAAAGGTAGGGGTTTAGTTGTTTACTCTTTTCTGTAGTTTCTGTCATAATTTACAAGAAAATAGCTTCCTACTCTGCCTCAGAAGTTTCCTTCTGAGAATAAGTGGTGTAGAACTTGCTCCAAAACATTTGCAATGGTATCTCCATGTACTTATGAGTTAACACATTCCTGGAAAAAAATCATTCTAGTAGTTAATATTTTATGAACAGTTTCCTAAAAAAATAAATCTTTTAAACAAGTTAATATGAAAACTTTTTCTTTTTTTTTGAATTTGCCACTAGTGAGAGAAAATAACATTTTCCAAATGATCGCACTCAGGAATAAATTCACAAAGATACTTTTATGCTGCAATGTTTTGTATTAAGACTTCTTGTCTTGAGGCATCTTGATACTGGTGGTAATGACAGCACTGAATTAGCTTTTTCTTGGGAATGACAGCTGAGGGAGATTCACCATTTACTTGAAGGAATTCAATCATATTTCATCCTCCCTCTTAGCTAGGAAGGCTGATTGCCAGTCTGTGGTTCAATCTGATACACTGGCCTCATGCATTCTTGGCTTTCTAAGGAGCCTAAGCTGGGCTGCAGATGATGCTGTTCTGTAATGGAAGCGTTCAGATATTTTGTAAACCATTTAATCATGTCCTTTGTAACTTACCTCTAATATATATATATATAAAATATACATTATATATATAATATATATAATATAAATACATTATATATAAATATATAAATATATTTTATACTTGTCATTAAGGCTCGATACTGAGGGTATTGTGGAAGGGGAAGCTTCACTTCAAACTCCTCCAGTTACTGTGCAAGGTGGGAATAGATTGTAATGTGTGGAAATTTGAGAGAGCGGCACATTTACAAATGGGCAATTTGGTCCAGTAAGAGTATTCATAAAAAGAAATTTTCAATTTTCATTGAATAAACAAAACCAGTTCTCACTACCACTACATGACATACTGTTATTTCATATGAAGAGCATGGTAACCATGGAGAATTATTAGTTCTCTAATACTTAGATTCCCAAATAAAACTCAACTTTGATGAAGCCTTCTGTTTTATATTAGCCCTAAACTTCCTGAAACTATTTCCCGAGTGTTTCACTATCAGTGACTTTGATGGAAGAGTACAGATATTTTGTACACCATCTAATCATGACCTTTGTAACCACCTTCAAAATTTATAATATACCTTATTATGCCCTGATGGTTTTGTGTTGCTTAATGTCTTCATTTTTTTAATCAGTGGACCTTCTGATTCCATTAATTCTAATAAATACCCATAAAATACCTATAAATACCTATAAAAAGGATAATATTAATTTCATTCCCCTAACAATCTCTGTGGTCAACTTGAGCCAGCACTAGAGTAAAGAAATAATTTCTTAGCCAAACCAACATTTCTTGAGAAAATACTAGTGCTATATTGTTACATTTGGGGGTAATTTTCATCCAGTAATATTTGCTCTCTCTATATATGTATTATAAGATGTTCTGGTTCACCTTTATTGTACTTTTTTCGTACTTTATTGACCTTTTGGGTTTTTTTTTTTTGAGGGGGGGATAGAGGGGAGGAATTGTTTGCCTGCTACTTCATTCCTTTGCATGACACTCCAGTATTTTTGTAGGCTGTACCTCTTCGATATTACTCTACCTACTGCCAATTCATGTACAGTTTTTGTCCCAGGTTGCATTGACAGCTACAACATTACGTTTGTCTTAGAGACATCCTAGGTAGAAGCCTGAATTCAAAATATATTTTTGTTAACTTTACTTCAGTGTCTAATTTAAGTAGACTCCCCAGATAATGTCACTTACTTAAATCAGCAACCTAAGGTTGAACCTTAGATAGCAAGAAAAAAAAAAAGCACCAAGCAACCTCTATAAAAACTTTGAATTTATATTTTTTTCTAATAATCTAAAATTAGAAGGTTCATGAGAAGCTTGTCTATTGTGTTTACCCTGAGAATACACAGATTTTATGTGAAATTGAAGTTAAAGACTTAGTGTACACATATTTAGACGTGTACATACACAAAAATATGTGCATGTACACAGACATATATACATATTAAAATATAACTACACTATCATATAAATCACAATAACTAAGCTCTTTGAGATAACTTATTCTGTCATTTTAATTTTACATGTACATACCTCTATTTCAAGTTGTTTCTGCATGTTTCTTGTGACCAGCAGCTTCAGCTATTAAAATTCTTACTACAATAACAATCTTTTTTTTATTATACACCAAGACTAACATCCATTGTGGAGGATTTACTAGCATTACTTTCTTCATTGCAGTTGCTTATTTCTTCTTTTTTTCAGAAGTGTGTTTTGATAAATATTCACAGATGACTCATAAATTTAACATTTTCTAATTATTCTCTATAGAAAGGAAGCTCCATGTATATGAGAGTGTCATGACTCTATTAGTATAAACTGAAGGAGTAGTTCTAAAACTAGTTAGATTTTTCTATCTTAAAAGCTATAAGAAGCAACTACAGCTCAGCTTAACACAAATTGGCATTTTTAAGTTTACCATTTTTAAGTTAATTTTAGTCTGGAATAATACTGGAGCACAGCCACTTAAAAGAGGTTTACCACTGTTTCATGTGGTATATCAAATGTAATCCATCAACATTTGACTTCGTGGTAGACTTGGATATGCATTTTAAAAATGATGCAACATAAGGTAAAAGGCAACAGCTGACTTGATAATAGATGAGAATTTGAGACACAACTTTTATTATTATCTTTTTTCCAAAGCATATGTCATTACGAAAATAAATATTTACAACATTTAGAGTCGCCTAAGGGACCAGTGTAATCAACATCTTAAATTGGCCACTGGATCATTTATCATTACAGATGAATATGAGCTAGTTGATGTGTTATCTACTTTTTAAAAACAGTTGCTGTGGTGAAACCCAAATACTAACTTACATAACATCTATTTTTATTTAATAGCAACAACTCTGCAGAAACACATGCTAAACTCTGAAATGTACCTGTCTTGCTCCATAAAAGAACACCTTGCATTCACCTCTTGTTTATGAATCCAGAATACTTTTATTCTCTTCTGTACCAGGTGCTACTTCAGAAAGTCTGGATAGCTATCACTTTATCATCAATATTATTGTTCAGCTCCTTTTCTCACTTGTAACTGAGGTATTTGGTGGCTTTGTTCTCCTCCAATAAGCTTTACCATATATGCAAAAGAAGACATGAAAATAAGACAGTTTTGTGAAATTTCTTCTTGTGTTGGTGTGATTAAGACCATAGAAACCACTATCTGAACAATAGTAGCTAACTGTTTTAAAAATTGTTTTGAATGTATCCTTACTTCTCTTAACTACATTTAAGCTCCCAATTTTATGTTCTCTGACAATATTTGGGAGTTCAACAGATATTTAGCTTGCCACAGTGGGGTAAAGGCTAGGTAATAATGTCTTGGCACCGAGGGGGCAATAGTTAACCCTGATACTGGTGCCAGTTCTAACAGCACTGTCCCTTTAATTCTCCTACATTTTAAGTCCACCTTGAAGATTCCTATCCAAAATTACTTTAATAATGATGATTCCAGGCGCCCAAAAAGAATGGGATACTACACCTCCTGATTCAGTTTCAATGGTAGATGGCATTAATGAGTAGCCCAAATAAATTAGGACAAAAGTCCCTGGTCATGCAACGTGAAGAATACCTCTGTATCAGTGTGGATATTTCTTAAGTCTGTGTTATTGTGTTCTCTTAGGTTTTCCTTACATATATATCAAATGTTCTAGCAATCAGACTAATAATCTGCTTAATCAAATGGTTCCTAGGCTGCATTCAGGTAACCACAATGTTAGGTGAAATTCCTGTTCTTCTTGATAGCAACATACATAGTGTAATTGTGTTCTCAAAAGGCAGTAGAGATCCAAAGTTCAGGTGAGTGACCTAAGTCCATATAGCCATTTAAGACACAAACAAAACTCTTTATTATAACCTTGATCTCAGCTGAGGTCAAAGTCTTTGAATTATTTGGAAATATATTGTTTTGTCCACTCCAAAATAGAGAAAGTCCTTTCCTGTGAGCAACCACATATTGGTTTCTTTTTATACCTCTTGAAGAAGGTGAAAAATGTATTTATTTGTCCCCAATGTCAGCTAACATATTAAATAAAACCAGTTTTAAACACAATGGATAGTTGATTTGGATTAAAACACTTGATAGACTTCACAAAATCCAAGTGCTTTTTCAGAAAAAAGCATTCAACACACACTTGTCCATATTTACCATGGTCTTTATTGACTAAGAATCCTTTCCACAGAATACGGGTGGAGGGCAGTGAGGGGTGGGTACACATGTGCACGTCTGTATATACACAAGCTCTTTAATGATTGAAGTATACAATTAGTGTATCTGGACTACAAAAAGAGCACTTAACATTTTCAGGAGAGCAACAGTAAAACTACATGTTTATTTTCACTTCACAAAAAAAAGTGTCATTTTATTCAAGGTAATGTGGGCGTCCTAATGTGAGTAAAGGGAAACATCTACATAAGTGTTTCTATGGTTTTATGCACATAACTGCAGAAGCTGAACCAATTCCATATCTGGCTTCAGCTTATCTGTTTTATTTACTAGAGAATGGATTTGAAACTTACATATTCTTCTAAAATATAATAAAACCAGAATATTTTTATACCTCTGTTGCTGGATTTCCATTTGCAATGGCATTAGTGATTGTGAGTAATTCTTACTTTGAAGCAAAAAGAACAAGCAGGAAACAAAGAACAGGAGTGATGATATAAAATAAACAATTATTTTATCAATTCTTGCAGCAAATTATGCTGTACTGCAGAATTTTAATTATGACTTTACATCTGTCCTGGACCATGTTGATTGAGCAGACTAGCTTAACTGTATATGTAGATACATACACATATATTTTTAAGCTCTTCCTTTAGAATAGTTTCTCAGTGGCATCTGCAGTGTTTTCTGTCCCTACTAAGTTCAGTAGAAGGGAACAAACTTACTGGCACAAAACAAGCTTGTTTTCTAAGTCTAATATTTTGAAAATAACAGCCTCTGGTTTTGTATTGGATTGGCCTTTGGTTAATGTGCTAATTATAACACACTAGCACATACACACAAAACATACATAAAATATACATAAAATATGTAAAAATACGCAACATAAATGCTCTGCAAATAGATCTCCCAGATATCTAGGAAAAAACTCCTGTAAAGAGGAGAAAAAGCAACATTTTTCATTCTTATTAATAGTTCCATTTTCTGTTTTAATGTCTCAATTAGGAAATCCCAAGACTCAAAGTGGGATACAGGATACCACTGTGACTCAGATAACTTTTCTTACAAGATAATTGCAAGCTAAGGATTAATGTTGTGCTTGGCTTTGTTTTTTGGTTGGTTGGTTGGTTTTTTTACCTAAAGGAAGAAAACTTCAGTTCATAGGGTCTCTGTTGCACAAAGAACATGTAAAGAAAAGCATATGATTTGAAAAACAGAACTCAGCACTTTGTTCCTTTATTTTTATGTTATATTCTTTTAATTACAATTTTTATCCAAACCACACCTTTAGCATCAGTTTTTAGCATCAGTTTTTAAACATATAAGCAGATATATCATATGCCACCTAAAACATTAATGAATGTATATTTGCCTATTCATTCTATGGTTGCGTTGCTAAGAGCATCCACCATAGCTCAGTAAGGAATTATGAAACAAATGCTAATTCTCACACAAAAGTATCAAACACCAGATTTAAGATGTCTTACTGAAGTGTCCTCCCCTGGATTTTCCATTTCACGTGTAAAAATCCAAACAAACAAATAGAAGTGTAAATTTTTGACACATTTCACAGAATCACATAAGAGGGGACTGGAAAAGATCTTGCAGAATTTTCATGTACATTCAATGATATCTTCTATTAAAATAAAACTACTGGACACATTAGAAATTAAATACTTCAGTGTTAGAAAATAAATTTGAGCTAGAAGTGAGTTGTGGAAAAAATTCCACAAGTTTATTAAACATGTTTGCCTGTACCAACACAAGATACGTTTACATTGCAGTTCCAGTTGGGACTGCAGGACATGTTGACGTACTTAGTTAACAATCCTAGCTCAGATAAAGATATTCCTTGCTTCAGATTTACTTAGATGGATATTCAAACCTGTTTACAGGCAGAATATATGTCTTGGGGCCACATCTACTTATTTGTGCCTAGATGAGCTGCTATCTGACAATACGCTTGTCTGTGTATTTTTCCTAGAAACTATGTAGATACATTATTTTGAAGCATGTAATTTATAAAATATACAGCAAAATATATTTATTGGTACAAAAATGTATTAATAGCCACTAATTTTCTGTATGTCAAGACTATATAAACTTAAAAGAACAGCTGCATGCTCTCAAAGTAAATATCACATTATAGAACAGATATATTGTCATGACAGTACTTATATCACACTAGAACTGGCTCCCTTACTAGTGAAAGACTTTTTATCATTATTTGCATTTATTAATTCTCCACACGTTAGACTTTTTGAGCAGTCACATGTCTGCATAAGGAAATATGTTTATGATAGTCATGTACTGACATTTTTAAGTTATATTTGATGTATCCAACTTGACTTGTGACAGTCAAGTTGTCTCAGTTTGAGACAATTTGGAGGGGCAGAGACCTTGGATGGAAGACACCTTCCTCCAATTCAATACCCCTGGTTCTTTTCAATAAAGAGAGAGAGAAAGAGAGAGAGAGAGAGAGAGAGAGAGAGAGAGAGAGAGAGAGAGAGAGAGAGAGAGAGAGAGAGAGAGAGATCAAATACACCTGGATGTAAGTGAAAAAATAACTCTTTATCAAGAAGAATGCTAAACAGCACTGATGAAGCTGGGTTGAGCTAACCAGAAAAATCCCCAAGCTCCTGCCCACCAGGCCAAAACAATATGGTGGCCGGCCTCCCCCCATCCGGTAAAACCCGGCAGGAATAGTTTGGAGGGTCAGTGCTGGAGTGAGGCTGCAGTGCTGGCACCGTGTTACGCTCCGGATTAAGCCATAAACTGCCCAGAGCAGTTACGTTTTTATTTAAGACTTTTAAAGCCTTTTTGTTCATTATAACCTCTAATTAGCGTCCGGAGAAAGAGTCACACACTATTCTCTAAGAGAAATTCTTTTTAATTGAGTGAGAAAAATAAGATATTTTGGCAAAAGGCTTTTACAGGAGTAAAATACAACCAAGAAAAAGCGTTTCACTAAAACATTCAGCACAAAGACCCATTCCACAGGAAATACCCACTAAAACAATCCATATACCAGCTTTAGTGAAACATAGTTCATTGGTTTTAAGCTACCCACAAGAGAAGGAAAAGAGTAAAGAAAAAAACAGAATTAAAGGAAAAAAGAAAAGAGAGATAGAAAGGAGAGAGAATAGTTACCAATAAGATTCAATGATTCACATGGTGCCGGCTGGAGAGGGAGAAGAGAGAAGATCTCATGGAGTCTCGTGTATTTATAGAGTTCAGTTTTCCCTCCCAGGCAGGATGTCCGGTCAGTGCCTCCCAGGCCAGAGTGAGTTGTGCTGTAGCCAGTCACAGGCTGCAGGGGTGTGGTGTGGGCGGGCTGCCAGGCAGGTCTGCCTTGACTGACAGCCCGGCTGCAGGGCCTTGAGCTCTGCCTGTGCTCTGCATGGGCAGCAGGCCTTGCCTTCCGGCTCTGCCCTGTGCCCTCAGCACAGGCCCTGTGTGCAGGCCTTACCATGGACCTGCAGGTCTAGGCCCAGCCCTTCCCCACATGCACACACACACTCAGTGAGTTGGTTCCAACCCATATCAATAATTCAATGAGATTCAGATCCAGGATCTCACACACAGGCAGTTGGACCAAGGCTGTGACTGGAAGGACCCACAAGACACCCACTGGATCCAGCGATGAGACCTGGTCTCTGCAACTCCGATGGTGGTTGTACTCCTGATCTGCTGAGATTGTGGTAGAGGCCTGGGTGGTAGAAGTCCCATGGAGTGAGGGAAGGAGACCCTCGACCTACCAAGTGAAGTTTGAGTGTGGTCTTTTATTGGGCTCAGGGTAGGTGGGAATGCCCCCAGTATCTCCCCTGAGGCAGGGAGTTCTTCACTGGATGATTAATACTGGATCACAGGATATTTCAAGAGTCTTTTACACCTTCTTTACACCGTCTTCTTTAGCATGATGCTCCAAAGGGCCACAGCAGACCTCGATGATCAGGACGGTATCTACATTCGATACCGTACTGATGGAAGTCTATTCAATCTAAGGTGCCTGAAGGCTCACACCAAGACCTTAAACCATCTTGTCCGGGAGCTGCTTCATGCTGATGACGCCGCCCTTGTTGCCCACACAGAAGCAGCCCTGCAGCGTTTAACATCCTGCTTTGCAGATGCTGCTGAGCTCTTTGGTCTGGAAGTCAGCTTAAAGAAGACAGAGGTCCTCCATCAACCTGCACCTCAGGAAGTCCCCCATCATCCCCACATCACCATTGGCCAATCGGAGCTCAAATCAGTCCAACAGTTTAATTACCAAGGTAGCCTCATCTCCTCAGATGGTAAGATTGACGGAGAGATAGACAACAGATTAGCAAAGGCATATAGTGCTTTTGGAAAACTCCACAAAAGAGTATGGCGTAATAAACACTTGAAGAAAAGCACCAAGATCAGTGTTTACAAAGCCATAGTGTTGCCGACTCTCTTATATGGCTCCAAATCATGGGTCATCTACCGCCACCACCTGCGTCTCTTAGAACGCTTCCATCAACGCTGCCTCCGCACAATCCTAAACATCCACTGGTCAGACTATGTGACCAACACATCTGTTCTAGAGCAAGCAGCTATCACAAGTATTGAGGCCATGTTGATGAGAACACAGCTGCGATGGGCAGGGCACGTCTCAAGGATGAAGGACCACCGCCTCCCTAAGATCTTGCTTTACGGTGAACTTGCCACTGGCTGCCGCATGAGAGGAGTCCCGAAGAAAAGATACAAGGACTCCCTGAAACATCTCAGCCTTGGCCATATTGATCACCATAACTGGTCTACTCTGGCCTCAAATCGGGAGGCCTGGAGACACACCATCTATAACGCAGCTGTCTCCTTTGAGAACACACGCAGGATCACCCTCGAGGAAAAAAGGCAACGCAGAAAGAACCGTGTATTGCAGAATACACCATCTAAGGAGTCTTTCTGCTGTGCCTTTTGCAATCGGATCTGTCTGTCACGTATTGGCCTCATAAGCCACCAGCGTGCCTGTAGCAAATGTGGATAGAGCCTTCCCAAATCTTCGTTCGCGAAGCCCAGCCATGACAGGATATTTCAAGAGTCTTTTACACCTTCTAAACACAGGTGGATCCATTATGGCCGTCAGCAGATGTGAATATCTTCAGGCCATGTGAGTGAATTGTCCTGATGTCTCCCAGAGGGGAGTTATCACAGGTGAGTCATTTGTGTAAGGACAAAGAAAAATTACCCAGCTTGTAGCGTGAGGTGGCAGGTGTACATGCCTTCTGAGTCATCAGCCTTCCAGTCTTTTCGCACTGGTGAATATATTCTTCTCCTGGGAGAGTACCACCCTTAAGTCCCTCCCTACAGTCTAAATTAGTAGGCATATTTGGAGAAAAGGGAAAAGAAAGGTGGGTAGCAGAGCCTTTGTGTATCCCAAGACAAGCATAATAGCAGTTGATTTTGGCATTGTTTAGGTTGCAGGGACTAGTTAATAAATATCACAATGATACAAGTGGCGTCTTGTTTCTCTCTAGCTATGCCATTCCCAGTGCCACTCCTGTATGACTAGTTATGTCATTCTTTACACAAAAAAAATATTGCATATTGAGTAATGGAGAAAAGGATTTATGTGGTATTTATATCTTCTAGTTAACCAGAAAGACCCTTAGATTTGGAAGAGGAATGTAAGAAAACAGTTGAAATTGCCAGTAGTATGTAGGATGGATGAAAAGGATGAATTGATGTCCAGTGATACAGCTGACATTCTGAGTCAACTCCTTAATTCAAAGGCATAACAAGTCAAAGTAATTTCAGAAGCACAAACCTTCAAAGCACCTGCTGTACCTAACAGTTGACTGTGTAGATAAATAACTGATATTCTTAAGTGTTTTTCTCTCTGATCAGCACTTCCCAAGCAGTCAAAATAAAGAGATTTACTTAGAGCCACAGTGAGTTCCAATGCAGAGGTATTCCAGTTAGCATTCAATGCTCATTAGCTACCAAATAAAGGGCAGTCTTATTAGCATACTCCTTTATCTCATGGCAGCGCTTCCCAACAGAACAAATGAATTCCTCTGGGACACACGGCTATCATACCTTTACTGGTTTAATACTTGAAATAGCTCATTTGGGGTCAGTTAGCTCTATGCAACTGTTCATTGTACCACATTAGAATATACTGTGACTCAAAGAGCAGTAACTGAAAAACTGCCAAGATTAGATATTGTAGAAAAAAATGTAAGAGCAATAAAATGTCCTGTCTATAGTGAGGCTGTGATTAAGCTGGAGAACACTTCAGAATGGCAGAAAAAGATGGAAGAATCTACAGATATTATGCCAGAATTGTGTGCTCCTTTTTTAGTGAAAGCAGGTTCTTTTCAACATTTTGATCCACACTAGCTGTGATTCTAATACTTTAAAAGTACCACAATGCAAGTTAGCCATAGTCAAACAAATCTAATGAAAAAGACCAATTAAATATATATCTATATATATCTATATATATGTATCTATAAGGAGTGCTGTCAGGCAGCCTCTGAGGCCTGGCTCTTTGTAATTCTTCTGCTGAGTTGACTGAGTTAGGAATTTCATGGTCAATTAGAGAAGTCCACCACTTTTAACTGCAGAAAGAATATAAATGTTTGAAGAAATCAAGTTCTGTACAGACTGTGCAATCAAAGTGATTCATGCTTTCTGATCCAAACAAGCCCTTACTTTCTGCAGATTTAATTTTGTCTTAGCTTGAAAACTAATTTGTGTCACTTGCCTTAATTCCTTTCTGCAAGGAAGGGCATAAGAGTTGGAATACTTTTCCTTGGTTCTATTATTAAACAGTAGACTGTGGGGATAAGTATGTGCAGCAAGTCATCCTACAATCTCCGTAATATGGGTGTAGTTCATAATGACAGATGAGATACGCAAGAACTAATATTCTTTATGTAAATAGATCTGGGATAAATTATGTAACAAATTCTCACTAGATGGAATTTTACAGCAACATAGTCTTCATATTTCTGCTTTTTTTTTTCATAATGATGAGCAATTTGTGCTGGAAACAAAGGCAAAGAAAATATGTGGGATGAATATTTAATGGTTGTTTTTCTGGAAAGAAGCAAATAAATCATGATTTATAATATTATCCAAAATTATGTCAAGGTTTAGAGCAAGCTGAATAATATGAAAAGTTCTAAATGTCAAAAGGAAAAAAATCCAAACCCTCAAACACTTCACTTCTGATGAACCTATTTTACCAATGTAACTAACAGTCTTTAGTTAACAGTTTTGAATCACCTTTTGTAGCTGTTTGTATACCAAAAATGCAATCTCTGTTCTTCCACTTTATTTAACTGGTCTATTTAGACATTCTTAGCCTATTTTTAGAAAATATGGTGAAAGAAAATTGTTCTTCTATGTTCTTGTAAGGAGTTGTCAGTGGCCAAAGGCCAAAGGCTGTTTATGTGGACAAGAATTTAGAACAGCTATGTCATAGTACAATGTCTCTAAAGCAGTCAATTTTCTTTCTAACTGACAGGATGCAGTCCAGTGACAGTGTTCTACATATAATTTCTACCTTACTTACGTATCTCCTGTTGGACCTCAATTCATCAGGAAAGATAAGATACCTTTCATCTATTTTTTACCATCTTCAAATACTTGGTAGAAATAATGATAAACATGTGATGCCAAAGTAGTTTCATATGAAAAGTATTTAGTTTCAGTTCATTAAGCAAGCTGTCTCTGTGGCCCGTAGAGGTAAGCACTTCCAGAGGGCAATTCCTGCCGTCCTAAAATATATGTCAAATTTGCTGAACTGAATCATGTTTTGGAACATCTCTTTTCTTCCCTTTGGCTTTAGAAATGTTCATATGACTAGCTTAGAATGCATGTCTAATTTATAAAATGGCTAAAGATAAATGAGATAAATCATATTTTCCATCAGTTTTTTCCGTAAATTTTGACCCTTATGTTAAAAAGGGATATGAGCTTTAGAGCTGTAAGGAGAGGAGCTTGAAGATTACCATCCAAATAGGTGTTACTGCCTAAGGCAGATAGAAACCTAAATATAACTTCTAACATATACTTCCCTGAGCCTAGTCAGTCTACCAGGCAGGACTAGTAGAGAGTCCTGTAATATAAATAACAGTAGCAACTACTAGTCCTTAAAAAGAAAAGAAATTACAACTATTTAAATCTACCTCTACACATCTAAATTACAGTATTTAGATAAGATTTTTTGGCAAACATTTGGCTATTGGAGACTGCCTGGGGACACAGGCAGTTTAAAAACCTATACCATTTAGGAACACCAATTTGCCAAGAATACAGCTAAAGATTTGTTGAGAAAAGTACTGAGGCAATTTAAATGAGAATTTGAAGACGAGAGATGATTAGCGCTCTAATTAAAGGGATAGCCAAGTTCTAGAGCTTGAACTGCAAGAGCATTTTCATGTTATTGTCATATATAACTAAATGAACATTAGTTCCTTTAGTTATACATGACAATAACATGAAAATCTGACAACTCAAACAGCTGTCCAAATTACCGTACATATGTGCTACTCTGATTTTTACAAAATCACACACATACATTCAGATTATGAGTCTGCAGAGGATTCTTTGAGCATGAGAAAATATCAAGGCAAAGATACCTCTGGGAAAAAATAAACATACAAACTACTGAACACCAGAGAAGAAGCAGAGAGGTTTGATGACTGACTATAAGCTACAAAATCTATAAAGAGATCAGGAGAACTACAGAAAGTCACTGGAGCTAGTAGGAACTACCAGCACTAGAAGAAAAGCTTGATTTGTTTTATCTTCCTTTTTGTAAAACGTCTTACAGTGCACTATTTAGTCCATTCAGAATCTGACTGAATCTAACACTAGATTCTGTGCCAAACCAAGAAAGAACGTTTCATCAAGGTCTGTTTTGCTTTCTGTATATTATTTCTAAAATAAGGAGAAAAAGATATAAACAATATATTATGCATTTGTTAACCATGCATTTGTAACACATTACCTTTTAATCTAAAAATCCATTAACTAACAGCAGTGTTTGGACAAACTTTTGTAACATTGCAGCAGGCAAACACTTACAAGGAGATTGTCTAAGCAAAACCAAGGATAATAAAAAACAAAAGGTTTTTTAAATTACTGTTGCCTGTGTCATTATATTTCATATTGTGCATGGAATCTAAATACATCACTTTGTTCTGCATGACAAGCAGAAGTGAGCATTCATACATTACTCAGCCACTTAATTAAGAGACTGGGATATTTGCAGTTAGCAGAAACTAATAAGGGAATCACATTTAAATTCAAATCACTCCTCAGGGTAGCTGTCTGCAACATAAGCAAAGCTTACTGGGTAGATGTTCCACCAAATGCTAAGCTAAAAGCTTAGTTTTACTGCATTTTTATGTAAAGAATAACTCCATTTTTCAATAAAAGTGACAGAGCAAAACAAAGGAATGTTTTAAATTTTCAAGTTTTGTTTTGTTCCAGTTATTTTTAAATTCCAATATGTCAATTACTTTGTATAATAAAATAAGAATATGATTATGATTTTACTTGCACCAAAAAATACATTCTATAACATAACAAGTTCTATAAACTAGTCAGCTGGGCTTAATCTTCAGATGATACTTCAAGATATTTTCAGGAATAAGTTCTATTGCAGACAACAAGCAACCACCTTAGAAACCTAAAGGAAATGTCTGAAAATCCATGTATTGGTACATTGTGAGCAAAGTCATAGTTTCAAAAACTTATTAAATGAATGGAATTTACCTTACTGTCAGTTTTTTTCTTTGTTACTCACTACTGAGCTGCTTGTTTTGCACTTTATTAGGGGATTCCAACTCTTAGGGAATTTCAGATTTTTTTTTCTATAATGGACCAAAAGTAAGTCATAAAGACTTAGTAGTAAGGTAGTAAGGATAATTAAAATGTCATTAACCAGGAATATTGCCATTGATAATGTGCAGATGACCCTGCCACAATCTTCATACCATTGCCAGAGTCCTCACACTGGTTCTAACTATTTTTTTTCTTTTTTCACTAGAGGACATCTGTTCAGAAGATCAATGGAAAATATGTCCCTCAAAAAAAGGTTGAAACCATCCTCTCAAATTAAAGCTTACTTATGGCATTTCACAAATATATGTAATGAACCTTATATCAATCAGTATCATGTTATTTAAAAATATTAAGGTAATTACTATTTCATAAAAAAAAAATCTGAATTCTGAACTTTTAGGAGGCTAATTTCAAATTTAAACATCAGGAGAAATGTGTTATTAATTACTTTTCTGCTTTGAAAGTTGCAAACAAGGCAAAAAAAGTCAATAATTTGTTCATTAAAAATAAAATATTTTAAAACAGAAAAATAAATTACAGCAATTAAAAAGGACACAAAAAATCCCAACTCTAAACAAAAAAGCACAAACAAACCAACCAACCAAAGGAAAACAAACCAAAGCTCAAAACCTTTAATACAAATATTCAACATGAAAAAAGTCACATCATAAATATAATCAACAGCAAATATTTAATGTTTCCCACAATGTCAGGGTGTGTCTGAATCACAACACATACATTCTTACACAGGATGCAAGTGTCTTTAAGGTAGCTCTGAACGAGTTCAGTAAAAAACTGGTACACTTCAGTCGTAGAAAGGTAGTGCTTCTAGACTGGCACTGAATCACTGCTGTAAGTCTTTACTGTTTTACTCCTTGCTGCAAGTCCACAATGCACATGTTCCCTGTTGGCCACCTCATCCATACTTCACAACATAAAATATCCTTTCTTCTGTGACCTTTCTATACTTCCACTAAGTTTAAGTTTCTTTGGGTTTTTTTTTTTTCCTCTTACTTTGAAGTTATTTTCTCAAGGCTTTTCAGCTGGTCTGGATTTCAGCATTTGAGACATTTGGCTTCTATTTTGAAGTATTATATTTAAAGTACTCAAATTTGGAGGGATTCTTAAGTGTTTTGGAACTTCAACACTGGTCATCTACAATTTTGAATACATTTGTAAGGTAATTTGCAACATATTGCTTTTTGACACTTTGTTTTACTATAACGTGTTTTCCTCAAAATCATATTATCAGATTTTATTTTTATATGCCTTTTAAAAAGCCCCATATATATATTATCTATCTATATTTTACATAGATATATACGTATAGATGTACATATATATATATATCTGAGAGAATGTGCATAACCTTATAGACCAATAAAACAAATAACCCTTGAGGTATGAATAGACATTGGCCTGATGTTTCTCTTTTTTAGTGCTAAGTATTTTCAACCCTTTTTGAAACTCATCTTTTCTCTAGTGTAATATAAAAAAAAGAGAAGAGCAAGAAGTGTAAGCTGTCTGAGAAAGGAACCTGGCAAAGGAAGGAAAAGTAAGAAAAAAGGCAGAGGGAATCTGGCTTCTCATTTTCAGAATTAAAGGAGAAGTATCAGAAGCAATACAGAAGGTACAACTGAAAAGATTAGCTGATTGATTTTATTTGGGAAATCATAAAAAAACTTGACATGCAATGTGAAGATTTCAGAAATAATTGGAAGAAGACAGATAATTCTTGCCCCTGGCTGCAAGGTTCAGCCTTGCCCACGATCCTTTCACAGGCAAACTGGTAGGCACATGGATATTGTATTTGCACTGGTGTATAAAAATAGCAGTTCATTATGTGAAGACGTTTACTTTCTTCCATAGCACAGTATTATTATGGAAAGAAGACAGCTTGGAAAGAATACTATTCATCATGCAGTGGAAAGCAGTCACAGAACACGAAATGGGGTATGCAACCTGAGCAACTAGTAACAGGTTGCATATCTGTCTCTATCCAGAGAACACTCAACCAGTCCTCAGATCTTACGGAAAAATCATCTGACTTACAGTGTGCTCCTAAATGCCTCCTTTGGAACAGAAAGGGTAGGGAGGGAGAATCCCCACAGCTTTTACCCAGTATGTTGTTCACTGTAATACAACTTATTTTTAGCTGCCACCCTCCACAGGGAGCAGAACTGAGCTTACCTTTGCTTACTTGGGAAACACTAGGGTAAAAAACCTGTGAGATGTACACTAGCTCTGTAGCTGGGCCCAACTAGTTACAGTCACAGTTAATAGCTAAAAAAATGCCTAAACTTTAGATAGATGCTTCTAATTAAAAAGAGCATTTGCACAGATCAAATCTGATTAACATATCATTAAATGACTTAGTTCTTCTGCATCCAAGTTCAGTTCCATACACCAATTTACCCCACACAGTAAAAGTCCCCATGTCCACTAGGGTTGAGACTGTCATTTCTTTGTGTGATTTTATGTGTTTCTGCAGTTTTTCCTGTGTATTCAAGTTAATGGAAGTACATTTCTCCAGAAATACATTTCTTCTGTACATGAGTTGGGACATGTGTAAAAAGGCATAATTCCTAACAAATAGCATTTTGCCCTGGATATTAAATTAATGGCATAGTCAGGTGTTCTAGCACACTTTTCTGTTCACCGTTCTCAAAGGACATGAATATGGGAAAAGTTTCCTTAGAAAAAATTTTCTTCCTTTCTGAATAATTAGTAGCCATCATAAAAACAAGTGATTTTCCCAAGATCAGACAAGCATGAGGAAAATTGTCCTCCTAAAATTGAATAACCAGTGGCCACAGAACTTCATATGATTTTCTGTCATACACATTCAAGGACAGTATTTGGTCCTTGCTGAGGATAAGCATGTGATGTAAGTTCTGCCAGTGTAGATACATCTAACCTGCAATATCCCAGCTGTTTCAGTAGTGTCCCTATCTCAGTCAAAGCTTTTCAACTGTGGCAAATTATATGGTGGTTTTGCAAAAGGGATAAAACATCCACAAGAAATTAGTCTATGATGAAAACTAGATCAAAAATAGCTCACCTTTTTTAGCTGTGTTTTTCTTTTTAATCTATGTTAAAATTAATTACACTCTCTGTAGCATTACCACTACAAACGAAGATTTTTCATGAAAGGACACAGATGAGGGTGTTTTCTGCAAATGGTCCTTTTTAGAGTTTAGAGTGAGAGAAATCTGATCCAAATGTCATGTTTTAAAGCAATAACAATAAATGAGATAAGGGATCTAGTGACAATTGACATTGGGAAGGTTGAGAAACTCAACATTTTTGCCAAAATTTTCGAAGGCAATTGTTCTTCACACATCTTTAGTCTCTGAATCTCAAGGTAGAGTGTTGGGAAATAAAGTCAAACCCATCTCAGGATTCAAGGCCACCCAAGGAACCTGAACATGCACAAGTCTGTGAGATCTGATGAGATCCATCTCAGGGTCCTGACTACTTCAGGGTTGACAAAAAAATAAATCAAGTTATTAACACCATTGCCCAAATGCCTCTTAAACACTGACACATATCCCTGGCCATGGCAGGTGGGTTAGATGATCTTTAAAGGTCCCTTCTAAATCAAACCATGCTATGAGTCTATGATTCAATAGATTTATCGATTTATAAATTAACAGAGTTAAAGAAATTAACATGGAACTCTTCAGTAGTTAGCTGCTCTGGGGTTTCCTTTAAAATAATCTCTTGTAAGACAACCTTTCTTTTAAAATTGAAGTTGAGGACAATTTTAGTTCAGGGAAATGAGTAAGGGCTTTTCACAATAAAATTATGAAATAAAATATTGCTGATGTTGCCAGTCAGTGAAAGTTCACCACAGTTCACTGCCATCTGAATTGTGCTATGGTTAGAATTATCAGTGTATCGAGCACACATCACAAAAATAGAATAACTAATCTTCCATAATTCTAGTGTATCCAAAGCATAATGGATACAAAAATTAGCTGAACATCTGTATAGCTTAAACAGGGAAAAGGATAGATTCCCTCCTATTTAGATCTTCAGTTTCTAAGACAATTACAATTACTATTTAAATGTGCTCTCATAGTCCATGTGAAAACAAGAAATGGGTTGTATTCCAGGCCAGCTAACACACATTGACACAAATGACACTAACACTGTCCTCTACTAAGAAAAAGTCTCAAAAAAAGGAGCATGGAGATCCTATTTTACTTTCATGATCGGTTCGAGATAATTACACCAGTAATTAAATGGAGAGAAATTTAGACTCCTATTATTTGTTTTAAATCTATATTGTCTGTAAATGAAAATACTCCAACCCTCAAGATTGTTTGTGGCCAGAAACTATCACCTCAAAAGCCAGATCAGAATGTTTAGCAAAACTTTCAAATTCATCTAAATATTTTCAGTCCCTGATTTATTACAGAACTAGTTACAGAGGACTTTCTAGCAGCTATAATCTCTGTGAAACCAAAAAAACAAGTCCTTTTTTAAAACAAGTCAGAACTGCCTGATAAATTAATCTAGTATGGACACAGGAAGTAGTTTGCACATAAACTACAATTTTTTTCATCTATTATAGAGATTATAACAGACATTACCAAGATTTCCAAATATATTGTTATTTTTTTGCGGTGGGATCTTTATACAAATAAAGGTCTTTACACTGGTAAATCAATTTTGTATTGTAAACATAGGTCCATATCGTGAACACTCTATATATGCATTTACATCCAATACCTTTCGAAGCACTTTTACAACCTCTGTGAACATAGTGTATAATGATCCCTTTTTTTCCTTTTTTTTTAATGAAGAACATTAACATTGTATTTATTACATTAGTGTGCTTCTGAAAACAGCTCTGGAGTGTGTTCATGACTGCAGGCTATGTCTTCTGTTACTTCTTTAAATGAAAGTGATCCATCAATATGCAGGTGATTCAAAACTCTACAGCAGAAAGGTACAGTATTTTATACAGACTTTCTTTGTTAATGCTAGTCTGTGTCATCACTATAATTTGATGCACTGCAAAGCAAAGCACATCCGAACAGAGCCCTACAGTTCTTATGTCACAGGCACTTTTTCTGCTTCAGATGACTGATATACTCTTCTCTATTGCAACAGCTGAAGCAAATCTTTCAATATAGGCTTTTATTCCATTTTGCATATAGTAGATACATGAAGGCATTTTATAGTAGAGATTCTTGTAGTTTTAACATAACTAAACTTTAATTAGCTTTCTCATTAGCATGAGAAGCAGCGCACTGCTAATTCCACCAGCCAGTTCAGCCAAACAATCCCCATAGGTTTACATCCACTTGCTTGCTAGGTTTCTTCTCTCTAGCAAACCTGATTTCAGCCTCTATATTTGGTGTTAAACATAAGATCTCCTAAAGAAACTGAGAGGGTACCTCATCAATGTATATAAGTATCTGAAAGGAGGATGTCAAGAGGATGAAGTGAGGCTCTACTCAGTGGTACCAAGCAATAGGACAAGAGGCAATGGTCATAAACTGATGATAGGAAGTTCCACCTAAATATGAGGAAGACCTTCCATATTGTTCTGGTGTCATGGTTTAGGAATGGTATTCTCCAACTTAGTGTTCCAACTGAAACCACTCCCAACCATGAACTAACTCACTACCCCCCTCTCCCCCTCCCCTGCAGCAGGCTAGAGAGGAGACTTGGAGGCAAAAAAAAGGTAAAGATCACGAGTTGAGATAAGAACAACTTACTGGAAACAGCAATGAGATAAGAAAACAAACAGTAACAGCAATTATATTAATAACAAAATTGTACCAGAGAGGTGAGCAATTCACATACAAAAGCTCACCACTACACCATGTAGAGCCTGACAATACCTGACCCCTGCCACCATACCCCAACCTGGAAGGGACCCCCCTCCCCCATTCCCTGCAAATGACATGAGGTAGTATAGAATAACCTCTGGGTCCTAGCTATGCTTCTCCTGGCTACTGCAAAAAATTAACCCTGTCCTCACTGTAACCAGGACAGCAGGTGATGAAGCACTGTAACATATTGCCTGGAGCAGTTGTGGAGTCTCCCTCACTGGAAATGTTTAGGAACCATTTGGACACAATTCCATGCAGTGTGCTCTAGGATGACCCTGCTTGAGCAGAGAGGTTGGACCAGATGACCCACTGTAGTCCCTTCCATGACCCACTGTGATCCCTTCCAACCTTACCCATAAGACCAGAAAAGAAAAAAGAAAAAAAAAAGGAATATTTGAGCCTTAAGGAGAAAAGGAAAGTGCAACAAGGCATCTGAAAGAGTTGCTGAAATTAAACATAAGTCAGATGATTACGGACCTTTGAAAAGTGTGCTATGGTTCAAAAAGACAAAGATTTTAGGAAATAAAATTACTTTTTAAATGCTTCAGAAAGAAACACCCTCCTACCCCTTCACCTCCCACCATGTGAACGGTTTTCTCTGTATTACGGTGTTGCCATATAAGATAGGCTAATCCTGCTCTTTCTACTATTGTACAGAGAAAGAGAGAAACAGTCTCTGTCTCATGGACAGAGGCAAATAGAGTGGACAAAGCTGTAGCCTTAAGCACAATCTCTTGGGATGCTGCATTATCAATATATGTCCTATACTCCAGAATGTCCCAGGAGTACAGCAGTTATTTTAAACCCATGTCATTTTGGGGTACAAACTTTCCTACTTTGTTCTGTTATGTGATTTCTTAGGAAGACTTCACTACTGTGCTATCTAAATTGTCTTCAGTGAAGTCCAGCTTTTCCATAATGAGGAAAAGGACTGTATGTATATTAGGATTCCATGGAGATGCTTAGTTTGTAATTTAAGCTGGAAATTGTTTCCGTTACAGGGAACAAAATTAGAGAAGTGCCACTGGCAGCTGAAGCATTAAATGCCATTAGTTTTAATTTCAGTGAGAATTTGGTTTCTGTGAGAACTCGTGTCCCTTGAAACTGAATTTGCCTTTATGTACTTGAAGCTGAATTGAATGTACATTTTGGTGGTTTCCCAGTGGCTTTTGCATCTAGGGAGGTCCCCAGCAGCAATATTCCATGTTATAACTACTTAGAATTTTACTTTAAAAAACCCCTTAACATTAAATATTAAAGGTCCTTGCCTTATGTGAAAACAAAGAAAAAAATCATTGCTCTTGTTTTACACACCAATGCACTGCTACAGAATATTTAATAGAATATGAGAATTGTGGAGCAAATCACAGGACATGGAATAATAAACCCTTCTGAATGTGTACTTGTGCTGTGTGTAGTGGTGAACAGGCAGCAGCAGCAATCTCTAAGAATAAGTGTTTAAGCAGAACAACTGCATACCCAGCACAGACAATTTTATTAGTGAGACTTTCCTATGAAAAAGTTGGAATCACTGCCTATGATTCACAGCTTTACAGTAAGTCCTTTTGGAAGTCTGCAAAGAGCTGAAAATGGGATCTTCTGCATTTTAATGATCAGGAACCACTCTAATAATAAATACCCTTTAGACCTTCAAAGAAGTCTAGAATTTTTCAGGAATAAAGTTACTTTACCAAGCTGTACTTTCTGGGCTGTGTTCTGTGGAATCACAGTGCAGAACCAGACTTTGAATCATGACCTTAACCTGCAATTAATGTAGTTGTATTTGGTTAATATTTGGGCATCAGCCAGTTCATTTGATATAAAAGCATTGTTAAGTCAAAAAGAAAGGGTTAAAGGGTTTTGGCACTCTACAGTAAGGAAGTGATGTCTTCAGAGATAGCATATATTGTTTCTTCAGAGCTACAAGTACTCATGGCACTTTCACAAACAAGGAAAGTGGCTCCCTATTCTAAATTAGGGAAAACAAAAAGGAAGAAATTAATATGAGTAGATTATTATGGAGACTTAAGGAGGAGAAATCATTAAATTAGCTACCGTGCAATTGTAATCTCTTAATACCATATTCTCAGCATTTTAGAGTGGGTTTTTTTATTTTTTTTTATTAGGTTCTCAATTAATATGTTATATTATTTTCCTAATAAAGTAAAAGAATAGAAAAAAAAACAGTGGAGAAGAAAAACAGGAATTATCTGAAAGAAACTTTTGGAAAACTATTCTAAAAGACCAAGAAACTGAATCAGAGAATCTTTTAGGTCAGTAGAGACCTCTTGAAAAAGGAAGGGAAAAGTGAAGGGAAAAAGAAAGGGAAGAGAATGTGGAAGAGTTTTTCTAGAAGAAATCTAAATTTTTATTTTAGTCTGTTAGACTTTAGGAACCCCTCAATTATCTTGCTTTCTATAATAAATCCTATCAAACTGCAACTCCAATGATCTAATCACAAAAATTGTCTAAACTACTCTCTTTGTCCCTTCTAATAAGGCTACCTTTATTGTATTAGAAAATATTCTTTATTTCACTGTTTCTCTTCCAGTGATTCCACACTGAGACATATGTGACACATAATATCTATACTTATTTCCTTTTTCTCCTATTTAGATGGTTAATTACAGTTGTCCTCAAATACAAAGGAATATTCCCTTAATAGAATATGTCAAAATAGTCCTTCTAGATGGAAATGTTCAATGTTGTATGTTGCTATATTCCCACCTGTGCTGGGTTTTAATGGGGTAGAGTCAGTTTTCTTCACAGTGGCTTGTATGGGGCTGTTTCTTGGATGTGTGCTGAAAACAGTGTTGCTAATACAGGAGTGGTTTTGTTATTGCTGAGCAGGTGTTGCATAGCATGTAGGCCTTTTCTGCTCCATGTGCTGCCCTGCCAGCAAGAAGACTGGGGCTGCAGAAGTTGAGAAAGGACACAGCCAGGGCAGCTGACCCCAACTGACCACAAGAATAGCCCACACCGTATAGTGTCATGCTCAGCAAATAAAGCTGGGGGAAGAAGGAGGAAGTGGTAGAGGGAAGGTTGACACAGTGCACTGGGGAGGGGAGATGGGACATTTGGAGTAATGGTGTTTTAATTCTCAAGTAACCGTTACACATGCTGGAGCCTTGCTTTACTGGGGATGGCCGAACACCTGCCTTCCCGTGGGAAGTAGTTTTACTTTCCTTGCATGCGTGGCTTTTGCTTTACCTATTAACCTGTCTCCATCTCAACCCTCTTTCACTTTCACTGTTTTGATTCTCACCCCCTTCTACCCAGAGGAGGGAATGAGTGAGTGGCTGGGTGGTGCTTAGTTATCAGTTGGGCTTACACCATGACACCACACTTTTCCATTTCTACCAAATTATAGAATACCAACTGCCAAACAGTAGCAGACTTCTAAATTCTATTTATATTTTTGCTTATTGCTGCATTCTTTGTATTATTTTACTTTATAAAATAATTATTTTAGTTTATAAAATTTATGAAAATTTCTTCCTGGTCCCTTCCTAGAAGGTTTTATTGTCCTAAGTAAAGTCAGAGTATTTAAAAAATGGTGACATACACAGAATTTTTGGCATGGAGAGGACACAGTGAAGATAAGCTGAATAATAGTAAAACTCTGTAGTAAAGAGAACTGGAGTATTTCATAGTTCTCATTCATGCTTTTTTGTGCAACTAAACAGCCAGCATGGAATTGCAGTGATCAGAACATACAGAGTTATACTCTGAAAGGGATATTACTTGCAATTATTTTTCCAGTTCTTCAAGTCTATATAAAACATTTTAAATATATTACTTCATGGCTGATTAATACACAGTGATATTTTATTTTTCAGAAATTAATTTCAGATAAGACATACAGTGTTAGTGTCTACAATAATGCTTGAACTTTAGTATGGAGTTGAGTCTAGCATATTGTTTCTACCAGTAGCCAGGGGGCATATTGTCTTTAATTACTATAGAAGAATTAGAAATTTCTTTCTGCTGTTAGTCAATTTATTAAGTATGCCCCTTGCCCAAACTGCAATCCTTGAAAAACTGATGTTAAATTAGTACTGATCATCACAGCAACTCATCACTGAGTTAGTGGATTTTCCCACAGAATTCTAGAAAACTTGGATCAAACCTTTAAGGAATTATCTTAACTACTACCAAAAGTAGCTTTCATGCTTACTTATCAAGCTATGTTACATTGGTCTGAATATCATCCTCTTAAAAAGAAAAAAAATAATAAAATTAAATGACTTTCCTCTGTTTCTCTGAAGCAAACAGGCATCGAGAAGATTGTAAACTGTTACTGTTTTTCACTGAATAAGCATGTATGGTATTTAAATATAAAAGTAAAAAAAAAAAAAGGAAAGCAAAGGGAGAATGTTTGTATGACTAATTCTTTCCTGAAAATATTTCACACATCATTATAACTTTCTGTCTTTCACTGAGAAATGTAGGTACCAAATATTTATATTTCTTCACCTTTCTAGTCACTGTGAAGATATAAACAAGGCATAATTTATTCTTACATCAGTTATTTGTAGTGCTTGACTTTTGCTGCTGCTCTCATTTCTTTCTTCATTTCTTTCTGTTACAGCTATAATTCCTCAATGAAATTGAGGGAATACAGTAAGTAATTTCAGGAGGTGAAAACTTGTATCATATTGAGCAAGCAAATGCTAAAAAAGGTAATGTTAATAATATTTTCAAATTTTCAGTATTATACAACTTATTACCTGTTATAAAACTACCCATGACAGCTAACATTAGAGGTTTTCATATTTCTTCCCAGGAGTTTTCTTAGCATACCTTGTATATTTTGATAAAGAAAATGCTAATTACACAGGTGAAAATACATGCCAGTGGATCATTTTTTTATGACTTAATAAATCCCTAAGTAGAGGCAAAGCCCAATGAGGTCATCCCATTGATTTCTAGAAAGTCTTAAAAAAGGATTTGGTACAAAAATGTCAAAACAAGGGATTAGATAGTTGTGAGAGTTTTGTTACTGTTGGGTTTTGGGTGTTGGTTTCTTCCTTTCTTTTTCTCAGAAAAAATCTCAGTGCCAAAAGTTGAGCTTAGAAAATAATTTGTCAAGAATATTTTCCATCTCATATATAATGATGGCTAATTTCCATTATTTTCCAACTATTTGTCTCTTAGAAAATATCTGCTTTTAATAAAATAACTTTTTCAATTTTTCTCCTGTCAAAGAACTTTTTTAAAATTCCCTCATCTATTTTATTCTTTTTCTTTTTAACAAAAATAATTCTTTAGTGTGAAGACTATATCTGTTCTTCAGTGTAAGTAATTGGCCACCATAGCTGAAACAAATATTTTAAAATTCAGTGGGTTGGGTTGCTATGTATGAATTCTTATATTAATTCCATTTTCAGATCAAATAAATTGGTTCTATTACACAGACTTTCACAATTTAATCCACAGTCTTTTATAAAATGTTTCTTTTTCTGAAATTGGTAAGTCTACCCACAGATAGATATAGACAGATATATAGAAAGAAAGATAAAGATAGATATAACTATAGCTATATACACATAGATTAGATATAGATATAGATATACACCACTTTAAGAGTGAACAGAAACTGGTACTATTAATCTCCTTAAATTTAATATATGACTATTGTAAGGTTTCAAATCACCTTTAGTATTATTCATACTTGATTTCAGAATTAGAAAACCTGGAAGAAAATAAAAAGTTTTAAAATAAATAGTATACAAAGGATTATGTACTAGATTGTGATTTTTAATTGAAGTAATCAGATGTTTTCCTTTGTTTGAATTTTTGGAGTTGCAGCACTTCATTTTTTACTGGTTTTCTCATCAGGGCACACATCCATTCAGGGCTTACACATGCCTAAAAAGGATTTAGGATTTTTTTTACTTAAGGATTTTCTAGCATACTTGCTAGTTTCTTGCAAACTCCACTCACCCTCTAAAAGGCAAACTGCTTTAGCCCTATTTCATGAAATAAAGAAATGCCAATCTCTTGATATCTGAAGCACAATAGAATTCAGTTGGCTCTAAGGTATAAATTTTTACTTCTAAAGGTAAAAATTGAAATATTTCCAGTAATTTAGAGTGATTTCAGACCAATGTTTCTGGTTTCCTTTTTTTGCCCTTGCATCGCAGAATAATTAAACTCACTAGATAAATATCAGTTATCTTCAAAATCATTTGGGCTTTGATTTGTGGTGTTGACATACACCAGATGAGCTGGCATTTCTGGATATTTCCAGATTTGTATGTCTAATTATATGATCCTGAAAAAACACAAGTTCTTCCCATTTGAGATGTAATGTTATAGCTGCTCCTAAAATGATTTAATTATTGTATTTTTACAGTTTTATGTCAGAAATAGGGCCACTACTACAGAAATAATAAAAATAGCCAATAATTTAGTATGACCTAAATTAAAAAGAATATTGCTTTGAAAATTATTTACTTATTTCAACTTTAGCATAAATTTGAAAGTGTTTCATGTCTATTTCCCCTTGCACCTCAGAGCTGCAAGTTTTAACCAATATTCTCACTGCTGTAGTGTTCTTGAAACTGATTTGGGATTTAGGACCTCAGAGTCCTATGGTTGACTTTCAACACCTACGCCTCCAGAACAACCATATCATAAGGGTGTGATATTGCTTCTTCCACTGTCTCTGGTTGCTAGGTATTCCCACAATATCTGTAACTTTACAGCTTCCTACATTTTTTTCCATTGTTAACAGTAGTAATTTATTTCTGTACATAGACTCAGTACTTGGAGGTTTTTTCCAGTTTATAGGATTTACAGAGGCCCAGAGATCTCTGCTAAAATGTAGCAAATATTTTAGTTACTGTAGTCATGGATTCCTTGCAAATAAATGAGCTGAATAGCTGTTAAATCTGACCTATTCTCTTATCTTGATTTCAAAGTATCTTATTCCTATTTTATGGCTGAGGCAGATAAAGGATCTAGCAAGTGTGGGGATATTTTCAAAAAACTTTCCTGAAAGGACAAAGCCAGTTCATCCTCATTACAAGTAAGGGAAGTGGACTTCCTTGAGAAATTGCAGAGATCAGGAGTCATCTCAGAAG
This sequence comes from Pseudopipra pipra, assembly GCF_036250125.1. Lineage (NCBI taxonomy): Eukaryota > Metazoa > Chordata > Aves > Passeriformes > Pipridae > Pseudopipra > Pseudopipra pipra. Next base: position 35,988,793 of record NC_087554.1, on the reverse strand, counting down.
ACTGGAACAAGGGTAGTAACATAGCCATCTGCAAGATGGGCTTAAAGGAGAATCCAGGAGATTATGGACCTGTCAGTCTTACTTCAGTCCCTGGGAAAGAAATCCAGCATGGATTCACCAAGGGAAAATTGTGTTTGACAAACCTGATGACCTTCCTCAACAAAGTAACCTGCCTGCTTGATGGGGGTGAGTGGTGGACACTGTCTCTCTGGATTTCTCCAAGGCTTTTGGTATGGTTTCCTGCAGCCTCCTCCTGGAGAAACGTATGTGTTATGATCTAGGTAGGTGGTCTGTGTAGTGGGCGGGGAATTGGCTGCCAGGCAGCACCCAGAGGACGGTGCTGAATAGCTCATTTTCAAACTGGCAACCTGTTAGGAGTGGGGTACCCCAGGAATTGATATTGGGGCCAACACTGTTTAAAATATTCATAAGTAATCTGGATGATGGGATCAAGTGTATTCTAATGAAGTTTGCTGTTGATACCAAAGAGAGTTAAGAAGTGGAAAATTTAAAAACTTTTCTCCTTCAAAAGTTTTATCTTTAAATACAGAATATACCTAGTAAAGTGAAAAATTGTATTCTTTAGCAATGAAGAGATGTTATAATTGAGAATAGAAAGACAACACATACATCACAAATTTCAACCTTCTTGGAGTGGACAGCAGCATGTTTCAGTTTCCTGCTGTGCAAACATGGCATAGATCCAGAAATATACTGAATTTGTCTTGAAAACTAACAGCTTTTGATTTCTCATGTTACAGATACAGGGCTCTCTCACATGTTAACATGTTTCAACATGTCTCTGAAGCAGCTTTAATCACACATTACCTGAAGCCTGTCTGTGTTACTGGTCTATTTGTAAAAACAGCTGGGTTATTTTTTTCCCTTACTAATTGAATTTCAATAGATTTGGAGCATCTTCTGTAACAATGTGAATCTTTCAAGAGTCGTGGTGTAACAGGTCTGTGAAAATGATTCAGCTTACAATCCTGTGCACTAAATTGTTCAGAATGTATTTCAAGGAACATTGAAAGAAGCAAAGAGAGAAGCTTTAGATGTGTATATATCTTCTTTTTGTTGAAAGGTATATCACTCAGAAGAGTGGTTTCAAAACTGCCAGACTAACCTATCTCCCTCTAGTCTTTTGTAGGACCTTCTGAGTTCTGACCTGGGCCAGAGGAGTCTTGGGCCACAAGGACAACTTAGAGCAAGTCCTCACACCATTTGCCTTGAACAGTGCTAGCCATCTAACTCATATGTACTTATCACCACTAAAATTAGGAGTATATTAGGGGCATTGTAAGTGCTTCCAGAAGATTCATAGCAGCAGTCCAAGTGATTAGCTTGTGGAAATGCAAGGAATTTAGCTTGTGGAAAATTAGAAGGAAGAATTCTTATTTTAAACTGTAACCCCCTCTCAGCAATTTTCTCCACTTTGACATAATTCAGCCTCCCTGCACCACAGAAGATACTGCAGCGTACTCTTGAACTCTTTATTAATATAGTAACTCTTGAATTCTTGAACCCTTTATTAAAATAGTAATCATATTTGATGTTCCCTTCTTCCACTAGCTGCAAAATAGGAAAGAAAACTAATGTTCTATTCACAAATTTGACTCCTAAAAACTGTATTGTGTCAGCCAACATGTGAAAGGTGATTCTGTAGTCTTGTTAACACAAATAGATCAAAAATCATAACTCTAGTACTCTGAAATCATAATATTGGCCTAAAAATCCAGACAAGCTTTTAGCACCACCTAAGTTTCATGATATGTTGAAAATTTAGCATTAAATGTGTGACAGTGCATATTTCCTATAATTTTTCTATTCTGCTCAGAACACCCTAGTAGCCTTCCTGTAAACTCTCATATATACTAAACCTTTGCTACTATATCAACTCCAGCAGGTTGTAACAGGTCCCTGCTTTTCTGATCCTCTTACACTGCACTCTTCTGATATATTTTTCTTCTTAATTTTCAGCTGTCTTAAACTTTTCATCAGGAGTGTACAAAGAGCACTAATTTGTGTAAGTAACATTGTCATATTAACCTACACTGAATACAGCTGACCACTAATATGCACTGTTCCAATAACTTTAATGCAACTGCAGTAAAAAAATATTTATTTAAATAATAAGTTCATTTTTGTAGAAATATTTTTATTTTCTGTGCCCTGCTTTTTGTAAATCAGTATGAAAATGGGGAATAAAACAAGGCAATGACTACCAGAGCACCGTATGAAATAGTTAATATATCAACTTTGATATCACCCATAAGCTTACATTAATATAACTAAGATAAGAACCAAGCCTAAAATACTGCTGGGCTTAAAACAATAAGGTCACTTTTTGAATGAAGTATTTAAAAATGCATGTAGGATACATCTTTGCTAACTGTTAAGTTTTATTGTGAGCTTGCAATACTTAGCTTTTATTGAACAAAAGGCACAAGCCTTTACTAAATAAAAGGTAGGGTTTCAGTCTTCATGGCAACAACAGAAAAATATGCATTCTCTGTGTACCCATGCAGAAAAGCAGCTCTGATAAAAAGCCAGTACCAGTAACTATTTTCATAATCAGCCTTCAAATTCTTTCAATAAATAAGGAATCTTAAATATCACAACATTGACATTGAAAGCTCTGCAAAAGATCTACACAAAATACATCTAAGCTGAAAGAAATGGGAATGGATGACAATATAAAGTGTGAGATAACATGAATTAATATAAAAATCTATCATTTCAGTATTCAGCTACCTTTAAGTGGACATGGATGATGCTCCTTCCCAAGCTCTAATAGTGTGATTAGAGTATAATCAGTCTTTTGCTTTATTCTTTGAAACTCAGCTTCTGCTTCTGCAGTAAATTCCTAAATTTAACATGGAAAATTTCTGCTTATAATCCATTCCTTATTGCTAAGTCATTTGTCTGTCCTTCCATCCTTCTGCATAGCTAGGGAAGTTTGGACATGTGTTGTTACAAATATCTTAACATGACTTGAATATTTATAAAGGGACAGTATTTCGAAAGACTTCAGCATGCTCCCAGATTCTAAGAAAGGGGACAGACAGCCATGCATCTAACTAACCCTAACCTATTATTAATTTTACCAGCTTAACAATGATAGATTAAAATTAGGCTTAACATTATCATTAATGTTCATAAATTAAAGTGAATGGAGTTAATTTGGGTTTAACATTACTATTGGATGTTTGCAAAAGTTCTTGGCATGAAGTTTCCAGTCTGTTGAGGCCTCGTCCACAGTGAAAATTGGCTCTAAAATCAGGTTGTTATTGTTTACAAGTTCATCTAATGAAAACCCATGACTGGAATTTGCAATCAAACAAGCTCAAACTAAAAATAAAAGGTATTGATAACAGAACGTATTATTGTTGCCTCCTAACTGCCTAAATAAACATATTATTGTTGCCTCCTAATCAATCTTTGAACACTTATAGCATAGTTGTCTTAGTTAAGTATAAGGCACTGAGCTCAGGACACGTTTGAAAATTATAAAAAGTGCTTATATAAATCCAGCAAATGTTTGATCTTCAGACCTTAGGTATCATCAGTAAGTGTTTCAGTCTTCATGGAGACATAGCTCTGTAATCTTCAGGAAGTCCCTTTCCAGTATGAACTAAGTTCTGCTCACCTACTTCACGTGCACAATACACCTAGTTCCTATTAAAGTTCTTTTCTATGCACTGCAGACTCAAACTTTATTTTTATGCACAGCATGTACTATAAATTCAACATCCAAGCAACCACTTTTTCAACAACTATTTTCCTACACTTTCTTTTTAATGTTCTTGGGCGCACAGTATATTTCAGTTAGAGCTTATCTCCCCAGTTCATATCTGTATGCTACCAGTCCACAATTAAGCTCATCCTGAGGCACTGAAGAAACAGGAACAGAGAGTAAATGTACAGTCTCTGAAGAAACGTTTGGCCATAATCTCTTCACTCATGCATTTTGCAAGTTCATCAGCTGATCTTACCATACTAATTCATGTTTGCTGCTAACTCTGGTGTTAATTTTCACGAATACCACAGTACCACATTTGTCAGAAGTTCAGAAAAAGAAATAAGTAAAGCAATGGCTTATAAGTAACCTGACAAAGCTTTTGACATGTTGTTTGTAGCAATACTTAGTGCTCATCTTTCCTACATATTATATTAAGAATCTTATGGTAAGAGTACAGTGGATTCTGACACAGCTGGTTGAGTAACTGTCTTTAAAATAAGATATGAATTGAAAAGAGATTTTATGGAAAAGATCCAAGTTCTTTTGTACATTGAAGTTGAACAAACTCTACTATACAAAGAGTCTAAATGAAATCCCATAAACAGGTTCAAAACCTAAAAGAGAGTAAAAGTTTTTTTAGTACCATTACTGATAAACCTATTTAAAAAAACCTAATGCCTACAGCAATAAGTGCACATGTAAAGACCATAGGGAAGAAGCACTGGGTTTTTTTGTTTATTTTTTCAATCTAAGTTACCATCCAGCAGTTGTTTACATTAAATCAGAAAAACATTTTCTTTATCTATAAGTATACAAAACAGCAGGGAAATAGTTTTCACATAAGACCAAAACTACTGAGATATTTTGTCTTACAAACATTAAATGTTTGTCTTTTTCGTTTAGCATTGCTCAAGTCAAAGAAGTTAATAAAATTTTTTCTTAGTTAAACACAATTCTCCCTGCCACTAACTTTGTATCAACCAAGAACCCTTTTTCTCTGATAATTGCCTTTAAAATATGTTATCTATCTATCCTTCTATCTGTCTACTTATCTATATCTTCTTGTGTTATCTGTTTCTTTTCTCTTTGGAGTCCCCCACTCAGGTAATTATGTCCCTGTAAATTATCATCAGAATCCTAGTGCAGAAGATTTCATACAGACCATATAAAACCAACTTCGCACACATGCAATTAGTTGGCTGTCAAATAAGAAACAAAATCTGATTTTTAGTTTCATTCATTTTTAAACTAATGCAGATATTTCACTTCAATAGTAGTAGCAGATTTGGGGCTTAGGTTTTCATTCATAGTATTTATTAATCTGATTAATATATGTTTTGGACCTGACTTTTAGATTTACTATCTAAATATTTAAACTACATGTTCAAGAAAGAACATTTTTCCTTTGTGCACATAAAACTTTATCCATCCCATTCACAAATTCTTTGCTTCTTTTTATATCTTCAGTTCTCTGCCTTTTCATTTTTTTCCTTCTGCTTTTATGGATTGTACCAAATTTTATGCCCTTTTTTTTCAAGCTCCTGCCTCTCTAACCCTACAATTATGTAGGAAACTTTCTTCTTTTTCTTTTTTTTGTTTTGCAAAATAATATCATATAAATTATACTATTCATCTTAGTAACGTGCAAATTTCTATGGCATGTTCATAGATTCAAGCCAAAAATATGATCCACAAGAAAAATCAAAGACCCAGGAACATCTATTATAGATTTATTATAATCTCTTGCATTTTAGGAAAATAGAATGCATTCTGTGAGGCTTGATTATTAATATTTTAATGCCAGAAGTTAGTAGTGTTGCTTTAACATCTATCTTGAAATTTGTATAGAACAATAAAATGAGTATCCTCATTTCATGAATAAATACCACGACCATAAATAAATACCAATAAATAAATATCAATCAGCATTCATGTTGAAATGCATGAGGTGGTTTCAAATACAGATAAAAGAGAGAAATACTGTCATAATGTTCTCTAGATATTCATCCCTTTTTAGCTGTTTTAGAATAGAAACTGAAGGTGTGAAAGGTGACTATAAAATCTCAGGTAGGAGAAACCTGCTGATGCAAAGCATGTAGCAGATAGCTAAGATATGGTGTGAGAAGGCCTGAAAGATCTCATCCATGTCACAGGAAAGGGTCATGAGTGAGCTGTTGGTGGAACAAGCTAATGAAAATTAATCCAGTCTTTCTGGGAAGTGTATTAGTTAAACCAAAAATAAGTGTTGACTATATAACTGAGATCTGAATCATGCAGGAAATATGACTTAAATCTCTACATAGGATAGACCCCTCTACTTCCCAGACAACATGTAGTCCATATCAGGATAGACCATTGCTGTAATTACAGCAGGGAAAACTAAAGTGTTGGATTTTACTCACAGTAGATCATAAAATAATCTGTCCCTTCACCCTTCATTCTTTTAGGTATATTCTCTTAAAGTTGTATGTATATTGCTGCAAAATGTATCAGTATCTTTTTCTCTTAAAAAAAAAAAAGAAAAAATGTTAATCTAAGATCTTATGTGTCAAGTTTTACTGTATGAAAAAGATTGCAGCTCTAAATTTAGTCTGCCCTATTTCATATTAGTTTATTAGTAGAGAAAAGAACACATAGAGTGCAAAATATTTTCCTTTTTTAGACTCACTAGGAGACTAATAATAATAATAATAATAATAATAATAATAATAATAATGGCCAGTCTTCGCGAGCGAAGATTTTTGGGAAAGGTCATTAACCCTTCCAGCCTGCGCAGTGGATTTTTTAGGTGAGACACAGCGTGCGCTGAACTGAGCCCACCCTTTAGTCCTGAGGTTCATCTGCCGGGGCCGAGCAAAGCTTGGACAGTGGCAGTGAGGTCCCCAGGATGTAGGTTTGTTTAGAGTGACCTTCTCTTAGGTGGATTGCCTACCAAGGCTGACGAGCTCCACCTGCCCAGGGGGCCGGGAATCGAACCCGGGTCGTGGTGGTGAGAGTCAGGCACTCTAACCACACGAGAGACACGTGAGCCACGTAAAACAAGTCGCTGGGAAGAGACAGACACTGCCATGCGAACTTCTGACCCCCGGGTCCACACAAAGCAGTCCTGTTACAGTGATGGGGAGAGTAACTTAATGTATTCATCCCTTTTCGCTGCGAATGAACAGCGAACACGTGGCCAGCCATGGCCGCAGCCATTTTCCTCCCCCACACAGACTGAACTGCAACCTTTCTTTTCCGGCCGAGAGCCCAGCCCCGCCCCCCACTCGCCGCCTGCACCGACCACCATCCCCCCAGAGACTATTATACATGCATATGACAACAGGTGTATTGATTTCAAAATTGCATGGATTTGTTTTGAATGTATTTCATTAAATGTTTAGCTTCCATGTAGAGGCAACAATTCTATAATCATTGATAGAGGAAAACAACATAAAAAATCTTTTTTCAGCAACAATTCATGTGAGCATTATTTCAAAAGGAAGTCAAACTATTTCAGATTTTAGACCCATATTCATGTGGGTCCAAATAGTTGTACTTCATGGGAACTATAGTGCAAATGATTCTTGTACACATTCTCTTTAAGGACTAGCTTCCTAACCTGAAACATGTTTTAGCGATCACTGTAATTGTAACAGGATTGCTTCCGTATAAAAGACAAGTATTTTATCTGTAAGACATGATACCTTAAAAAAAAAAAAGGCATAAAATAAATGAATTAGAAAGGTGATGTCATTATTTGTGATTATACGGGGGGGGAGGAATAATACTGTACTTACATTCTTCTTTCTCTCACTGAATATTTCTGATTTGAATAAGTGTGATTTGTTTCTTTCACAGAGTAACTAAGCAGCTGATCCCTATAACTAGTTGTTCAGCTAAAGATTCACAGTCTGTCAGAAATACTTCCTCACTTAAAGATGATCAGCAAATTGTGAAACCGTGAAAAAGCTGATTAGATTTTTCCCAGATTCTGTATTAAAGTATTAATTCAAGGACTGCAGAGGTTAGCTGGTGAAATTTTAATCAAAACGTGATTTAGCAGAGAAAAACTAGAGAAAATTAATTTCCTTTAGAAACACATATTGTACAGATGTCAAAACTTTGTCTAGTATAAATTTACAAAGGTACCATAAACCTGCAATTTAGCATTAGAGATTACACTGAGAACCAACATGCAAATTCATACTAATGACTATTGATCTATTGATTATGGTCGTGTCAACTGTGTAAGCATTGTAATTGTTAGTTCTTCCCATGCTCACTAAAGAACTCGAAAGAATAGAAGAAAAAGCCAATTTAAAGACTCCTATATGAAAGAATAGAAAGATGAATAATCTTTTCCATATTTTCTTTTTATCAAAAATGGATCACATACAACAAAAAACCCTCTGTAAATTTTGATCCACAATAATAGAATTACATGATAGTAAAAAGAGTATTTGTATTTGGAGAAAAAAATCCCAAGTAATTTATTGCTGCAGCATAATAACATTTTTTGAGAGAAATCTAAAGATACTTTGTTGAAGCTGTCCCTAATTTCTTAAAGAAATGTGTTTCTGAACAGTGTTTGAAATGCAACTTATTTATTGTACTTTAAAATTCTTGATTGAAGAAAAGGGTACCAGAAACATAATAGGCAGTGTGTGCCAAAAGCACATCTTTTATTAGATGACCTGAAGTTTGCTAACTTCAGAAAATCAGTCAGCATAAAAAGTAGATTAGATAACTTCTGAATCCAAATTGGTTTCAGATTACCTTAAAGTAGGCAAAATTAATAAAATTTTCATGTATCTGTCCCTTGTGAGTTCATATGCAGAGGTCTGGTATTTTCTGTTCAACTAATATTAGCATTAATTTTACCTGTACTATGTTGACTTGTTTCTTCTCAAACAATCAATATGACAGTACATTGGAAGCCTCCTAGCTCAGCTGTAAAACCAAAATGTAACGGAAATCTTAGTTTCTCGCTAGTCAAAATTATAAATGGAAATTGTGAGCAACTGATAATAATTCTGTTTATATACCACAATAAGGCCAACACAGTGCTTTGACTCTGGAAAGAGAGTACATGATATTATAGTAATCCTCCATCAAATGTTTTAATCTGCTTTGCTTTTTAATTTAAAGGTGTATTTTTAATTAATATTGGAAAGATTCACTGGCAGAAAAAAACATGGTGTCTAAGGCTGAAATTTTATGTCAGGCCTCTAAAATATGCCAGCTGAAGCTAAAAAAGGATGACTGAAACCTGTGTATAAATGCCTGAACTAGCTTTAAACTATCAGAATGAAGCTAATAACAGTAAACATACAAGAGGCTGATGCTCAGCATGAGCCATAAAAAAGACCTGGGAAAAAGCATCAATACTTAGGAAATTAGCCATAAAACTGGAGGTATTAAAACTACACTTTTGCTTGTAACCGATTTTTCATATTTTTGAGTTAAGTATAAACACACAAACAGGAGTATATTCTCTGTATTCTTATATCCCTATTTAGAACTGTGTGTATAGAGTTGATTAAAGTTGTATAATTGATTTTTTTTCCTCTTTTGCTGACGGATTACAAATGTTGAGATATTGTAAGATAAAATTGGACAAGAAAGCTAACAATTACTGCTATTTTTACTGTTCTGATATGAGACATGTTATGGATATGTGGCTTATGGATATACGGCTTGTGGTTATGGGCTTCTGCCAAGTCTTTGCCTGTCAGAGCTAAGATATTATATATCCTTACATAAGACAAGCCGAAGAAGGCAAGAGGATTTTCTTTTTCCTTTCAAAGAGGATGACCTCTTTTATTTTGTAATTTTAAAAATTTACGTTTTAGGTTGAGTGATTACATCTTTTGAGGAGCTTTCCATCTGGACAGTCACTCCAGGAAAAAGTAAGCCAATAAACAGAAAGTAACTTAAAACACAAACAGTTCAGACTTTGGTAGCATAAAATGTTCTTTTGTAATTTGTAAGACGTGATGAAACATTAATTGTCACAACACCTGAGAGAGAATGAACAGATTTATCTAAAGTGCTGAGTGTAATGCAGCAACAGTGAAAATTGAATTGTATGAGATCTCACTGCACTGCCCCTTTGTGCAATCCTAGCTGAAAAAAAACCCTAAGACTGTTGGATTTGTGTGTGAAATATGGAATATCATTGTTACAGTGGAGTGATATTTAATCTAGGGGTTTGCTTTTACAATTGAATGACTTTATATTTCTGAACACATTCTGAAAAGAGGCTCATCTAAAGCACAAAAACAATGGCCCATATTGGGTACTCCTGAGAAGAAGACAGTGGGACAAAACCCCTACTGTTTCATCAGAAAGGTGTTGTTTTGAACAAAAGAATAAGGTTAACTGCTCTGACCTGTGGAGGTGACAGGCTTTCCATTGTATTCGCTGCCTTCAAAGTAACTTTGCTCTAGAAATTCAGTTGCCAGAAGAAGTAAACAGCAGAAACATATAGGGCATTTTGCAAATGGCACAAACAACAGCTTTAACTGTGAAATATTAGGAGGAGGCACATAGCCATTAGAGGAGTGATTGGAGGAGTGCTGGGGTAGAAATATCCAAAATTGAACTCTGCTGCTTGTTACATGCAACTGGTAAATTTTCATAACACCTATACTAAGCAAAAGTGACATGCCTTGAATCTTCCAGTTAATCAAGAGATGAGATTGTACCAACAATTACAAGGCTGATCACATGCTGTGCTTCAGAACATAGACTGTTTAAACTGGAAAAACTGGGGAGTTGGGGACCAAGGCAGAAGATCACCAGTCCTGGTTCCAGTGTTGATCCAACTGTGTTCAGGGTCCTGAGGAGGCACGACTGAGACTTTGTGGGGGTACCTTTGTATAGTTTTCCTCACCTTGGAGTTAAGTTTCTCCCTTTCTATGCAAATTAGTTATCATGAGCAGTTTGTTTTTCTAGACCTTTCTGGAAATGGGTCAGAGGGTTTTGGGGGTATTTGGTGGTCTTGTTCCCACCCTATTGGGTCAACCTTTGTTCAACAGTCCATGCCTGGTTCTCAACCTCATTCCTGCACTTGTGATATATTGTGTTGAGCTTTTCTCCAGGAGCCGGAACAAAACACTTGTCCCAGAACAGTGCTCTCCTACCTCCTATGGCCCCCTTCTCTTTCTCACTAGTTTCCACTACATATTCTTACCAACAGTCCTTGGTTAGCTCCACGGCTATCCAGCTATTGGTGTTTGGGACATACGTATCAGCATTATCTTCTAGGCTTCTACAGCCAGTGATGCCCAAAAACTGGTAGCTGCAAAGAGTGGCACAGCAGGTCAAAACAGGAATTTCTGCCTGACCTCCAAAGGCAGCCTTTGAACAAACTCCTAGTACTCATACACTGTAGGTACTGCTGGGTGCAAGAGTAATTTGTGTAGAGACACATGCAGCCTACTGCACCTTAATTATACTATGGAGTTGACTGCCTTAGTGTACCTGCAGTAGACTGTCTCTCTGACATTGTAGACAATGATATTGAAGCAGTTGCCTTTCCCGTAATCATAGTCAAACTCGATTGAAGAATGTCTCTTTTTATACGCTAGTATATTATGGTATATAATTTATCCCATCTGAGTCTGCAGTTTAAGGGTAAATGCAAAAGGCTCACTATCATACATACAGCAAAACATTTTCTGTACATATCCCTGATAAAATTTGAATTCAGTTAATTTACTTTTGTGTAAGCTTTGCCCTTCATTTCATATTCTTTGTGGTATGAATTATTACTGACATTTAAGAACCCTTTTTTATAACTGTGATAAAATGGAATGCAGGTAAATAAAAAGTGACATTTTACATAACACAACATAAAACACTATAAAAAATGCAAATTGTAGTATTTCATCCATGCTTATATTTCAGGCTATTGAAAGTATTAGAACACCCCATGAAACAAGAACGAATGCCTACTTGCCTTTGGTAAGACAGAACAGGAAAAAGAAAATAATGAAGCTATAAATCTTTGGTCTGATCCTGAATAGTGATCTCTGATCTTGAGCATGGTACCCACTCTTAAGTCTGTATTAATAGAAAAATTCTGGAAAAAAACCCACCAGATGAGCAATTACGACATGAAGTAATTTATGGTGTGAAGTAAAAAGTTAGTAGAATTACTCTTTAAGTACTGTATCAACCCATATCTTTATAAAATGGAAGAGAACTTGTAGTTTTGATGAGGTTTTTTGGTCGTTCATATCTCACTAAAGCACATCACAAAATATTAGAGGCTTAGATGAAACACTGCATGCAAAACCTAATGCTGTACTGAAAACAAATATGAACCTGATGGAAAACATTTTGGTTTAGAACTAAATGATGATTTTAGAACTGCTGTGAATAAAGATGCTTTCTTCATTAACTCCTAGTTCTGGTGTGTTTTGAGTTTGGGTTTGGGTTGGCTTTTTTATTTGGGAAGAGGGGACTCGTTTGGGTTTTTCTTCCTAATCATTATCTAAGTTACTATTTTCATGGTTTAAGAATCAATTGCTTGGTCTTTTTATCACATTTTGTGGAATATATTAGGGTTTTTTTCCACTTCACAAGTACTGAAATGGAAGAAGAAATATAGAGTTGAAAACAGCAAAATCACATAGTTATCTACTAAGTGAAGAGGAATGAAGATTTAGCAACAAGTTTGAATACTTTTTTTTAATATATGTGAAGAACAACGAGGAACTAGATTATGTTGGAAGTCTAAATCAAAGTATAATTTAATTCTGTGAGATTTTCACAATATAAATTTCATTTGTTTGCCTTCAAACACCTTATATCATTAATGATTTTTAATGACAGTTAAAACTTCAAACTTTTCCAAAGAAAGTCTTAAGTTTCCTGGAAACTTTGACCAGTTTTTCCTTCAGGATTCTAAAACCCCTGTGTGACTTCTATCTTTCCTTTCCCTCCTTCCTTCCCTTTCTCTCTCTTACACACACACATGCACTTATAGACAAAGCACAACTAGTTTCCCAGAACAGAGCTGTTTTCACTTGCTTCTCACACGTTCTTTCTTCTTTGAAAAATTCTTTTAATGAAAATGTACCTTAGATGATATTCTTTTTTATGCATTTGCACATATGCATTTGTCATGCTATTTGATTTTCCTCCTAAATCTGAGATTTTATCCACATTGGTTATGCAACCAGACTAGTGTATCTTTTTATACAATACTACCTGGACTGAATTCTTCTACTCATTCTTTTACTACACAGGACACTACTGATTTTCAAATGAAAGACAGGTCTGTGGGCATAAATGCCATGGTAAATTCTGGGCAAAGATGACATTTTTTTTGTGAATAGATTATTGGAAAATTCAAAAAGAGAAACTGAAAAAAGTCACTATGCATAAATTTATATTTGTACATAGACAGATGGACATAGATAGGTGGATATGTACTTTAAACAAATACTTAAAGAATCAGACTGAAGTTCACCCATATATTCTTCAAACATTGGACATTTGTCAAAAGGAACTATTAGAAGGGTCATCCTTCATGGCTTTTAATGTTGTTGTCCTCCCCTGTTGCTGAAAGTGACTACATGGGGAGAGGGCTGTCAGGAAAATCAAAGTGGTGGAATCAGACTTATGCTGAGTTTCACATGCTGACATGCAGGTAAGATAAGATTTCCAAATGTCATTATCCTATACACTCCGCCAGCCTCAGTAGAAAGGCTTGAATGGGAGTGAAAATTTTTCATATGATATCTGCTTAGAAGAAGCTCTGTTGCCTCCAGAAGAAGCCCTCACTGCTTTCCCTAAAAAAAAGCTCTGCATACATTGTTCCTGAGCGGGTTGCCCGAGGAGATTGCAATATAGATATTATTAGGTGTTTTTTTAAGAGCCTCTTAGAAAAAACACATTCCTCATCATGTAAATACAGCAGAAGCTGCCTTCAAGACTAAATGGTTAGGTAAGGCTTTTTTCCACTTTTACTTTCTGTAATTTCATGTCACTTTTATATGATGTTATATTAATTCTCTTGAACTCTAGTGAGCAAATGAGAAAATGTTTGCTTACAGGGAAAACTGACACATACAGAGATTAGGCGATTTAAAGGACAAGCTGCTACTGAATTCAAGATGGAACTCAAGGAAATTAGCTTTCTGGGCAGCCTATTAGACAGTGGTCCACTACAGAAGTCCAAAATAAACAAGGCAATTGATTTTGATGTTGTTTTTCGTCAGTCCCTGCAGAATTGTTGTCTTGGTTTAAAAGTAAACCGACAGGAGAAATGAGCCCAGCTCAAGAGAGTTTACAAGTCAGAGTTACAATTTACTAAAAAGATTACAATAAATACAATGATACAGAGAAAAAATTGGTTTTAACCTCTGAAGACAGATGTATAACTGTGCACCCTGGGACAAGAGCAGAATGGTATTCGTTAGCCCCTGTGCTGAGCACCACCAGGTCCCCCTGGGGGAATAAGCAAATGGAAAAGAAAAACCTGTTGGTGCAGATAATGATCACAATTCTATTAAAGTAATGATCACAATCTTGTTGAGAGTGGCAGCCCCAGTCCTGTTGAAGTTCTGATCCTCCCCTGGATCCAACGAGTGGTATCCTAAGTCCTACAACATGAAGTTTGTATATACTCAGGTTCAGGTGGGAATGCCCAATACCTCCCCCAGGATGGAGAGTTTCACAATGGGTGGTTTAACTCTATGAGTCACGGAATATTTTTGGAATATTTGATGGTCTAGGACATTGCATTTGCCTATTATGCCAGTCCAGTATGGCCCATTAGCAGAGATGACCCCTCAGGCTGTGTGTGAAGGTGCTAATGTCCCCCTGGAGAGGATTTATCACACCTGAGTCATTGATGTGAAGACAAAGAAACACTCCCCTGCCCAGCTTGTAGCCCGAGGTGTCAGGTGTGCCCTGGGCAGCTGCTGCAAACAATCCATTATGAACAGTCCATCACAAATGACACAGAGGGTATAGAATACACAGTTTTGGTTATACTTACATAGTGATAAACTGGTCCCATCCCTTGTAAATAGGACAATTGTACAGAGATATGAAAGCATCACTTCCATTAGTTTTAGAAATATACCACTGGGAATCCATTACACCTGCAGTCTTTTCTCTGCTTTTTCACATATATCTATTGATTCCATTGATGTAGACATCTGTTTTATGTGAAGCTTTAATTTGTTCTTGTGGAACACTGTTTAGCAGCTGTTAGAGTTCAAACAAAGGGTGGCAGGATAGGAATTAAACTAATACAGAGTAATATTTTAAGACCTGATAAGAGCACTAACAATGAATCTCACTTTTAAAAAATTGATGAACTATTTTTGAGTATTTTAATTCTGAAGGTCGTGTGGTTTGTTCTGCATTTGGAAAAAAAATAAAAGCTTGAAATAACAAAATATTTTTTACATAGATAATGAGTTACTTATATAGATTTTTTTCTTCCATCTTTAACTTTTTCAATTAAAAATTATTTCTGATCAAAGTTATTACTCAATTTTCCAGATTAATTATGTCAGATTACTGAAAATCAATGCATTTGTTCATTATAATGTTAATATATCCAAGAAATTCAGAGTTTTGTTTGCATGTTAGTTTAAATTCCCCTTCATGAATAAAGGCAGGATATAAATTTTCATTGAGATGAGAAAGTTTTGAGGCACATAATTCCAAGTCCTTTAAAGAACTATGATAAACACATGCTAAAATTACAAAATGTTCAGGCTGTGGTTAAGATCAGATTTTTTTGCTTGCATAAGAAATGTCTTTGCATCTATATGGTTGAATGTACTTAAGAAATTTTATACGCAGAACCTTGTAACTTAAAATATTATGTGGAGTAGCAAGTAAAACATCTATTAAAATTATACTGTGCTGCAGCAACTCAATACTCTGTTCAGATGCTTTTCTATCAGTGTGCTGGCTGAAAGAAAGGACTTTTATTATCTCTGGTCATTTAGGACTGTTAGAAATTGCTGCTGTTCCAAAGAATATTGTTTAAGATGAAGAAATACAGCAAGTGCTGCACACTATTCTGCTCTTTGCAGTGGAAAAAGACTGCAGCACAATTGCAGTAAAAGTACTGCATCCTCCTCTATGCTATTTCACTGAAGAGATTACAAAGCTTCACTTTCTTCTATGACTTGTATAATCTAAACGTCTCGGTTTTTATACCATCAAGAGAGAGAGACAGGAAAATAAAGCAGTTTGGACAATTTCTACTAGCTCCAAGCAGGAGCAGATTTGCTATACCTGCCAGTCGACCCTCATTTTTCACGTCAAACATTGTATTGAACTCAAGATAGAAGAACTGGCAGTTTCTGAATTTCATTTAGTTTAGCTGCTTCTGGTTATCTTCTTACTTTCCACTTCTTACCGATCTTTTACTGCTGCTAAGTATGTCAAGAGGATGTAGAAAAAGAAGGGTCAGTTTTCAAATAATAATGATCATTTCAAACAGATGGAAGATTCACATGTGGCTGGACGAAAAGTGCTCAAAACTGTTTTCTTGCCTAAGGGGTAGGAATGAAATTTTTATGCAGAATTTAATATTGTTAGAAAATTTCTTAAAAGACTGAATTCTGCCAGTTTTACATTTTTGCATAGTATTCTCTCCATGTAGCTGTGCAGGCTTACGATACCAGGAAATAAACAGTATTTTGTGTGAGAATGAAAGGTATTTATACCTCTCAAAGCCATAGAAGGACACTTCAATATGTCACATGCTACTTTTAGGTCTTCTTGCTTCCTGTGGCAGCTATTCCTCATAGTTGTGATATGGTAGGAAGACAAAATTTCTCAGCTTCCACTCAGTTTTGAACTCTGTAGAAACTGCAAACCAGAAGTCACTGTCTGTCATATATTTGCTGCCACTCATCATTGTACTCCATCTCCCCTCCCTATTTCTCCCAGTGTTGTCTTTGTTACAACCTCATTAGTTCTTTTCTAACCTTCAGGTCTTAAGCAAATAATGTGTCTATTGTAGATTCAAACCTATGCAATTAGATTACCCAGAAAACTCAGTAAATGCCAGATAGTAAGCCTGGGATGAATACAAATAAGAATACATTTGCAAGGTTTCAGACCTCAGGTGAATACATCTGCTTTGTTTCCACTATCAAACTATCAAAGTGCTATGAAAAGATTTTATGCTATTTTTAAACAGAAAAGTACCAGTTCCATTCCAGGAAAACCCAAGGCTGAGAGGCAGTACTAAGGGAACATCATCATATTCTGGCCACATACAGTCTTGTCCAACTAAACACTGCTCATGATTAGGACTCAGATACCAAAGTAAGACGGATGAGTATGGTCTTCTTATTAACTATGATTTAGGAAAACACACATAGGTTCAAGAATTTTAAATTATATTTATAATTAGCATTCTAGATATCTTCACACATCTCAGAGAAGACCTAAGGAACACAGTATTTTTCCATAGTTGTAACATGTCAGGCATAATATTAATTATTGGGAATGGTGTAACACATTCCCCTCCTACTGTTACTTGCAGAGAGCATTTGCTTGATCTGCATGAGCTGCCCAAAGATTTTCTTATTCTGTTAGTATTTCTTACCTTCTGCTACTTTGGATGCCTTAGAAGGAAAGTAGGGACATTAGAAAGAAAAAGTATATTTTAAACTTAGGTTAAAAATAGGAAGGTGGAGAAAAAATGTTATCCCAGCTGACCACCCAAGAAAGGTGGTTATATATTATTATATAACCTTAGATAATTACCTTTATAAGGTCTTTGGGACAGAGATGAAAAGGAATGGCTTTCCCTTCCTTTTGAGGTTGTCAATCAAAGATATTTTGAGCATCTTGGTACAGATTAGAGTTCACTCAGTACCTCCATTTGAACACTTCTTACTTTACAAAATGCCTTGATCTTTTATTTGGTGATTGGACATCTACAATTGTTGTTTGCTGACTGACCAGAGGCAATGTCTCAGAAACTGTATGTGGCATATTCTTCCATGAAGCCATAGGCTTTAGGAAGGGGCCTGACTTCAGCTGGCATTAGTAGCACTGAAACATTTGTAGAAGTTAGGCTGATACTCTAGTTCTTCCCTGAAGAAGGACTGGGTCATCATTTACACAACTCACACAAAAGAGAAGTATACACAATGCAACAGTAGGGTCCTTCATGTAAAAAGAGATATCCTTGAAGACAGGTCTCAGAGTGCTTAGACTACACATATCATCTCCTACTACCAATATCACTTCTGCATGTTCATGCAAAAAGAATGGCTATTGTTCCCCTGATTCTGCAGCCTTTGAGTTAAACAGATATTATATAAAAATCCTCCATTGTTCATCAGCATTTTCTTTGCTAACCAACTTGGAAGATATAAATTATTTGGATTTTTTCCATTATATGTTTTAATTCCAATATAATGACAGATTCTGTTTGTTCAGTAGCTTTTTATGAGGATATATAACTTGAATTACACGATAAAGTTCAATATTATCCTCAAAGGAAGCACAGCGCATTCCTATGCAATAGACTTCTGCAATGTAACTATTTTTTATTTCCCTGACCACTAAACTGAAACTTAGTGATGTTTTATTTCTGATGAAAAACACCGACTACAAAGTGGTGCATCCTTTTTTGCACACACACAGGTAAAGAGACATATCTGCCAACATTGCAAGTCTTTACCATTAGCTTAGAAAACATTATAAGCTGAAAGACTGCTTACAATACTGAATCTGTAACAATAAGCACATAACAATGTTATATGTTTCATATTGCTGATTATTTATCTGTGACATAAAATCGTCTTCTTTCCCCTCTCTTCCTTTCTTTTTTAAATCTGTTTTTTCACTTTTTATTAATCCTGAGGGTTGTTCATGCACATTTTTCTTTTTTTCTTTCTTTTTTTTTTTCAATACAGTCAGAGAGAACAACATAGTTGATTTCTAGTCCCTGCCTCTCCTGTTATCTCAGAGCTCATTCACACTATTCAATTCAGACAGCAGTAAGATCCAAGATATATTGCAGCTTACTGGAAATAGGTGTTTATTTGCCCACCTGGAACTCCCAAAACACTGAGAATTGCAAACTCTCAGCTGGTAGTTTTCATCCAGCAATCAATATCTCAGTAAGGAAAGCTTGAAGATTTGGGACAAGTGAATATTAGCGGTCTTGGGGAGGCTCTCCTTGACGAAACAATGAGCAACAACCTGCAATAGGAGCTCTGGTTAATGTATATCAATCTGAGTGTTAGTTATTATAACTTAAGTTACCAATAAAGGTAGAAGTAAAGGTAGTTATAGGTATATTTCAACACCTGGATGAAGATATCTGAACTTTCTGCTGTGCTGTGGTCTGGCTTCCCTAGAACAGAAATTAAAAGTCTGTTGTTTTAGATACTAAAAAATGGAAAAAATACCAGAATATTTCATGTGTTATCTAAAAAATATTCCTAGTTTCCACACTTTCAACTTTCCCTCTCTCAGAATGTATAAGTGCATTGTGAAAGTTTGTAAAGTTGAACAGCTAAGCAGCTAGGGACAATATATTATAAGATTTGATCCACAGGGGAAATAGAGGTGCTGTATCAAGTTTGTCACACTATGAGAAAACATAGTTTATTTTCCATCCATGTTGATCATCTGGAGAATCAGCGTGGGTTGCTGACAACAGGTTTCAAAAATCACAGCTGGTCCCTGAGTTTGAAGTAATGCTGGACAAGATAAACAATGTAACTTGAGATGAACATAAATGAAACAAGTTCTATGGGTATCAATAAGATATCATTGAAAAGTTTGGTAGAATAGAAATGTGTTGCATAGAATGATCTGTTTATAGCCTTGTCTATTTTCTTGAAAAATTACATCTTTTGCAAAAAATCTTTCAGATTCATTAAAAGATTAATAAAAGTATTTTGTAAAAAAAAAAAAGGCAAAATAGGTGTATATACTCAAGCACAAATACAATGCAAGAGAAGGAATATATAAGTATGTGTGGCTGGATAGCCAAATGGGTGTTCTTGTAAGTTTTGTACAACTGAAACCCCTTTTATTTGGTTACAGAGTAAAAGACAAAAGTTAGCAGTTTTCAGGGCATTAGATTTTGTATCGGGAATGTAAAAGATTTCTGGTTTGGGTTCCTTATACAAAAATCAAATTAATTTTAAACAAATTAATTTTAGTAAAAAATTCATTATAAATAAATATAATAGTTCAAATTCAAAGGATAATGTGCTTTATGTAGTCAAATGGGAGTTTTCACATTATTGATATCTATTTTGATAAGATTAAGATTTTATATGTTTGTGCTTCTACAAAACGCTGCATAAGTTTCTTCCACAGTGGAGACATCAGTATCCAACAGTACTTTACATTATGTATTTTTTTGAGAAAGATAGGAAGATGGGATGTCTTTTCACTTCTAAATTCTGATCATTGGGAATGTCTTAGTCTAAAGTACAGAGTGTGATTTGAAAATGTACTTAAATTTTAACTGTCACTCATTACCAAGTCCACTTATCTTGACAGCAAAAGACATGGGAGGAAACAGAGCAATCTAAAATATCTCTTTTATTTGAAGCCAATTTCCTGCATATTTTACATTGTTCTGTAATGTAAAATGCATTGCTATGTAGCACCAAGAAAGCAGAATTACAGGAAAATCTGAAAAAGAATAATAATGCTTTATAGCTATTTTCTTTTGTATTCTTCTTTATGCCATATGAGATGAAATATTTTCAGCAGCTGACAGCACTCTGTAAACACAACAGTCACTAATTTAGAAGGTTTTAAGTGAAGGAAAGCACATGATGATAAATAAGAAACCAGCTTTTTTTCTGTATCAAATTTTCCTTCACAAATAAGCAACAAGAGTTACCAGAAGAGAGAGAAGGAATGTCATAAACATAAAAAGACTTTTTGCCTTTTATTGAAAAATAGAAAAACAATCTCTCTCTTTCTCCTCAGTTCTTTGTTGCTCACCTACATTTTATCAATGCACTCACTTAGAGACCAACCCAGCAGTTTAAAACACAACAGACATGGTTATCTGTACCACGGTGTTGAAAGCATTGGAGGGCATTGATCACTGTGCTGAACTTTGTCAGTCACTTGTGCCCTTGGACTACCCTGGAATGGCTTCTGCAAAAAGAATTCAAAGTACTTTTTTTCTTTCAGGTTCAGTCTGTCTTCTTTGTTTTATTTAATAGGCTCTAGGTCTTCTTTTGCTAACATAAATAATAAAAATATTTCATATCTCTGAGGAATTGTTTTGGTTCTTTTTTTTTCTGAATTTAACTTCCTGAATCTGTTCTTAATCCCTCATAAATATTGTTAGCAAGTTTTAGTTAGTAAGATTAACTGTAATGTGTAAGCTTTTTTCAACATCTGCAAATAGCTGTGAGTAATCCTCATTTAGGCATGGAGCTAATTCACATGAGCTTTTGGAATTGAAGAATAGCATTAGTATGACAATGAGACTATTTGAGAATTTATTTAAATAAAAATAATTGAAAATTAATGCAACCTTATTTTTATGCATATTTTAAATTTTCACTTGAAGAAATGTAGTCAATAATAGTTCACAAAAGAAACTAAACTAAAGCAGTCAGAAAATGTATTATGCCTTTTGCATTTAAGCTTGCATATATATGTGTATATGTGTATATTATACACATGTGGAAGGAAATTATTTCCTATTTTTTAGCTGAAGTAATAGCCATACACAAAATTTTAGTTTCAGTAATACAAAAGTGCAACTTTTTACATTATTTCAGTTATATCAACAGTAATTGTATTATTTTTCCCATCTTCTACTAGCTGATAAATAATAAAGTGTTTAAATAATAAATAATAAAGTGTTTAAAGATTAAATATTAATAAAAAAACATGATAAAACAAGTAACTAAGAGCATAAATGGTTACAGTTCATAGTTAAATTTGCCTATTCCTTCTATGGAAGTTTGATAATTTGGACTCATATCACTGCAACTCTTTATCACTTCTTCATACAGTATTAATTACTGATAGCCTGTGGATCTAAAACATACTGGATTCACACAAAAAAAAATTCCAAAATTATCTATTTATTTACTTTTACACCTGTGTTTGTTGAGGCCCAAGGAAAGCCAAGCCCAATACATTTTGAATGTTTCCATTATTTGGGACCTAAATTTTTCATGAATAAATTGAAAGGTTTTTAAGTACCTGGGCTAATGATCTCTACTTTACTCTAAAATTTAACTGAGATTTAACAAGATTCAAAATCTTGTTTCTTTCTATTACAGAAAGAATTTGTAATGACGTGGCTGTTCTATTTCTTTTCCAGAGGATATCAGTTAAGCACCTTTTACCAGATTCAGAACTCATGTAATACTGTATGGGTTCTGGTGTGCCAGAACAGACAGACTAGGAAATATATGAATATGTTTTTTATCTAGTGTTTAACATTTTGAGACAGTGACATATTTAGTAAGCAAGTAATAAAAATGGTTCCTCTGTTCAGTTTTTTTCTTGTTTGTGATCAGTCCTAAGCTTTTAGGCACAAAATGAAGAAAGGAAAATGTTCTAACAGATCCATATTCTAAAATAGTTAACCTTGTTACACAGAAGAATCAAATCCACTCAATGATTTCAAAAATTCAATATTCTTTCTTATAAATCTGAACTATGAAAATGAGACTGAATAGTGTTTGTAGATACTGATTTGAGTTAATAAAATATGTGATCAAACATTTAAAGAACTGCAGTGTGAGATAAAAACAGCAAACTCTCTGAATGACTATTCACAGTATTTGTGGATCCAATTGTAGATTTATATCACATCTTTGTGCAATGCAGTATATGAAACAATTTTTGAAGTCCTAATAGAAATCCAGATGAAGATACCTATCAGAGGAAAATATAATCTATATGGATGGGGTGTTCACAGGTAATAAAAATTATCTTCAATAAAATAACCTGAATAATTATAGAATATTGAATAGAGTAGGTTTTTGTACAATTGAGCAATATTTGTAGCACTGGTTTTGCAGAAATCTATATCACTTTTATCCACTTGGTGGATATGTTTATCTAGTGAGTAGATTTAGCACAACCAATATATTTCTCAACCAATTTTTTTTCAAGTCACATTACATTAACAAAATATTTTTAAAAAACCAGCTAAGATTAATATTTAAAAAAAAAAATTTATATGTTTTTAATAAAACAGAAAAATATTCATATTCAAATTACAGAGTTCAATTTCCAGTCTTAGAAATACAATTCATTATATTTTTAATACTTCTAATATGCAGAAATCACAGTTCAAATTACAATTGCTAAATTACAGTTACTGTATACTTATATGATAATGCCACTGCCTTGTACCTGAATTACTTTATATATAGAAATGAGCCAGAACAGGACTACTATCTTGAGTGTGATTCCTAGAAACAGTATATATTAATGATATTCTAATATGCAAAAAATCTGAGTATGGCAATTAGGAGTTATCGCAGAAGTTTTGGAATGATAGCTCTGGAGTTCCAGCCCCATATATTTTACTCAATCATCTGTAATCTGAGCATGTTGTTTTACAGACAGAGTATGGTCCCAGCTAAGTCTCTAATAGTAACATATAACCTTACTAACCTGAAAATTACTGCAGTATAACAAATCTTTATGAATGAGACCCAGATTATAAATTTCCTTAGGAGAACAACATGGCCAGAGACTTCTAAAAGAATATTCATTGGTTCCTTTGTTCCTGATGCCGCACTTAAAGTTTTCTCCTCTGTAATGCATTCCTCTATATTATGTTGACTCTTTGCTGCATGAGAATTAGCCATTAGCCCTTTCTAAAGGTTTTTTACACAGATATTTCATTGTCATCCACTGATTAGTTGTGCTAATAACTAGACAGTAGATGCCAGTGATTTACCCTAATCCTAAACCTGTCAAAAGAGTGCTATGAGCCCTTGTGGATGTTTTAAAAGGGTTTGTAATATTTATGCAAAAGGCAAACTTAAAATACTGTTCACAACCTCCACCACTAATAACTAGTCATATAGTATTTCTCACAATATGTCATGTACCATGATAATTTAAAAAAAAACCAGTCTGATTTTTAAAGAAATCAGGTGCCTTTCATGACAGAAAGTAAATCAGCAAAGTAATTTCAGGTGTAGTTTTGTCATTTTCATTTTATTTTCACAATGTATGTTTACACAGAACAATTAATTTGACTTCACTGATGTGAAGAGTGAGGGGAAAGATGGGAAGGCAGTAGCATCGCTAGCTGGGAAAGAAAGAGGAAGCCATAAGCTCACAACAAACCACCCACAGGGACTCACAGGTTCTAAGCGCAGGAGGTAGCAGTAACAGCAGTAATAGGGATTGATTTAGAAATGTGGATGACTTAACTGTACCAAGTATTCCCACAGTTAACACTAAATCCAAATCTATTATCTAATAAAATTTCATTAAATTATTTCAGTAAGCAGCGAACAACCTCTGTTTCTCATGCTTGCATTCCTTGTGTCGTTTACATGATTGCCCTTGCATTTCCTAAGAAGTTCCTGTCTCTGTCTACATCTCATTTTCATAGCAGAATACATTCAACAGCTCAAATTCTCCCATTCATAACCCATCAGTTTCTCCTGTTTAGTTCCAAAAAGGCTTCGAAGTCTGGGTTACTGGAAATCCATACTATGGATTTCTCTGCTATCTGTGTGAAAATAAACACCTTACTTTTCACCTTATCTTTCTTTGAATATATGTATATATTATTCTAAATAAAAGAAAATAATCACTTTTTCTCACTTACCTAGAAATATAACACTCCAGAACTTTAAGCAAATTTTTCTGTCATGTCACACTCCAGAAAAACTCTATAATCTGAAAAAAAAATTATTCATTTTGAGGGTCACCAACCAAAACCAGTCATCAACATTCACTGTACATTCTCTCTTCCTTGTGAAGCAATTTTCCTAAAATCTTTGGCTACATTTTTAAAACTATGCCTTAGATTCCTGCTATTAAAAATGGTGACTACCTAGGAGACTAGTACCTATATGTTCATGGAGTTTCATACAGATATATATTGAAAGAATATGTCATCGTCATGGCTAGGCTTCGTGAATGAAGATTTGGGAAGGGCTCTACCCACATTTGCTACAAGCTAAAGAGGCCAATGCGAGATAGACAAGTTCAGTTGCAAAAGGCACAGCAGAAAGACTCCTTGGATGGTACTGGCAGGATACGACTCTTTCTGCGTTGTCTTTTCTCCTCAAGAGTGATCCTGTGTACATTCTCAAAGGAAGCAGCAGCGTTATGAACTGTGTGTCTCCAGACCTCCTGATTGGAGGCCAGAGTAGACCAGTGATGAAGATCAATATGGCCAAGGCTGAGATGTTGTTTCAGGGAGTCCTTGTATTTTCTCTTCGGGGCTCCTCTCTTGCGGCAGCCAGTGGCAAGTTCACCATAGAGCATGATCTTAGGGAGGTGGTGGTCCTCCATCCTGGAGAAGTGCCCTGCCCAACGCAGCTGTGTTCTCAGTAACATGGCCTCAATGCTTGTGACTGCTGCTTGCTCTAGAACAGATGTATTGGTCACATAATCTGACCGGTGAATGTTTAGGATTGTACGGAGGCAGCGTCGATGGAAGCGTTCTAGGAGACGCAGGTGGTGGCGGTAGATGACCCATGATTTGGATCCATATAAAAGAGTAGACAGCACAATGGCTTTGTAAACACTGGTCTTGGTACTTTTCTTCAGGTGTTTATTTCACCAGACTCTTTTATGGAGTCTTCTGAAAGCTCTATATGCCTTTGCTAACCCGCTGTCTATTTCTCCATCAATCTTACCATCCGAGGAGATGAGGCTACCTAGGTAATTAAACTGCTGGACTGATTTGAGCTCTGATTGGCCAATGGTGATATGGGGATGATGGAAGACTTCCTGAGGTGCAGGCTGATAGGAAACTTCTGTCTTCTTCAAACTGACTTCCATCCCAAAAAGCTCAGCAGCCTCTGCAGAGGTCTGCCTTGGCCCTTTGGAGTATCCTGCTGAAAAAGATTATGAATAGGGTTGGGGCAAGAACGCAGCCTTGTTTCACGCTGTTTATTATTAGAAAGGGCTCAGTAAGTGCATCGCCATATCTGACTTGGCTAAGCTGATCCTTATGAAGTAAGTATTGAAAGTATCTGTATACTTTAATTAAAGTATACAATACTACTTTAAAATTTGTTCTTCATTATAAAGAGTGACTGATCATTGTTATTGAATTTTCTTTAAAATTTTGATAGCATTTCGTTCTACTTACTCTTTTTTCATTGACCACTGCAGCATAGTCAAAACATACTTCCATACATCTCCTGGAGAGGTATGCCCTTATGACTGGCAATCTGATGGCTGAGAGCTGAAGAATGAACCCTTAGGTCATAGCGACTATGTTACAGATGTTATAGCTAAGAACCAATCTCTTATTTTGCAACTTTATATTCTATAAATAATGATGTGTTCAACTGAAAGCTCTTCCGTCCACTTGCTTTTTATTTATGTTTCTTTCTATAACTGCAGATGAATATCAGCTAACCAGAAATGTCTGCATTGGGTTGTGCTTACATCTAATGCTGTGTTCTTTTTCACTTTTTAAGGAGGTATGAAACTAATTGCAACCAATAGCTCCATTACAAAAAAAAAACCAACAAAAACCCAAAAAAAACCCAACCAAACAAAAAAACCCAACCCAATTCAAGAAATTTAAGAAATGATAAAAGGATGAATTAAATTGAATATGTTCAGCCATGAAATCTAGAAACCTTCATCATCCATATCTGCATGCTCCTATCTTTCTTTCCAGACAAATAAGGAACATTCTGGGATGTTTTAAAAATCACAGCCAATTTTATTAACCAAATTATATAGTGGGAGACTGAAAAATGTGTGAAACTATCTTTGAGAAAATCCTATTTTGCCTTTTCAGTGAGAAAAATATTTTATTGTTTCATGTTCTGTCCTTGCTCACATCAAGAAGCTCTTTACTCCACAGGCTTTCCTGAAATCAGTAGTTCTGAACATTTTGTAGGTTAAAAGTTCATTTGTTAAAATAGGATTTAGTCCTAAATATCTGCTCTTTCAAGATATTGAAGTAATTTGGTAAATATTTAAAACTGGAAAAATTACTTGAGAAATAACAAAGCTAGAAACTGGTCAACTTTTCCAACTGTTCCTTAAAAAACTCTGTCCTGCAAAAAAAAAAAAAAAAAAGGTCCTAAGATTGCTATGAGACATTACATACAAAAATAACCTCTCAGACGCTCATGACACGGTCATTGTAATTTTAGGAGCAGGATACTCTAGTGGATAGAGCTCTAACCTGTAGAAGTGATAATCTACACAGTCCTCAGTCACAAATGTGGGATTTGGGCTCATGTACTGGGTGTCTCTGATGAGGTTTTAGCAGCAGGAGGGCTGCAAGGGTGGCCCCCGCGAGAAGAGTTTGGGGCCTGCACATTCCAGGCACAGTCAGTTCCACCTTGCTCCAATGGACCCATCACAAGACACTGCTGAGTGTGTAATGTCTCTAACAAAAAATACTTAAGAAAGTGAAAATATGCTGCAGAGTCAGAGAAGAGAAGGAGAAAAAGTGAGAATTCAGTACAAACACTCAGATTAGAGAAAAATGAATAGAAGGTGGTAACGAGGCACTGGGAGCAGAGATTTCCCCTGCAGCCCATGGAGATGAGTACGCTGGAGCAGTCCACGGTGAATTCCCTATTGGAGCAGGTGGATATTTCCTGAAGGAACTTCAGCCCGTGGAGAAGCTACATCGGAACAAAGTTTTTTCCTGAAGGACAGTGGAAAAGACTCATGCTTTTTCCATGGGAAAAATGTGAGAAGGAACGAGCAGATGGGAGGAACAGCTACATATTAACAATAACCCACAGCCCCTGAGCCCTCTGCGCAGCTCAGAGGATGCTGGGTAGAAGAACTGGGAATGAAGGATTGAAGTGGAGACTGGAAAAAAAGAGGAAGGCAGGGGAAAAAGTTCTGTTCTAGGCTCTGGTTACGTTTCTCATTGTCCAAATCTACTTTAGTTTGGAAATCAAATCATAATCTCCAAATTGAGTCTGCTTTGCCTGTGACGGCATGTGGTAAGTGACTTCCCTGACTTTATTTCAGTTTATATGAAATCATTATATTCATCATTTTATATCATCAAGTATTTTCTCCCCTCCTTTTTTAGAGAGCTGGTAAATGTGTCTAATCCAGCAAAGATTACCACTTACTTGACACAATGAAAAAGCTTCATTTGAATGCATCACCTTGTCCATACTACATTTAAGGCCTCTTAAAAACCTGACAGAACTTAAAGCATATAAATAAATTAATTTGAAGCACATTGTAGCATCTATAAGCCGTAAGTCACAGAGGTATTACAGCACTTTTTTTTCAAACTAGGTCTTAACCAATCAATCAGATAACTATCAGAAAGTCAAAAAAACTGTTCAGGATAGATTTTTGTTTTCAGTTTCAGTCTGCTCAGAAAAAGAGATTTCAAATAAATGTAAAGAAATAAAAAGTTACCAGAGCTTATTTTAAGAGGCAGTTGAAAATGGCTCCAGTATAAATTCAGAAATACAGCCTTAGCAGAGGATTGAAATTGGCATTTTTTTCTTTTAATACTGAATCCTGGATGAAAGAAACCTCTATAAAGACACTGCAGAAGAATATCTATGGGTCTTTATATCTGATATATTTGATATATCAGATATTTAGATATTTAGATGTTTACATTCTCATATTTGAATTTATGTTTTCATTTCATGTTTTTAAAATGTATGCTTATTAAAAATAGGCTCTACACAGCAATGTAGTATGCATCACTAATAAGATCAAACAACATAAAAGAAGAAATCTAAGGAAATGATTTACCGTGGATCATATTTGAGGTAGAGCAGCCTTCCTTAGATAAAAAGTCAGTATAGTTATCTGTGTTACAAAGATTGACAGTACTATTTCAGTAAAGTTTATTGTTCATACTAGACCATTACAAAATGTAGTAAGAGATAGAAAAAATTTTATTTTGAAGTTGACTTTTTGTGGTTAGAGCATGTGATGAGGGACAATGTTCTGACAGCTCAAGCTTACTCAAGCTTGATGACTGATCTAAATTGGAGCTTGGAGATAAGAGAAATTCTTCAGTGATGCCTCAGTTGTCATTGATTGCTATGAGCAATTTTAAAGCTATTCAGGATGAGAATTGGCAGCTTGGTTCTGAAAAAGGAAAAAATGGTACATATGACTGTAAGCTGGCACAAGTGCTACTGCATTGAAAGAAAAAAAAAAGAGAAAAAAGGAAAAGGTTTATATTACTTGTATATGTAAGTGATAATCACAACTACATAACTTATAGCATTATACATCATCAGGGAATGACATAGTGAATCTACAGGGTACAATGTAAGCAATAGGTGTAACAAGAAAGACATATTACAAATAGCAGCAGCAAGATGATTGAAAACAAAATGTTCTAGGCTAAAGACAATAAAGAAGTCAAGTGCAGAGTAGAAGTTCCTCTTCTGAGTGTTGATTTCGGAAAGTATTTCTCTCTGACAAAATTATCCCTGTTTTTGCACATAGCACAATGTATTTTCCACCTAAATTACTATCATTAGAGCAGCAAGTATTTAAGACAACGACTGTGTCCAATCATCATAAGGACAGGGGCTTATGTTTGGATGCAAAAAGGCTATAACTGCTCTGTTCTTTCAGAAGTTTTGGGAGCAGTGTATATCTTTAGTATTGCTGTGTCTTCTGAAAAGCTCACTTCAAATTCAAAAAGCTGTCTCTTGAGCAGCATATACAGAGCCAATGGGCATACTTAAGTACATTGGTTTCACACAGAAAAGAACATCCTTCAGCAATATTTATGTCTCACTGCAGCTTACAGTCTTGTACACAGTGCAAATTTGGTCTTCAGAGCATCTTCAGAACAGCCCTCAAGAGACAATGTAAGTTGTACTAGTTTTGCAAAGCCAGGTTTGGGTAGCAGGGGGGCTATATGGGTGACTTCTGTGAGAAGCTGCCAGAAGCTTCCTCCATGTCTGGCAGAGCCAATGCCAGCTGGCTCCAAGATAGACACGCCGCTGGATAAGGGTGGGCAAATCAGAGATGGTAGTAATGCCTTTGTGATAACGTATTTCAGAGGAAAAAAAAAAGTTATTGCACAGACGTAATTGTGGCCAGAAAAGAGCAGAGTGAGAATATGTGAGGGGAACAGCTATGCAGACACCAAGGTCAGTGGAGAAGGGAGTGGGGGAGCTGCTCCAGGCCCCAGACCTGAGATTTCCCTTCACCTACCATGGTGAAGACCATGGTAGAGCAGTTGTCCCCCTGCAGCCCATGGAGATCCAGAGGGATGCAGAGATTCACATGCAGCCCATGGAGGAGACCCCCGCCAGAACAGGTACACGCCGAAAAGAAGGCTGTGAACTCGTGGGTAACCTCTGCTGGAGCAGGGTCCTGGCAGGGACCTGTGGAGAGAAGAGCTCACACTGCAACAGGTTTCCTGGTAGGACTTACGACCCTGTGGGAGGACCCACGTTTGAGCAGGCTGTGCCTGAAGGACTGTACCCCATGGAAGAGTGACCAGTGTTGCAACAATTTGTGGAGAACTGTTGCCTGTGGGATGGACTCACGAGGGAGAAATTCATAGAGGACTGCCTCCGGTGGGAGGGACCCCACACTGAAGCAGGGGAAAAACTCCTCCCCCTGAGCAGCAGCAGGAACAATGTGTGATGAACCAACCATAACCTCCATTCTCCATTTCCCTCTGCCACTGAGGTGGAGGAAGTAGAGCTTGGGAAGGAGGGAGGGGTAGGGGAAACAAGTTTTTTTAAGACTTATTTTACTTTTCATTATCCTACTCTGATTTTGTTAGTAATAAATTCAATTAATATCTCCAGTTTGAGTCTGTTTTGCCCATGACAGTATTTGGTGACTGATCTCTCTTGGACCTTATCTTAACTCATGAACCTTTGCTATATTTTCTCTCCCCTCTACAGCTGAGAAGTGATAGATTGGCTTTGGTGGGTATCTGCCATCCAACAAGGGTCAACCTACTACAGTCTTCTGTCCTAATGTAAATGAACTGCCTACTTCTTGTGGCATGACAAAAAATTTTATTGCAGAAAATGGTTTGTTGGTTAGGAGTCCTGTCTTGTAGCCAAGAAAAGTACTGAGCAGAATGGGCTTATTTCTGATAATTTTGTTAGATTTGAGATCAAACGTGGCAACATAGGCTTTAGCAATATTTTCAGGCTTGAAAGATACCACATCACAATTTCAAGGAATGTTATTGACTGCAATTTATTTTAATGTTTATATTTATTCTATATTACATTATTTTGATTAATACAGGTAAGTAATTCTTTATGTTATATATAAGAGTCTACAACTGAAAATACCATACATTTTATCTTTGTTAAAAATAAATTTGTATAGTTATATTATTTGAAGATTTCTGTAGGAAGGGGTTGTTTATGTGTGCTTATTGATGTTTTTCTGAACAAACATCATATGAGTTTTCTGTATCTATCCTTTTTCTGTCTGTAAAGATTTGTACAGCAGTGTTTTATCTCAGAGGTAAATATAATGCCACAGCAAAAGAATAGTTTCCAAAATGGTCTCAAATTGCACAAATACTCTAGTTAAAATTGTCAGAAGTTATTGAAATTTATTGAGCTAATTTCTTTAGAAAATCAGAATTTTTCAGCAACGTTTTCCCTCCATCCAATTGACTTTTTCCAAATAAGTCAAAATAATCATTCTACTGTTTCTTTTCTCTTCCTAAACTCGTGTATTTATTTTTTATACAGCAAATTTCAATAAATACCTTAAAAGAGGAATATTTCCTCTTTATTAATATAGGTAGGAATATACACTTATTAAAAATAAATAGTAAATACTTATTTCGGATGCCAGAATTGAAATACAAATAATCTCTATTGAGGTGACCTTAAATTCTGTCTGCTGAGACAGGCAACTGCATTTTATTTTCATCCGTATGCTAAGAAATTTTGGTATTCATCTAGTGGGACCAAAAATGGAAGAAATAAAACCCTGCAGCTATGAGAATAGTTCATAATTATTTTGCAAAAGCTTGTCCTACATTTATGAGTAAAAATCTGATTTAGAATCCAGATAAATTACTTCTGTAATAACCAGTGGATGTTTTTCTTCCTTTATTTGTACAATGAACACAGATCCCAATTTCCCAGGATCAGAATATATACACATATTTTGTGACCAAAGTATGAGAAACCTCTCCAAAGTTATAAATCTTACAATGTCTTACATATATGCACTTGACAAAACACAGCATAGCAGAAGACCGTTATAGTGACAGCATAACATGTTTATTTAAATGTTCTCTTTTATCCATAAAGGATTTAAATAGCAAAGATAAGTTCCTTTCAGCAAAGTTCCTTTCCTAAAATGAAGAACAGCAATAATGTTCATACAATAGAATAAATCCACTAGAAAAAGTGTTGGAAACAATAATATGTGTTCTTATCATATTATGAGGCTAATATAATTTGTTATGCTAAATTTAACTTGAATGTTTCTCATTTATTATAATTAACACTTGAAAAAGTGTATGCCAAATGACAAGTAATTTATGTAGTTTGAAGGGAAGATGTTTCCTATACAGTTGCCTAACACTGTCTTCTTAATCTCACCCTTGCTCTTTCTCGGTCTCCCTTTTTTTTTTTTTTTAACATTTGGGAGGAATAAACTGAGGTTTACAGTTGCAGAAAGTTATAATGTCTGTTGCGGATGGGAGTGGAAGGTTTAGACAAAATCTATTAAAAAGCTCTGCTAATGAGTCACGAGGTGCAGAAAGGACTGCCTTGTTTTCTAAACCCCTTCTCAGAGAGGAATCTAAGTGTGGCTGTATCCAGTGTTAGCCTCAGATTATGTCAATAGTTTAAATTAAAGGAATTATAGAGGTATGATTGAATCACTTTTGTCCCACATATTTTAATGATTGGCAAAATGAGAAAATTTATATAAAATGAATATTTATTATTACAAATTATCAGACAAAAGATCTTAATCAGAACAATTTAC
The DNA here is from genome assembly GCF_036250125.1 of Pseudopipra pipra. NCBI lineage: Eukaryota > Metazoa > Chordata > Aves > Passeriformes > Pipridae > Pseudopipra > Pseudopipra pipra. The sequence continues at coordinate 35,955,954 of NC_087554.1, read as the reverse complement.
TACACAATATAAACGCTAAAAATCTACTAGTAGAATATAATATAGCATAAAGTACTATAGTGCACTGTAACAAAGTAATTTCTGAAGCAGTTATATTAAAGCTAGCAAAAAGAAATAATTATTAAGTAGAGATTTGATGTAACTCACCCATACTAATGCTTGTGGGGAGATCTCTTTCTCTCAGCCTTGAGGAGTAACCTTGGAGGGCATCCCCAGCCAAGGCAGGAATCTCTACTCATACACCCCAAGAAGGGTTATGTCCTGTCTGCATGAAAGGTGACTGGACTGCTAGTCACATATTTACAGGCCAGCTTATCAAAAGTCAAATCAGACTTCAAAAGCAGGGTGTGTATTAGAAGTCTGGTGAACTGGTATGGTTTTAGCATAATTAACACCAAGACAACACCCTGGCTCCAGCGGTTATTCTTGCATGATAGTTTGTATGATAGCTTGAATAGATTTTAGGTCTTATGAGAATGGGTCTATCCTGCCACAATGCCTCAGGACAAATCCAAACTTCAAATTCTTAGGCCATGTGAAGTCTCTTTTGAAATCTCCCATTGACTTTAGGAATGTTTGCCGTTGGTATGCTGTTTTTTACAAGAAAACAGTGGGTTTAAAAAAAATTTCAAAGTGTTATCCATATTCTGTGATTTTCTACCAGACTTATTTATCAAAAAGCACAGTATAGTAGGATTATTCTATTTTACACAGGTGTTTGCATATCAAAGTATTCCCTGTGTGTTTCTTCTGGGAGTGTAGTAAGAAAAGAGACTTTTTTTTTCTGATTCTCTTGTCTGTGAGAGGAGACAAGAGTGTTTCTTTTTTGTTTTGGTGGCATGTTTATTGTTTGTTTGTTTATTTTCTCTGGGTTTTCTTGTTGTTGGGATTTTTGGATTTTGTTTTGCTGTGTTTTATTTTGTTGCAAGGGAGTGCTGTTTTGTTTTGTTTTTTTTTTTTTAATTTTTTTTACATAAGTCATTTAACTTACTTGGAAAATACTGACAGCGGTGCACCTTGCAGTTAAGCTTGACTGTGTTGATAGTCCTTTATTCTCTGAGAAAATAATACCTTAATTCAGATCTGTCCTACAAAGACATGCTTTATCCTTGTCAGAGAGTACGTATGTCACAGGGTAACATAGCTGTTGGAAACTCCAAGTACTTTTGTTACTATACTGATCTTTGATTTTGAAATCTATGTAAAGTCAGTGCTGGGAAAGAAGGTAGGCTTCATATTGTCTTTTTGGATCACCTTCAGGAAAAATCTGTGGTCCTTCCACAGAGAAAGTACTGTTTGTGTTCACACTGCTTTCATCACTGTACTTGGCAGTTGGCTTTGATCTCTTCTGGAATCCATGTAGTACCTTGTGATCTAAATAATTTTGTGTGAAGAAGGAAGGAGACCCAGGAGCAAAATATCATGAGCAGTGGGGAAATTTCAGATGGTCAGACCCTGAAATTAAGCAGAAAATAAAATTGAGGGTATGGAAGATTGTATCCCTTGGGGCACTCACTGAAGTTAAAATTTTCCAAACACAGTGAATCTCTCTAAGCCAGCCAAGAGATGGTAAAGAGATTAATGACAAAAGCCAAATGGCTGATTTCCAGAATGAAGCATTATGGGTGCTACTGTAGAAGAGTTCAGCATCAACAAGGAGGTCTACCTATGACACTCTTAAACTACTAATAGCCTCTGAGGGATCTTATCTTCATTCCGTCTGTATTACTGGTACCCAGGGCAGGACTGGCTAATTTAAGTAGAGCTGATCATAGTGGCACAACCAGGATGAATATGTGGTAGGTCCCAGATACACATTCAACTTTTTTTTCTCTCTGATAGTAAAAATAAATAGCCAGATGAGCCTATAAACTTATATTTCTGATCAAAAATAAACATATCTGACATCATTAAAATCCATAATTTGTTAGGAGCTTGTAAGATCCTACTTCAAATTGTTCTGTCCCTGTGATAGTTTGGACTTGGTTCCCCACCAAGAGCCCAAGACCGCATCAAGGGGCTTCCCCCCACCCTTTCTATGAACACAGGGGAAGGAAATGGAAGAAGAAAGAAAAAAACCCAAAAAACAGAAATAACAGAATCAAAGCAGTATATATATATATATTTACGCTTATATACAATTACAAAAAACTATATACAAATAAGAAAGAGAACCCCAACACCACAGAAAAAAAACAACATGTATACACAGCCAATAAAGAACTAGCAAACAAAAATCTTAATACTTTCCTTAAGAATGCAAAGTCCACACCACCAGATCTCTCCTCTTGAATTGGGAAGAAGTAAAAGGGAGGCTGCCTGCCTTCTCCTACTCCGACGGAGGAGATCTAACCTTCCGGCTTCCTTCCCTCTTCTATTTTTATTTCTACTTACGTAAAGAATAGAATGGAATATTGGGATATGGGTACTTCCTTAACTTCAACATGGTTGCCAGGAAGAGGCCTAAACCAAACCACTACAGTCCCTTATAAAACAGTGATATTGTAACCATGAAATAATGCAGATTTCTGCAAATTTCAAGCAAAATCTAATAAAAATGTCTAGGGCTGCACAGGCTCAGAAAAGATTACATAAAAGCAGAACAATATTTTTTGGCATTCCTAAATGTTCTAATAGTTGTTCATTTAATTTTAAGATACAAAATTCTTATAAAGAAAACATAATACTTCTTTGACTGGACTTTATTTAAATGCCACTTCACCCTAAACTCTTCTAAGTACATGTACTATTCAAGAACATTTTACAATACCAAATGTTGAGCTATTTTATTAAAAATAAAAATCTGCCTACCGTTACATTTTCTAAAATGAGTTAAGATGTAATACATGGTAATCTACAACAACATGAACCACTCAACAATCTAAGTATCAGCAATGAATTTTAATTTTCTATCACATTCTAAAAGAAAGGACAATTCAAACAGAGAGAAAATTATTTAATAAGTCAATAACAAATCTAGCAAAATTCTAACACAAATAAACTGAAAAAGCATTAGTTTTATAATAATCCTGCTTTCATTATGTAGTATATATTATATCTATACCTTTGCAGCAGGAGTCATACAAGTTTTAGCATGAAATGGAAAAGTAGATCTTGCAGAGCTGTCATATTTCCCCTGCAAACTTGGTTAAGGAAGTGGACTGGCAATAACTGGATTCTCATCCTTTGAATGTGTTAGTCTGTATAACCTTACTGACTCATCAAGAATCATTTGCTGTGCAATGATAAATATGGGTGTATCACAGTGCCTCCCTGCTGCAGTGAAGAAAGAGAAGAAATGAACCTCTGAGGGTGAAGTGAGGCACAGGGTCTGGAAAAAATGTTCCTTTTCCCTTTTCCATACTTTTTCTTACAAGTTAAATCTTGTTTCCTGGACTCCTTATTTAGTCAGTTGGGGAACATGGGGTCCTTCAGAAGGGTGTTCTGAGCATCTAAGTCAGAACTACAGTATCTCACTAAGCCAGATGCTCTGAGCATCCTGCTGAGCAACAATCTTCTTTCCAGGATCGATATATTGTGCTGAATTTGGTCCAGACCAGATTGTCTGCTAATGAGTGAGCCCCACCCCAGATATTGTTCCAGTTTCTTTTTCTCCCAAGAAAAGTAGCACATGTCATTGCTTAAGCTATACTTATAAGTAAATGCATATTTCAAGGCCTCATCAACTGATTAATCCAGTGGCCTGTTCTTATCCTTCCACATTCCACTTACTTGCTTGTTCTGTCTCCCATGTCCTAGATCTCTTAGCTGTCTAATTTCAAGTTAATGTTTCGCTCCCCAGACTCTCTATCATCCATTTATATTAGTTTAACAGCAAGTACCATTTTTTTTAAGGAAAAAGTAAGGGAGATGGAGCTTCCAAACTTTCTCTCTTTCATTTTCTTTACATTCTTTAAGAACAATACTAAAAAAACCCATGTATCTTTTGGTTTAACTTACTCTAGGTTCTTTTAAGGAACTGTCTCAGTTTGAAGAGACTGGAATGTTTGCTAAAGAGGATGAGTTATGAGACAAACCAAACTTACAGCAGTGCCCATAATAATGTGTTCTAACCTATGGCACGCTCCTCTTTTATTTCTATTTTCGAGTGACAAATACTGGATCAGTCACTTTCTATAAGGTATACAGTTATCCCTCTTCTTCTGTAGCATAAATAGTGGTGCATATCAGGGCTTGTCCTGAGTTTTCACAGATTAAAAATTTCCATGCATATTAGTGAACATTTTAGATATGTGAGAAGTGAAGGATTTAGTTTCTCAGATAAATGGAATAAGCACCACTTTTCCTGTTATTTCATGAGGCTTTCCCATTGTTTCCTCATGAGGAACTTTCCCATTTTAGGTTTCCATTGAGGCACAACAGATGATGGGTAATCTACAGTTTCCAAAATTGAAAGTAAGTTTTTTATAAAGTACTATTTTTCAAAGTACTGTGATTGGACTGAATGCTATTCTTAAATTAGTTCTTAATTTAATAGACAGTTCCTAAGGGAAAGTTTAAAAGAATAAAAAGATCAGTTATTAGCTGAAAAACAGAACACAGAGAAAGAAATAGGAACTGAATAAGCACCTGAAGACATGGACTTATGAATGTGCTATATATGGATTTTCTTATTTCCAGTTTGATTTAAAGCTATCAAGATGACTCTTTTTTAGGTATAGTTAAAGAAAAGAGATAGAATTGGGATATGCGATAATTGTCACACAAGTGTTTCAATACAGACAAAACTGCAACTGTAAAAGTAGTCCAGTCCTGGATATAAAACAATTCAGGAATTAACATATATAAGAATTTTGAAGACCATTAGTTCAACATAGTAAAATACATAGGGTGCAAAATAAATTTAATAAGCTCCACAGCAAATGCTGGTTTAGAAAAATGAAAAGAACAGAGAAGGCAAATTATCTGAGAAAGAAGGATTCAGTTAAGTAGATTAGCAGGCATTATAATGGAAACTGTTAGTCTTAAAACCTTCTTTTTTCTTGTTCTTAGCCTATTGTAAACATCTGCAATTTTGGTCTAAAATTCCAAAATAGAATAAACCAAACAGAATAAAGTTACTGAAAAGAAATCAGGAAAATTAGGCTGGTGTTAGAAATAAAAACTGCCACCCTCAGTAAAGTACAAATGTAAAATAACAAATGCTCAGAAACATTTATCTTTTTGTATAGAAAAGTGGCATATCAGACACATTTACAACAACAAGAATGAGCTTGTGTGCCATAAATTTCAAGCTAGCTTGAACTTTATTTAGTCCTATACTTCATCCCTGCTCCAGTGAAGTCAATTGGAGCTTTGCCCTTGAATTTGACAGCAGCAAGCTAAGACTTTAAGTTATTGTAGATGGCATTATAGCTTGTTTACTCACTGTCTACCAGCAAAACCAACACTGATGCCAGTAAACATTTTTAAATTAAATAATTCCTTTCCTGGAGGGGGGGGGGGGAAATATATGTTGTTTCCTTAAATCTGACAAGCACTTGGACATTTTGCCACTTTGTCTTCGTTTATATTTTCCTAAGACGCCCTGAATAAAATTAAACATTTTGGCAAACTGCAGTAGCTCAGAGTATCCATTTTACTTTGTTTTCCTCTAAAAAATATCTACCAACACACATTTCAGGGAATTAAGTATAAAAACATTGCTGGAATTTATCCTAATAGCTAGACACTTTAAAAATACAAAATTAATGTTTATACAGCAACATATTTGTGTTTCTGTCGTGTGTGTGCATCCCTAAAATATACATGCTTACAAATCTGGATATATTTTTTCTGTATGAAATGGAGAAGCTTTAAGCACTTAGAACATGTGTAGCATAGTAGTGTTTCTCCACCTTTTTCAACCACACCATTGCTGCCACTAGCCTCTGCTCCAGGGCCAGGGTTCATTACTTCCTCCTTGCTTTCTCTCTTTGTTTCTTTGTCTCACACTTGCTAAGAGCTCCAGTAATGTTGGCCGAATGCCCAAACCAATAATCTAAGTTGAACTCTGCTGTCATAGTCTAAAACTATAGGGATGTCTCAGTACTATGCTCTTTAGGGCTTCTGGTTCTCTGTAAACATAGTCCAGAGTAAGTCAAGATGGTCAATCACAAAATCGGGAGTGACTGAGGAGAGATTATCTGTGCTCTAAATCATGCTGTGTCTTTTTTGGAACATAATTATACTTCAGTATGGACAGAGATCACACTATTTGTGGACTGATTAAAAAGATGCAGTAAAAAACCCAGATTTTTTTTTCTTCTAGTCTTGAATAACTCAGCCATAATAATGTTACCATAAACATCAAGTACATACGAAGAATTTCAAGAATCCTACTTTTCGTATTAAATACAAAACATGTAAATAAACTCTACATTCAAGTGTCATGCTTTTTCATAATTTCCATAGTTGTGAGAGACTGAAATAGTTAATTGCTTAAACATTGTTAAAATCACTAAAAGGCTTTTGTCGACTGTAGCAAATTGTGCAAAGAAGCAACTGTGCGCTGAAGCCCACCCCACCCTGAATACGTCTACTAATTTGGACTGTGAAGGGAACTTGAGATAAGATAAAGATGGTACTGTTGTCCAACTATCCTAGGAGAAGAATGTATCCACAAGTGTGAGAGACTGGAATGCTGATGGCTCAAACAATCAAGGTGCAAGCTGACGATGTGCCGAGTAACCACCCATATGCTGAATGCGGGCACACCCGACCTTTGGAGCTACAAGCTGAGTGTCGAACAAGACAAGGAAAGAGGCAAATCCTGCGAGGTAGGGTAGTGTTTCTTTGTCCTTAAACAAATGACTCGGCTGTGATAACTGTCTGGGGAAGCATCAGGACAATTCACACCTAGCCTAAAGATATTAATCTCTGCTGATGGGCCATAATGGGCCATAATGTACTCAAAAGCACTGATGTAACAGGTGGCTGTAACATCTTAGAAGATGCCAGATTCCAGCAATGTCCTGTGATCCAATATTGCATCATCCGGCACAAAACTCCCCACCACAGGGGAGGTACTGAGACATTCCCACCTATCCTAAGCATAATAAACCCCCTATCGACTCTGTGTTTCATGGGCTTTTTCCCTCACTGCCTTGGGCTTCCCTTGACGATCCAGACTGCAACCACGACTTTGATGAGACTGGAACCTTTACCACTGAGAAGATCATAAGAAGATCAATGGGATGCCATCAGAATCTGTGAAGAGGTTATACTTTTTCTACCTAATCTGTCTCTCTGTCACTCTCTTTCTCTCCCCCCACCACCTTTTTTTCTATTTCTATCTCTACTTCACATTTATGTTAAATAAAATTCTGTACTATTGACTTCAGCATATGGTCTCATTTACACCTTAATTCGGGCAGACACAATAAACAAAGAGAACATAAAGAACAAAAGAACATTAAGAAATTTAAAGAATGTAAATGTGATGTTCAGTGCAGTTCCATTTGGATTAACAGATCCAAATGTACTGCTATTGTAATGAAAGCATCTAACATCTTAACTCTGAATTTGTTTCTGCCTCAGTAAGCATGAAGCATTACTTTTGTTTAGACTGTTATATTCCTCAGAAGTAGCTGAAAAGCAATCCTTACTCTAAAAATATTGTATGTACTGCTTTCCTTCACTTCTAAGAACTTCTTTTCTAAATCCTCTAAACACTGTCTCAGTGCTCCAAGGGGGAACACTCTTGAAGATACAGAATACAGAAGACGAACAGCGTTTCAAACATCACGTATTGTGTTAAGGCCTTGCACTCTATTTTGTATTGTAACTGTGTAACTCACCCTATCTGTTCATTCAGAGAAGGTACTGCAGAACTATCCAATAAGACAGACTTATATGCATGTTTTAGTCTCTTCTTTTTTCTTTTTTTTTTTTAACAAATCAAATCTTTCTATAGCTAAGTTAAAAATTATTAAAACTATATTCTAACTTTCAAATAATGCAAGATCAAAATAAATAGTGAAGATTCTTATATTGATTATTTATTTCCATTTACAATAAAGAAAGGGGAGGAAGATACAGTGGAATTGAAAAGTTGGAGCAGAAAAGAGCTTGATATGGTTGCACAAATATTTTATGGAGGATAAAAAATTTGAGCTCTCCCTTTGTGAAACTAAGTTGGGCTAATACAGGTGTGCAAATTTGACTCTCATTATTAACTGCCCAAAAGGAATAGATGATGTTTACGGGGCTGACACTTGCAGAATTCCTTCTTCTGAGGAACCAGATTTCATTGGATTTTTGATCCCCTGGTAATGGTTGCAGTGGATGCTGAGGAAATATATTTCCACATTGACTGATAAATGAAGGGAGCCTTACCTTGTCCATTTCCCAACAACCACCAGTATCTGGTTGGCCCCCAAACCATGAACAGTAAGAAAAACTCCCTTTTTTTGAAGGTAGATATAGTCCAAACTTTGGTGCATGTACATTTAATCCAAAAAAGTTTATTTTTTCATTCAAAGGAATCACCTTCCAGTAGGCCAGAAAACACACAGCAGGACAGAAACTTAGCAACAGCAAGTTGTAATTTAAGGACAGCTGTTCGTATCAGTCCATGAAATAGACTGACATTACCAGGTCATTGTTTCGCTCACTCTATCCCTCTCCTTAACCCATTCAATACCTCTCCCTGCTGCCCTGAAACAATCAGCTATTATGAAATCTAATATTAATAATTTAGGTGTTTTAGCAACTTTGCTGTCTTACACTGAACTCTGTCAAGCATTAGAAATCTGGTGTCTTTTAATGCTGTGCCTCAAAAGATGAGAGGTTTGCAAAAAGTAACCTCTCATGCCTGGCTTATGTGTAACACTGTAGAAGATAGCTGAGCCTCAGCCTGCTATTTCTTGAGATGTCTCTTCAGTGCCCATTTTGCTTTCTGGGACTCCAGGTGTATGTGGAACAGCTATACCCAAGGCTCACTTGCAGCAAGGAGTTGTGACAAGGATGATGAATGAGTGAATCACTGTGCAATAACAGAGAAAAAGCAGAGCAAGAACGGTGGTGGGCATAAAAGGAGACAAGCCTAAAAGGGAGATGCATCATCAAACAAAAGAGTTCAGCTGTTTGAAGTGCTGCTTTCTGAGTATAAGCGTGTTAATTCACGTGGCCACGTGACATCACTACAGTACAGGGGAAACCATAAGGAGTTGTGGGGGATCAGAATATATCTAATACATTTTTCCTCAGTAAATAAGAGGAGAATGCCTTAGAATGTTACCCACACTGATAACAGTAAATTGCTCGAGTAGTAAATTAATTATTTTCAACAGTTACCACAGGGTAGTTATAACCAGAGGACAGAAGAATTCATATTATTCCATAAATATTCAGAAGATGAAATGTGCATTTAATGCATTCTCCACCATTATGATGTTCCTGCTCCATTTTCAGTTGTGTGTATCAGTGTAGGTCTGTTGAAGTTTAAGGAGGCACACAGACATGTTTCAGGTAAAGAGATTTCCCTGTAATCTGTAACACTTAAATGAAATTTTATTCTGTTAAATGTAACTTCTTAGAAATATAACACAGCTCAAATAATGAATTAATGTTTTGAAATATAATTTCTCATATAGAATTTATGATACTTTCCCTATAAAGTATTGTAGATACAGCTTAAACTAATAATGATGTTTTGATAACTTGACTGCAGTGGGTGCAGGTGTCAGCACATGGAACAGCTCAGCTGACAAACACAGGAGGGTATTTATTCTCAACAAAGAGATGCTGACTAATGCATGTGAGAGAGAAACTGCTGAAGTAAATATAGATTTAAAAGACATATGTGTATATCATCATACTGGTACTTAGTATGGGTTTAGGCTAATTGAAACCCCACTAAGATGATTTAAACTAACCTGTCTAGCTTTGTCCTAAAATGGATTAGGAGCCTTCACACAACCTGCTAATGACATCCAGCTATTAATCCACTTGAGCTGACAAGTTAGTATCAACCAATATTGAACTATAATGTGTTAGTGGAGAACTCCAAATCCTTGTGATTATTGACTTAATTGGATAAAAACGGTATATCAGATGTTCTGGGAGCAATTTCTTAGGCCTCAATTAATTACAAGGCATGGGCAATGCAGTCAAAACCAGCTACCAAATTGAAGAACTGCATGTATTTATTAAAAATAATCTGTTTACTTTGCACAGACAAATAGTATTGCCCAGAAATACTTTTTTTTTTTTTTGGTCTGGTGCTTGAAACATAGGTCATATTTGGATTTTTTAGTAATCAGGACTAAGGATTATTTATTGCAAGGAGTTCCTTTAGTAAATAATTAAGGAAAAAACAATATTTACATTAAAAATTAATAATCTGGAAGGAACAAACTCATGTGAAGAAATCCATCTATGTAAGGACTACATAAGACTTGCAATGCCTCTGCAGATCAAAAAAGGGAAAAGAGTTTTGTCTCATCATCTGTAATGATGATGTCTTAAGTACAAGCTCACAACAGCAGCAATGAATATGTGTACTAACTCATATATAACATATAAATTCATCTGAAATATCATGGACAGGCTTAAATGAGAATTTCAATTAATAGCATTTATGCAATTACTGTAGATGACATTTCACCCGAGGGAACAAAAACAGAAGAAGGAGCATAACACTCCTGCTTGAATGGCCCTGACAGCACTCAGTTCTTGCCTGTCCCAGCCCACCACCTAGGACACCTGGGGGAACCCAAGATGGGACTTCCCCCACCCTGCCCACAGGGCCCCATGTCAGCCTCCCGGGACCCCCCCCATCCCACCAGTGGTCTAGAAGTCCATGTCAGCCCTCAGGGCTCTCAGCCCCTGCCCCAGCAATGCAGCAGCAGGACCTGTCTTCAGCTGCCCACAACCCTCCCCAGCCCCTGTGGGGCCCCCCTGCAGCCCCATGTCCCAGAATGCCTTCAGCCCATTCCCACGCCCAAAAAGTTGCCTGATGTCCAGGGCTGTCCCCACCACTGCCCTGCTCCTGGCTGGGGCTGGAACAGGCAGTGGGTGCCAGGCCCTGCCCTGACAGACTGACATGGTGAGCCACAACGTTACAGTCACCCAGGGGCCAGCCAGGTTGCATGGCACTTTGTCACCTATGCAAAAATATCCTTAGTAATATATTGCTAGCGATTTTAAGACATCTTTCAGGAAAAGAAAAGAAACTGGAATTGGTGGAATTGTTGTAATCAATAATTTACTTAAATGTTGGGAAAAAATATATATTGACTAGTAGTACAATAATATTACTCTGCATATGAGTTAGTTTGCTATTAATTGCATCTACAGATATTCACAGAAGATACTTACTGAGCAACAACAGTAAAAAGCAGAGATCATAAGACACTGCAAAATTTTAAAGCATAATATAGGCAGGCCTTAGGTTCCTACATCCAGTAACAGAGTAATTGACACACTGAATGATTTGTGGGTACCACTGAATAGAAACACACTAAAAAAGAAGAGCAGGTGCTTCTCTCAGCACTTCTTAATAACAATGTGGATTTTATGAACATTTTCAGCCTGTTCAACTCTAAATTAATACAATTACAAACCTATAAGAATTCCCTGAGACAGTTAATTTTATCAAAAATATTTTACTTAGTTGACAAAACTGACTTTCAGATTACAAAACTAATACTGTATCCTATTGATGGCCAAAGAAATTTGAAAAATCATTAAGAAGCCAGATACCATTAATGGGTTAGGTAGCAAAGCAAAAACTTGGGAACAAAAAGATATTAAACTGTATTAAATTTGAGAATGAAACAAAACAATAATTTTACTTGGACAAGCAGTATTTCTATTATGTCTTTTTATGCCAGGATATTGCATGCATTGCTGGAGTGGTAGAACACTGGCATAAAGCACAAAGTGGGAAAAAACAGCAAGAAAGAGTAGGTAGAAAAATGAAATTATTGCTTATCAGCTGAAGCCTCTGATGCAGGTAAGATATGTTACCAAAAAACAACTGCAATCAAAATCAGGATGTTCGTACAGCCTCTCTGTAGTCTTCACACTTGGTGATTTGCAAACAAAGATTCCAATTTGGGAAAAGAAGTTTAAGTGCTGCAGTGCTCCAGTGGCATGGATTCAGTCTTACATGCAAGCAGTGAATTTACTGATGAGATTTACACTTGGTATAGTTCCTTAAACTAACTAAAAGGGAATTGAGTTTTTCATTGTTTAAAAAGCTTTCATGTAAAAAGGATAGATAAACATTTTTTTTTTTTTTTTCAAAAAAATGGAGCAGTCTTTTTGTTCAACTGTAATATTATTAAGGAAAGCCAGTAAATGAAATGCCAGTATGCTCAAAGGAAGTAATTTTTTTAAAAACTTTGGAGTTTTCCAGTTCTGCATTTCTGAGGAACTTGGATAATTCATGTGCCTCTGCTACTTTTTGTTTGCTTTATAACCAGATAGCTCTAAGGTCCTTGCCACCCACTCCTTTTCAAATATGATAGAAGAAAAATATTCTGAACAGAGATTATTTAAAGGTATCTCCATGGTACAGAAAATTCAGGCCCTTATGATAGACATCAAGTATCCAAAAAAAGAGACAATAACTTCTGCCTCTGATTTTTGACAGAAAACTTGGTACTAACACAAACAGAGCAAAAAGTTTTACAAAATTTTGTAAAATCTTATCAAACTGTTTCACAGGGAGACAAAAATATTATAAACTATTCTCATCAAAACTCTTATTTTATACACTACTCTGTCTTCCATCTGTAATTTTAAGATATGAGAAAAATATACTTCCAAGTGTAAGCCAGTCTTATAGTACCTGAGGTCTCTGAGTCATGGAGAGGGCCTCACTCTAGTATGGTTTGCAAAGGCTATCAAAGCTATGTTACATGACTGCAAAGTATCTGTGTTTCATTTTCTTACCAATTCATTTACCATCTAAGATCTTAGCTATATCCCAGAGGGACAGTTTTATTATATTTAAAGGGGGCTGGACAGAGCCAGCTTTCAAAATGGCTTTTAAGAAAGCAAACGCAACTCGTCTAAAAGTACTAGAGTGTCCTTGTGAAAGTGCAAATTTCCGTTAAAAGTTATCCAAATAAATGAGTAAACATATGCACTTCTGTAGGGAAAAATCAAAGTGAAAAAGTTGGATAAAGGAGGTTACAAATATAGAAATGAAAATTACTGTGTCATCCAAAAGACAATGAAGCTTTAAAGAAATTATATAAAAGTCAGTTAATAGAACATTTTCTAAAAACCACAGTGTAACTAAAGCCAATAAAAATAAAGACAGTTGTTGAATAGGAACAGATACTAACTAGATATTGTAAAAGGTAACATTAACATTACAATTTTATGGTCTGACAAATCTAAAAAAACTCCAGCTCTTTTAACATTGACTGATTTTATCAGAGATAAGGTTACAATATTATCACAATATTGCACACTATTTTTCAATCAACAGTCCAGAAACAGTACAGCAGTGAATCACACATGTCCATCCATATTAAAAATTAATTTAGAATCCATATGCCATAAATATGGTTTTTTGTATTTGGGAGACAACAGGCTTTCAGGTAACACCCCCAATATCCTGGAACCCATCTAATATGGTTCGAACTTGACATGCAAAAGGGCAACCACATCAGCAGTTCCTATTCCTGTGGTTCTAGAACTGCAGTTCAGTCATTGCTAGATTAAGGTCTTTAGTTATAGAAGCATAGAATAGTTTGAGTCCACAAACACTCGTTCACATTAGTAACTTCCTTAATGTCAGTAAAGGTATTCTTCTGATAAAGCAATGGGAATGACAGACATCCCTTGTCACTTTCTGCAATTATTATTAAATAACTGGAATAACAGGGTGGAAAGTCATAACAGATGCCTTCCTGTTAGTTTTTTCACGACTCACAAATTCTCATTAAGCAGTTAGTAACATCTTTACCCTACGAATTACAAATAACATCATTTAAACAGTAGGGTAGATGATAATAAAACTCCATTCCATTATCAAGCAGTATCAGTGTTCTCAATGCTATATACATATTGTCTTTACTCCAAAGAGTTTGCATTCCCCATCACAAGTGACAGATAATAATTTGGAAGACATTCTGATGGACCCACGGACACTGATGGGGAGAATACCATTTGAAACCTGTGAGATTAATCTTCCAGACCAAATGTTGTCTCAAATAGTTTGAAATAGTTTGTTTTCTATCTCTCTCTCAATTTTTTTTTTTTTTAGTAAGGTCTCAAAAAGACTTTGGAGGAAAATTCCATGTTGCAAGGAAGATGTGACCTAACAGTGATATATTTTTGGAATAATTTTCCTTTTCTTGTAGTTTATCATTGGGTATGGCTCACTCACGCAGGGGGACACATTCAAAGAACATACTGTAAGATATGCATACCTCATGGATGAAACAGTTATAAAAACACACAGAAAATTAATTAAAGCATGTTCAATTCAGAAAAGCCAAATAAAATATCCAATATGAAAAATTAGCACAAATATAGAATGAAAAATTAAGAATGGGGAAAGACAATAAAAAATAAGAGGTGACAAAGTTTGGGGTGTTACAGGTCGTGGAGGGCAAAAGGCAACATCCTCACTTGTTGTACCTCAGTGAAAGTATAGTCTGCAGCACTGATGAGTAGCAGAACAACTACTGAGGTGATAAAAAATTGCCAAAGGAACTTCCCAAAAGAGAAACAAGCAACCACCATTAGGAATTTTATTGTCAATCTGAAACAGCTGAGCATTGGAAAACATAGCCATAAAAAATAAAATATAGCTTAAATCCCTCATTTGCCTAAGCTTGTATGAAATGATAACTCTCACTTTTATGGCAGTTATACATGTCAAGACTTTTTATTTGAGGCAAATCAAATAAATTGTTCTTGTCTTCTTAATGCCAGATTTTTCATGTACCCAAGGTGCATGCTGCAATGTGAAAGAGCTTATGCCTTCTACTCATGCAAGATGAAAGCTGCAGAGTCATGCTTTGCTACTCTGGGAATTTCATGCATCAGAGTCACACCATGAATAATGGAGGGGAAAGGATCTGGTTGATACAGAGGGCACAGGTGAGCTCACTTTCAGAGCTTAGCCTTCTCAGGGAATCATCTTCTGAGCTCAGAGGTGGTGTTTTGAGGGCACCCAGAGGGGACCAGTATACTTTGTATACTCTGATTGATCAGGAGATTTTGTCCGAAGAGAACTACTGAGTATGCTGTAGTTGGGCACAGTAGATGGAATCATTAGATCTCTACATAATAACAAGCAGCAGTACATCATACTGACTTGGTATTCACAGCCTGATTAAGAGGCCTAGTGATAGATGAGAGGACAAGCCCGTGATCACCTTCCTTCATGTTATTTTATATACCAGATTGCTATTTTGGTCTGCTGTTGTAACCAGACAGCATTCATCACTTCATTCTTTGTATGCTCTTTGACCATAAAATAACAACCATGATGTACCTAAGAAAAAACCAAACCAATCTTGAGGATTACATACAGACTCACTAAAATAATTTTCCAGGGAAAAGTGGCTTCCACTCATATTTTCAAATACTTCATTTTCTTTGTCTAATAATCTCAGTCACTTCTCAGCATGAATTTGTACACAGGACTGTGTGTAACATTGTTATTTTTATGTCCCTATGTAGACTGATGAAGAAAACTTTTACTGACATTAATAGTTTCTATTTGTCTAGAAAAGCTTATCTTTAAACCCGTTTTGGAGGGCTGGTCTATAAGCTACTGCATTAAGGAAACCTTTCATGCTTCCACTTTATTCTGGCTGTTTCTTTGGTGCTATTCAAAGTCTCAATGAAAAGCCGCTCTTGCAGTTCTGCAGTTAAAACAACAAAGCACTGCCTATGTTTCTTCTTTAACACAGCTCTAAGGATTTATTCTTCGCTCCTTTAGTCTTCCTTTTTCTGAAGTTTTCTTGTCCTTTCCCCCTTTAAAATCTCTTTATCTAAAGCTGAATTAGTTTTCACAGCTGGCTGGCAAACTGCCATCATTTTCTGCTCTGACACTTATTTGTCAATTTCCACTTGCCTTCAAACTTTTCACTTTTCTCAGATTCTATTTCTTTTTCCTCCTTCACACACATACGGGCTCAAGGTTTAGTTTTTATTAATAGAAAAGAAGAGAAAGATCCCTCCTGGGGAGGAGGGGGAGAGAAAAGGATCAATTCTCTACAATGACCAAGGGAAAGCAAAAATACTACAGGATTTACCCACTGAAGATTTCCAAATAGCAAACTTTGTCTTATAATCTGATCTTACTTTCAGGAAGGGAGCAGGTAAATCTGCTACAGTATTTATGCTCTGTCCTAAGAGACAGGAAATCTGTAGATCTATTTTTGTATAATTTTGAACTTTTCACAGGTTACGATTTTTCTTTATTCCATCTTAAACAGTTCACTGAATTTTTAAAACACTAGGGATTAAATATTTATTTATTTATTTATTTTTAACGCTTCTGCCACCTAATTTCTCAACTGAGGGTGTATATAAATATTGCTAAACTACATATTTGGCTTCTACTCACCAACCTATTAAAACAATTTGACAACCTTCATTTAAGATATGCTACAGATTAATACATTTTAATGAAAAATAGAAACCCAAAATATTTTGATTTGCTTCAGTTTTTGAAACTTAACAGAACTTCTCTTATTCATATTTTACTGTAGATGGTGTGCTTCAAGCAAGAGATCCTATGAAAAAGACTTTGAACATCAATATAGGGGCTTATATAGGCACTCTGCAGCCATTATTTTGCCCACTGAAATAATAGGAATAGAATATATAGCAAAACTGTGAAGGAGTAAGTGTTCAAATAAAATATGGTTATTTTCTGGTTTTTAGCGTTTAGTTTTTAATCTCTGCAACACAAGAAAAAGGCAGCAAAAGCTTCACCATCAGACTGAGCCCTTTCCTTCTGATGTGGCTGCTATAGAATTATTATTACAATTACAATTACGGTTAATAATGATTACTATGCTAATTACAAATTACAGTTATATGGGCACTGCACCTTCACTTTCTTTGGAAGTGGAATAGAGTATTTCTCATGGTGCCAGAATGGAAATAGTAGGTATTTTTACCATCCCTATAGCCACAGCTTGCTGAGTGGGTTTGAGTGCTGCACACATTGTCACATCTTGGCAGTTTGAATAGATGAAGCAGATGAAAAGAAAAGCCACATCTAAAGAAGAGGAAAACAGGGTTATAGCTTTCAGTAGCCTTTCTTATATGTGAGGTCCTAGAAATTGGCTTGACTAACTGTGAAGTGGTGAATACTGGCAGCAGCTGTCCAGTAAGTGGAAACGTTAGTAATGATTACCCTTGTGGTCTAAGTTACTGAAGGGCAGGTCTCAGCTGACTTAAATTGCTAAAAGTTACAGCCTAATTAAACCTCACTGCTTGCATCAAGTATTTCTTTCTGTGCATTTGGGCCAACGTCTTCTGTCTCTATCATTATTTGTTCACTGCTTTTCCACTTCTACACATACAGCATCATGCCTTTTTTCTTTTTAATTCCTTCTAGTGCTGTGCATAGACAAATCTTCCTAAAGACTTAGAATGAAAGTATTTTACATATGAACCAAATCAGATTTAAAGGCAGACCTTTAAAGCTGAACTAAGTGAAGAAACCAGGCCAACAACTTACCTACATAGGTCTAATATTAGAGTTTTTAGCTATTTTTAAAATTAGAATAACTTAAAATTGACCTTTTTGGAAAAGAACTGTCATAAAAATGAATATTAAAATTAAATTTAGTGCATCATATGTATCTGGTGTATTATTAGACATTCACATTCTAACTTCAGAGCAATGATGCACTATTTCATTCCATTGTAGAGAGGTGAAGCAATTGTTTCAACTAGTTTTTTTTTTTTTTAAATCATATTAAGATATTTTGAACTAGCTTTGACTGGTGTCAATTTTTTAGTTTTGTCGTATTAAAGTTGATTAAATGAATTTAATATATCAGCAATAATCACAGTAAATCAGTATGAAATTAATATAAAGAACTTTAAAACACTCATATATTTTGAAATAGCTTTAATTGCTCTTATATAAAATAAATGCATGAGATTTTCTGGGATTAGAAAGTATACCTCTTAAATAAAAATTTTGAAAAAAAAAGTAGAAATTTTTCTCATTTTGTCTCACTTGGAGTTTTCAACAGTCTAAATGTAATTTACAGTTCTCTGATACATTAATTTTATTTTATTTCAACTTAGTATTTAATTTAGGTGTAAATAATTAGGAAAACACATTTAGATTTGAGATTGTAGAAGCCTTAAGTATATTACTTCATATTTCATGTAATTTTTTTGTAGGCTTGAAGAAACTATTGCAATTATATAAGTTGATTTACGTATTTTAAATTTAATTTGATCTATACATGCAATCCCCTGATCATTTGGCTGAGTTGTTTTCTGTGTAAAGAGCAGAACAGCATGATCTAGTCAAAGGTGGTATAACAGTATTTTGGTTTGGGGGAGTGGGGAATGTAAACTTCATATTAGTTTAATGGGTAACAGCTGTAATATAAACAAGATCTATATTGATCTGCTTGAGCTGGCAGCCCTAATATCATAGAATCAGAGCATTGTAGAATGTTAAGGGTTAGAAGGGGACTTAAAGATCACCTAGTCCCAACACCCTCATCATGGACAGGAACACCTACTACTAAACCAGGTTGATCAAGGCCTTATCCAACCCACCATTTTAATGTATTATTTTTAAAGTAATATTGTATCTATTTTCCTTAACATGAAACTGTAAAAATGACGATTCAAAGAGAATCACATTTAGTGGCTTTAAGTAACAATGTAACAATAAGTATTAGGTTGATAATATCTGTGTTTACTTACTTTCTCCATCTAAACTCAAGTTTCTTTTATCCTCGCTCTGTTGTTGTACTCCTCTCTCTTTAATTGTTTCTTTATCAAGCCTCCCAAAGTTTTCTCATCCCGCTTTGCCTTACTATGCCAACCTTTTCTCTGCATAATCTGTCCTGTCCCTTCTCTTTGTGCATTTTACTCAGTGTCTGCTGATTTAAGAATTTTACAGGTCAGCTGACAACAGTCTTTTTGCTAACCTGTTCCAGCTCTCCTCCTTCACTTTCCAATCACACAGCACTTTTATTCCATTACTCTCTCTTCAATCTCACATTTTTCCCTGTATGATCTCATTTCTCCTCTTCCCAGACTTAGTAATCAGACTTCTTAACTTTTATTTGCAAATTCCCATATATTTGGTTAATTCTTGAAGAATCATTGACTATAGGCAGTGAAGCCATATGGAACTTCTGCTGTTGACAGCAGAAATAATTCTGAAATTTACAGATGCCAACAAAAACATCCAAACACATATAAAAGTATCAACAAAACACTGTCAACACAGGGAGTCTCTAAAATACGTAATATCACCAAGGAACGTTTTTCAGATTTTGAAATATCACATACCAAAAATGACTTGCTGCCAAAGTACTGCTCTGAAATATTAATTTTATTCCCAGTTTTTACTCCCTAGACATTTCCAACTAAGAAAGTAACTTCTCTGAGTCCCTTTTTCACCCTCTCATTCTGAATTAACCTACCCTGCACATATTAACAAAGTCTATTTGTTTATCTAATCAAGTCACAGCTGAAAAGAATTTTCCAGCATTGCAGAGAACAATATAGAATACAGATTTTTCAGTGTATATTTCTTCGTTATCTGGGACAAAACTAGATAAACAAGAAATAAGGTGACCTTTCCTTTTAGAAGAGGGACTCTGACATCTTACCAAACTCAGATGGGAAGGAAAGTCCTGAAGAAGACAGAACAGAGAAAGGGAGAGGGACTACTAGGAAAAGCTAGGTTTAGGAAAGAAGCATGTACACAACTTACTGGATGTTTTTGTTTCATCTGAGCTATAAGATTACAGAATTATCTACTGGGAAAAAGGAGAACCGTACGCTGTGTTGTATCTTTCTCAGAAAGGTTATAAGTTCATTCAGAGTAAGAGAAGCTGAGATAATGGTTGGTTTAGGGCCAAACCATTCAAATGTTGATGGAAACACAACATTTTTTATCTGGAATAAAGCAGATAAAAAAATCTGTTCCCATTGGAGAATGCTTCAAATGAACTAGCTACATAAATTATGCTCAGAAGTCTCAAAGGAACTAATGAATCATTGCCAATTTTTAACTTATCTTGGAAAACTGAGAAACAGTGAGATTTGCAAATATTGCAAATCTCATTATCCAGAAAAGAATATAACACAGAATAACAAGCTAACTATCTCAATCATCATTTCATGTATATGAATGGATTTGTAAATTTGGAACTTCACTGGTAATGAACTAGAGATTGTAATTATAATATAAAAGAGATAGGTCCTTTTTTTTGGTTGTTTTTGGGTTTTTGTTGAAAGTTCATTTTGAATCAAATACTTGCATGTTATGAAATTTACTGATATGACTCAGTGGGATTAGAAACTGTTGTTTTGAAATTGATATCCAGGATTTTGGATACTTTTCCATGTTGCAGTTCTAATCTCTCTCTACCTATATTTTTATGGCCCTTGGAGGTTTATGGATCCTTAAAGGGGATGAACAAAGGAAAGGTTATGCATAAGTTGTATGAAAAGTAACTCAAGAAAAAAGGAAGTTAGATCGTTTAGATTTGTTACATGATGATTCTTATTTCAAATTCTTATTTCTTAGGAAATAAGGGGTGAAAGTTATGAAAATTGCTAAAAAGTAGCTAGCTTTATCAGTGTGTATTGTATACAGTTTGACAATTATCCCACGATTGGTAGGCTATTAAAAAATAATGAATGGATTACAATTATGGTAGCCCAAATCAAGTGATTGAGATTGTTAAAATCCAGAAAAATTGATTTAATATGTCAAAATGAAGAGGAATATGTGAATTAAAGAAAGCCATTTGTATCTACAGAATATCAAAGGTGTCTTAAAATAACAATGACTGGAACTAGATTTTAAGTATTCATAGAATCATAGAATATGTTGAGTCGGACAGTACCCACAAGGATCATTGAGTCCAGTCCTAAGTTCCAAACAGGATCAACCCCATGTGCCTGAGAGTATCATCAGTCCAGCTTGGTGCTGTGACCACTTCACTACGGAATCTGTTCCAGTGCCCAGCCACCTTTTGGGTGAAGAATCTTTTTCTAATATCTAACCTAAACCTTCCCTGATACAACTTCAGGCCATTCCCTCAGGTCCTGTCACTGGTCATTATAGAAAAGAGATCAGTGCCTGTCCCTCTGCTTCCCCTCACAAGGAAGTTGTAACTGCAATGAGGTCTCCCCTTAATCTTTTCTTCTCCAGGCTGAACAGGCCAAGTGACCTCAGCCACTCTTCATACAGTTTCCTCTCAAGGCCCTTCACCATCTTCATTGCTCACCTTTGGAAACTCTCTAACAGCTTAATATCTTTCTTATGATGTGGTGCCCAAAACTGCACAAAATATTCAAGGTGAGACCGCACCAGTGCAGACAAGAGCGGGACAATCATCTCCTTCGACCTGCTGGTGATGTTTTGCCTTGATGCCCCCCAGGACATGGTTGGCCTTCCTGGCTGCCAGGACACTGCTGACTCATATTCAACTTGCCGTCAACCAGGATCCCCAGGTCCCTTTCCATGGCACTGCTTTCTAGCGTCTCATTCCCCAGTCTGTACTAACATCCAGCGTTGCTCCATCCCAGGTGCAGAATCCAGCACTTCCTCTTCATATGGTTGATGAATGTCCAGTCCTATAATTTGTTGAGGTCTCTCTGCGGGGCCTCCCTGCCTTCGAGGGAGTCAACAGCTCCTCCCAATTTTGTATCATCTGCAAACTTGCTTAGTATCCCTTCCAGTCCTGTGTCCAAGTAGTTTATGAAGATGTTAAAGAGCACAGGGCCTAGGATGAAGCCCTGTGGAACCCCACTAGTGACAGGTCACCAGTCTGACATCACCCTATTCACTATTACCCTCTGTGCTCAACCCGTGAGCCAACTGCTCACCCATCACAAGTGTTTATCCAGCTGTGTGCCGGACATTTTGTCCAGAAGGATCCTGTGAGAGACAGTATCAAAACTTTACTGAATTCCAAAAAATTATATCAGCTGGCTTCCCTTGATCAACCAAGTGGGATACCTCATCATAAAAGGAACCAGGTTCATCAGTGATGAGTGATAGAATGGTGTGCCAAAACCTGAAAAAAGAGTACTCCTGGGATTGATCCCTCAATCTGCTTCACAAGGTGTTGGCTACAATGTACCACACCTGAATTTTTTTTACAGCAATGCACACAGTATGAGGAACAAACAAGAGGAGCTCCAAGCTTTGGCCCAGTCACAGAGGTTTGACATCATTGGCATAAGTGCAACATGGTGGGATGAGACCTGTGACTGTAGTGCCCTGTTGGACGGTTACAAGCTCTTCAAGAGAGATAGGCAGGCCAGAAGAGGGGAAGGATAGATCACATTCTCAATCTGAGCTTTCTATGCTTCTGTGAAAAGAGGGCTAACAAAATCTTTGAACAGATAGTAAAGAGAAATGGAGATGGTAAATGCTGGGGAACATATGCAAAAAACCAAAACAATAAACAAACCCTAAACAACAACAACAAA
Source organism: Pseudopipra pipra (assembly GCF_036250125.1). Classification (NCBI taxonomy): domain Eukaryota; kingdom Metazoa; phylum Chordata; class Aves; order Passeriformes; family Pipridae; genus Pseudopipra; species Pseudopipra pipra. The sequence continues at coordinate 35,933,313 of NC_087554.1, read as the reverse complement.
AGAACAACAACAAAAGCTAAAGAAAATCAAAAAACAACAACAACAAAAGAATAACAACAAAAGCTAAAGAAAATAAAAAAAAACAACAACAAAAGCTAAAGAAAATAAAAAAACAACAACAACAAAAGAACAACAACAAAAGCTAAAGAAAATCAAAAAACAACAACAACGAAAGCTAAAGAAAATCAAAAAACAACAACAAACTCCCACAAATAACAACCAAAACCAAAACCACCAAAACCCAACAGGCCCAAAATCAAGATATAGCTGAGAATCTTGCATTACAATGCGAGGTGTAAGTAATTAAATTTATCTGGTATATTGAAGGAAAGTTTAAGAGATCGGGTGAAAAATGAGTATAAGTATTTAAATGTGGGAATTGTATTTGACAGAACAGAGCTTTTTGTTCATGCTCTCAGAAACAGAACACAGGGTAATTACTGGGAATCAAAATTAAGGTAATTGTTCTAGAAATAATACACGGATTTATAAGGAGGTTTGAAAGGGTTATAGTTCCCTTAAAAAATTAGATACAATTTCATTTAAATTGTGAGAGACATTCTACTAGTGGAAAGTATAGAGGGTCCCACTAAATAATTATGGTGTCCTTTTTGGCCTTTGAGGATAAGACTCTGTAATCTCAAGCTTTTGGGCTTTTAAAAAACAGTAGAGAAAGATAAAGTTACAGTAGACTTTATTGCTCTTCACAATCTCACATGTGCATCTCAGAGCAGCACACTGTGTATAATAATATTTCATAATTTAGGCATTAAAATAAATGCCTGTAAAGTCAAAATGTTTTGCTTCACTTAATGTATATCTGCATTAATATATTGTGATTACAGATTTTTGATTTTTCCTCTCCTCTAGAGGACAGAATTGGTGATGTTTAGAGAAAAGACCACAGCTACCATAGTGTGAAAAAGAACTGAAACTCACTGTGGTCTTGATTTCAGTTAATAAAAATTTCTGCCCAGTTTGCTCTACAAAGCAGTGTGCAGTTTCACTTTCCTTCTAATCATGGAGATAGCTCATGCAGTCATATCAAGTTTAATTGATTATTTTTCTTTCAGGAAGCTGGGTCCTTTTGAACTTTTTACTCAGGATACATCTATGAGGGCTTTTGTTTTAGCTTGATAAAATAAAGTGCAAAATTTGATAAGCTGTGATGTCAGGCTAGATAATCTAATTATTATTTTTTATGTGTATAAAGCATATTAAAATATGTAAATTGAATGGTTAGTGAATCTGTATCATTAGGAATAACCTCTGTACTTATAATAAGAAGGTAAGCAGATATATTCTAAGATGATATTATAAATTATTCTCCTATGAGGAAAGGCTGAGAGAATTGTTGTTTTTTTTTTCAGCCTGGAAAAGAGAAGGCTTTGGGGTGACCTAATTGAGGCCTTCCAGTACCTGAAGGGAGCCTACAAGAAAGATGGAGAAGGACATTTTACAAGAGCATGTAGTGCTAAGACAAGGGGGAATGGCATCTAACTGAAAGAAAGTAGGTTTAGATTTGGTATTAAGAAAAATAATTTTTGCTGTGAGGATGATGAGGCACTGCAACAGGTTACCCAGAGAAGCTGTGGATTCCCCCATTCCTGGAAGTGTTTAAGGACAGGTTAGACAGAGCTCTGAGCAACCTGGTGTAGTGGAAGATGTCCCTGTCTACAGCAAGAGGGTTGGAACTAGATGGTCTTTAACGCTCCTTCCAAACATTCTATGATTATTTTACATAAAATGTTGTTCACTGTTTTTCTAGTGATAAGGCTTTTCAGTATCTTTTTATAAGATTTCCCTCTTGTTACAGAATTACTTCTGCAAATCTATAAGAAAACTACAGAAAGGTTTCTTAAAAAAAAGTCTGACAACTCAGTTCTCAAATATCAAAGAAGGAGACCTATAGACGCAACACAGGAATTCAGTGGCAATGCAGAAACACCTTTTTATTTGGGAACCTTTTCCTCTTCTTTCTTTTTGAAACTTAGGTGGTCTCTCCTGGCCCTTAGTGGCATGCCAGAATTGAAACATCAGAAGTAAACAGCAGTCCAAAAAAACTATTACCCAGCTGCTGATAACGAAGAACCAGTTTCTTAAGGGAGGTACAGCTAGTTTATAATAAGGTAATGTCCACAAAGGAATCCTCTCCTAATCTTAGACAACAATTGTTTTGGAGCATGAAGTGAGATGTTTTGTATTGTTTATGACTCCTCGTATTATCATATAAGTTCTTATAATAGAAAAATGTATTGGCAATCTCTTTGAAATGTTTTCAGTTCAAGTTCTCACAGATCAAGTCTTGACCCCATTTAAGAGTAGAGGCTGTAGAGAATCTATGAAACTGCTGTTACCTTGTTAGTCTTACTGGACAATAGTTATGACATCAGACGACAGAGGCAGTCTATTGCTCAGTTGCATTCTGGGCCCTGTATTTGTTTCCAAACAAAGGGAGAAGAAGAGGGATATTTTTGAAGATTACTCAAGCTGTTACCTAAGTCACAGAGCCAGAGGAAGTCCAACAGTCTGCCCTTTCCCAGCCTTATTATTCAACCTTGTATGGAAAGCTTTGTTTAGCTGTTGCCCTGAATACGTCGTTTAAACACATGAAGAAACTTTAAAATGTAGTACATATTAAAGGATGGCAGCAAAACCTGCATTTTTGTAAAAACTTTGTCTTTTTTCTCTCTAGTGTACACTGTTTATATTCTCAGCCGTGGTTACTTGATGGTAGTTTTTCAAGCTAGCCATTTAAGGAGTTAAAAATACTTTATTTCAGATGGCCCATGAAGTGTGATTGTCCACACGGGGAGATTGTTGTTCCCTGTGACAAATCAATGGATAGTATTTTGGTGTATTGTAGACCTGAGGCGATACTTGCAAGATGCAGGAACGTTGATAGTGATGTCAGTTGCAAAGGTTTGGGGAATACAACTTGATTTGATGACTTTGCAACAGCAGTCTTTAAATTAAATTTCCTCTTTTGTGGGGCTGCCATTCAATAACCCATTTGAATCAAGGATTCCTGATAGTTTAAGCACCCCATAAAACCTCCTTATCGTTATATTCTAGCCATGCTAAAGCAATTGCCATGCCTTCTTGGAGAAATTAAGATTATTTTGGCTACTAACACTTTTAGCCAGATATCATATACCGTTGTTATAAAGATTTCCTAACTAAGCAATAACATCCGATTTTGAGAAGTATGAATTTAAGATTGTTTATCCCAAGCATAACACCGATAAATTGTATTACTTTCTTGACTTTATTTTCTACTAGCAAATGGATTTCTAAACAAGAAAAGTTCAGTGCCTTAATGTAAAATTCATTTTTCCCTCAACATTTCAAGTCACATAGTACTGTTTAGCATTATGCTATAAAGGCTCTTTTTGGTAATGCCAAGCCATAGGACAAGAGGCAATAGGCAGAAACTGATGTACAGGAAGTTCCACCTGAATATGAGAAGAACTTTGCACTGTGTGGATGACTAAGTCCTAGAACAGGTTGCCCAGAGGGGTTATAGAGTCTCCCTCACTGGAGGTATTCAAGAATTGTCTGGACATACTCCTGTGCCATGTGCTCTATGATGAACGTGCTGAGCAGGGAGGTAGGACCAGATGACACTGTGGTCCCTTCCAGCCTTACCCATTCTGTGATTCTGTAATTTTTTTCGCTGTTTTGAAGTCACCAGTGTGTTCTTCTACAAGGCATAACCCTACTCCTGTTTTTGTGATAATCATACTCCTGCATGCAGGAACTACATTCCAACCTTATGCCACACTACTTGCCTGAGTTGGACCGTTACCACTCATAAAAAATTATGTTCCCTCTTGCATGATTTACCTAGATAAATTTGTAAAAAACCCCAACAAATTCAAATTTTGCATACATCCAATGAAAAATTTCCTTTTTAGGAGTTCATTTTTCTATCATGCATGTATGGAACTTTGATAGATACCAAAAATAAACAAGCAGGCAATTGAATAACAGTATATTTAAATTGCTTTAATACACCAGAAGCAAAATTGTTTCTTTATTTTTAAAAATGAGAATTAACCGCTTATGACCTCTGTAATTTTCTTGTCCTAAGCTCTTGTCACATAACCAATTACATTCATAAATTAATATACTGCGTTTTTAATGAAATAATTCCAGAAACACTGATATTCATCTCTGTTAAAAGTCCGTGTCAGTCAAACTGTCACCATTCTTGAGAGTCAACAAGTTTCATGATTATAGGACTCTGGATGGAGGGAATGAATACTATAGCTCTCCTGGTGAGATCTCGCTGGGAAAAGGGAAATCTTTCCACACTGGGTAGTTGGTAAGCTCCCTTGTTCCTGCAGGGACAAGATTACGAATAAAGTATTAATCTTTGAAGAAATAGGTCACCTGCAGAATTCATAAGATCTCAGGTACAGATGGTCGTCCAGACCAAATGTTTAAATCTGGAGTAAAATTAGAGCAAGTGTGATCTCTGGAGCCCATCAAACCCATCCTGCACCAGAAAGAAAGCATTTCTGAATCTTATTCAGGGATTTCTTAAAAGTACAGTGATCTTGTGGAATGATTTCCCTATGTAGTAAATTATCCTGTCTGACATTTATGTTGTTTATTTATTAATATCTTATTGTAATATACATATGCAGTAGTATTTTGTTATACCTTATATTCTGATATGCATTACATGTTATAAATATTGCTTTAAATAATAGTATTTATTATTGTGTTATTTAATCTTGTTCAAATCTAGGCTTTTTATATATTTTTTTCGATCTTATAAAGAAAACATTAATTCCAATTTAGTTAGCTAGGTATCCTTGAGAAATGGAGAGACACTTGGATCCATAAATGTTTCACCTATCTCACAGCTCTTTCCCAGACACCTTTACAAGACAACTCAATCTAAAACAACCTGTTTGCCTCCAGCGACAGGTGAGTGCAAACAACCAGCTTAGCCTAAAAACCTAGCTTTTAGATGGCTGAAGTTATATATCATGAAACCTCTCCCAATTTGAAATGCAGATTTTTCTTCTCCTTTCCCCTGTAATTACTTGTGTAAGTATATAATGTGAGGCTGAGAATGAGAATGCTGTGTTAGAAAATATTTCTCATTTATTTGACAGTATTTGTCTCAAGAGATTGTTGTTTTTGAAAGATCACAAATTATCAACAATGTGTCAAAAGAATACAGAATAGCTCTATTTTCAACAGAGGAAGGGAAGAAAAGCTACTGCCCTGGAAACAATAACTTAATTTGCAGATCTGTGTTGTTATTAACACTTGTATCTACAGATCCACACCAACTTCAGGAAGCTATCCTGAACTTATATGAAGGCATAATAGTGCTGTAGAATTTAGACACTTGTCTGTTAAGTGGATATATTTAGAATTTGATTAATGGTTTCTTAACTGAGAGGTTTCTTACCACTAGAGGGCTCAAAATTGCTGTGTGATTTTATGTATGAATAATGAATAAACATATATATACACCTATATACACATAAACACAAGGTATATACATCATTCATATGCATGTGCTTTATTTGTGTGTACACAGGTATGAACACATATATATGCACATACTTGTATTTTAATACATAATCTATTTTTCTTTTATTTTACAGGTTTTTAACATTTAAATAAATTCAAATCTTAGATATTAACAAAACTTTGAAATTCACCAAATACGGGTGAAATATTTATCTATTTTCATAATTACAATTTTCAACTTCATTCTCAGATGACTAGACATACACAAAATATTCATTTCATCAAACTGAATATTGAAAACAATCACATTAAAAAAAAGTTCAAACTTCCATGACCAATGCCTGCTGTCATCATATGTTTTACTGAGGTATGTAGATGACACTGAATAACATGAACACAGTTGATTCTTTCATAAACGACTTCCCAGAGAATGTAATGCAGTGTTGCAGAATTGATCACACCAACCATTTTTGTTTGATTATATGACTTATTCTCCTGGGAAATCTTAGAGGCTGTAAAGAAATAAAATGTTCGTGAAATGCTGACTGTCTTCTTTCACTAATGTGACATTGTAATGATGAGAGAAATGGCTTTCAACCATTTTTACGTAACACATGATCTTTGGAGATAGTGCAATCCAGTGACTCTACAGTAAGACAATGTAATGATGAATAATTTACCCACACAGTCCAAAAGATAGTTAACACAATATTTTCAGCCTGAGCTGACATATACAAAAGTTTGAGGTATCAGTATTTTCTATACATTTGCAAAATTATATTGATCTAAGTATAAGAGATCTGGTCAACAAACCAGTATTTCAAGAAACATGGAATTTCAGATTATACTGATTAACAATAATGTATGTTTCTGTAGAAATAGGAACACAGACACCAAAATATTTTACAGACATTTATTGCTGTACATAATAATCAATTTTGGATACTTTCTTTGGAATATTTTTCTGTGTAGAAAATTTTGCAAAAACAAGAGAGAAGATACTCTTTTTGCAGCCCACTGTTTTGAATGCTTGTAAAAATTGTGTTGAACACAATAATCTATATGAATAAAGACTACTCAGGTGAATGGGCATTTGCATAACTGAACAATATCTTTTAGGCATTGATACAGAATAATGTCTTTGAATTTGGCTGAACTTCATGTGGTTACTGCCTAAATTATCAGTAGTACACCTAGACACTAAAAACTGGAAAAAAGCTTAACATCCATTTTCTAGAATGATCATCTTTTGTGGTTTTTCTTAAATTGTTAAAAGTCGTACCAAATGTTTCACCTTCGTAAAATGTTAAATTCTTAAAAGAGTACAATAAAATAATTTGAGGGGAGGGGCAGGGAGAGTTTACATTAAACAGTATGCTGAAAATACAATTCTATTGCTATTTACACTTAGCTAAACTTTAAAGTACAACTTTTTATAGTCCTATTTCTGTTAATGCATTTACTTTAAAATGAAAAATATATGCAACTAAGCCAAGATATTTTCACTTTAAGCATTTTAACTCTTGCATGTGTTGCATTAAGAATTTAGCTTTACTGATTGTGTATGATGTTAGATTAAAACTATAATGTTCTAATAAAAGAATATCATCTGTTGTGCGCACTTTCTTATGTGTAATGCATTCTTAGTTTACCAATTAGTTGTCTGAACTTGGGAAATAATCTGCCACGCTGGATGACAGATATTAAAACTGGGATTTTTTACTGATTCAGATGTCCCACATATTCATCGCATCACCTTTAGTTCTAGGAGTAAGCTTGAAATCAATAAAGTAGACTGGAATGTGTTGAAACTACTTTTACTAGACTAAATTTAAATTTTTTTATAAATTTAAAACACATTTCTGTAAGTGGAAGATCCATTTCCCTAATGACACTCTACTGATGGCAGTGAAATTATGCTAGGGATTAGGGTCTATCCAAGTGGAGTTAGCTGCTCCACTAAGATTTTAAGAAAAAAACATCCTTATCATATCATGGCACTGTACAAATTGCTCTAGTGATTTCGCTTTTATATTATTATCCTCAATGAAAGAAGGACATCAAACTATTAGAGTGCGTTCAGAGAAGGTTGACCAAGATGGTGAAATGCAAGGAGAAACAGCCAAGGTTACTTGGTTTGTTGGAGCTTGAAGACCTCTTTGCAGTCTTCAACTTCCTCAAGAGGACCAGTAGAGGGGAAGGTGCTGATCTGCTCTCTCTGGTGACACGAGGAAATGGAATGAAGCTCCATCAGGGGAACCTCAGACTAGACATTAAGAAAAGGTTCTTCACTGAGAGGGTGATCATTCAGTGGAACAGGCTTCCTAGGGAAGTGATCACGGAACCAAGTTCCAAGGAGCAGTTGGACAATGGAAATATTTATTAATAACAATCATAATATGAAAATAGGAGTGGTTTTCACAAAGATCCTACATGATGCAAGATTTGTACCGGGTACAAGGAACTGCAAGTGAGGACTAGAAGTCAGCTATACTGGTGACTTTTTCTTATCCCCTTCAAATGAAGTACACTAATTTTAATCTGTTGGCATCAAAGAGTTTTCATGTGGAATGGGATATGATAGTTTCAATGAACATTTCCTTAATTGGGCAACATTTGACTTTTAATCTCTGCATAACATTTACATAACAACATAATCTCACAAATCAATTCTTCTCATCATCCATGAACATGTTCCATAATATTGTCATGACACTCTGTTGAGTTAAGAAATGCCAAGCATTAACCAAACATAAGTGGTTAAACTAGTAAATACAAGCTATATGACTGAATACATCTTTTTATAACCTTTATTACAAAAACCCAAAATATCTTGGTAAATATGGGGTTTAGGAGATTAAAACCCTTTGCTATTAACACATACAAAGATTAGAGTTCATTTGCATTTTAAATAGTTACTGACATGCCTAACAAGTGGGGGAGATATGTAGGACAAGATCCCGGGGTTTGGGATTACGGGGATCTAACAGCAGTCAATCCAAAGCAATGACAGCATGTGACAGAGGCAGGAGGTCCACTTATAAATACCTTTGTTGTGAGCCATGATGAATCTGAAAGCATTGTTTCTAATGCACAATGATCTTGTTTCTGGGTGTTTTTTTTGCGATTTGGTAAGTTTTTTTTGTGGGTATTCATCTCGCAATGACTCAGTTCTGCAGTAATTTTATTTTTACTGTTTCAACATATGATTTTTTTCTTCTGTAGAGGAAATAGCTTGAAGCTGTAAATGAAAATAAGAATGAAAAGTACAAACATTTAAAAGTTTTGAAACAGAAGCCTTCTTACTTGGCTAAAATATTACAAAAAAAATCCACAAAAATTTGCAGGAAAAATAATCAGGCTTCTTTTATGTACGTAATGTATAACTTTCTATATCATCATGTTTAGATCTGTTTTTTTTGTCTACATAAAGCATGACTATATAAAGATTTTCACTTTAACTTGTTATTTTTAATTATTGGAAAGTGCGTCCTTAGTTTTCAATTTTGTAACTGCTAAATTTTAAATTATATACCAGCTGTTAATTTGTTTATATATAATTTATTAAAAATGATAAATTATATGTTCCTAAATATTCTTTATACATTTTCCTATTATATATCCCTAAATATTTCTATGCAAAGTTATTTTAAATTGCCTGTCACCGGATTATGACAAGAATCTCTTTTATTGCAAGAATGCATTTCAGACTATGTTAATATCTTTTATATAGTTTCCTTACCCTCTCCACTATTTTTTTCCTGAAGTATTTTTGTCATTTTGAATGACTTAAACTCCCTCCAAATCAATAGAATTGTTTTCATCCAGTAGATCCATGGATTTCTATTTTCTGAGCATGTGAGTTGTCCCTTTCATTTTGGTCATGCAAACACTCACAAACATAAATAGCAACTTCATAAGTCTTACTGAAATGTAAATAAAAATAAGTAATATTTTGGAACTAGCGTTAAAATTCTATATGTTGTAAATGATTAAAGTAAAAATGATCTCATATTTCGGTACCTTTTTGCATTTCCAGTGCTACTTTTCACTGAAACAAAATAACAAGACGAATAAAACCCACAAGTCATTAATAATCTGCCACTATTTCCTTCTGGCTCAAAATGGTAACTAAATAATTCAGATAGACTTGTACTACTGATGAGCTGTCTGTTTTAACCTCACTGCACTAAGGAATACCCTTTGTCTGAAATAGGCAGCATTATGCCTAATCCCCATGCTTTTTCTAGGGCCAGATAGCCTTTGTGTGCAGCTGACATACAGATACGTGTTTTCATGGCAAACTCAGGATATGTGCCAAATCATTCTGGCCAATTTATCCTGGCAGTAAGTTTTAGCTGTCTACCCTCCCCCACTAAGAGATTTTCCAATTCAGGGGTATTTTTTAGGAATAAATTTCAAGCGGGTAGAAATGTAAGTGGAATCATCAATTTCTGTTGGTGAAGTAAAATAATTTCTTGAAGAACAAATCCTAACATATTTGCTAAACTCTAGGGAAGAATCAGTTAAACATCCCATTGTGATTTGATATTCTTAAAGGTAATAACTATTTCCTAAAATCTTACTATGCTGAAAATTAATTTGTAATCTACTGGCATATGCGTTTTGATATAGTAAGCATTTTAAAAGTATTTTTAAAGATCTCTAGATCTCTACTAGGGACTATTATTATTTCAATAATATTACTTTTCTTACTTTTCCGTTAGCAAAAATTCTACCATTATAATAATATTATACTTATAAAAGTTACTTTTGCTGAAAGAGTTTATTATTTGGAAAATTGATTATAGATTAAACAAGAAAAAAATGAGGTTCCTTGGTGGTTAACAGTAGGAGAGTTTACTGGTATATTTTTACTAGGATATAGTTGTCTTTAATGATCTCAGGTAGTATACATTTTATCAGTGAGCAAAATGATCAGAGCAACTCAAATTTTGCTACGTAATTTAATATAAATCATGATTACCACAGAAAAATCAGTACTTTGTCTTTATTGTCTTTTTCTTATTTTTCCTTTGTCCATTGTGCAACATGTTTACTTTTTCTCCTTGTACTCCTTTTCCAGAAAGATTTCTGATCTTCTCCACTGAAATAACTCTTGTTTTTCAGCTGAACTATAGCAAAATTCCAAAACAATCCTGACTGAGGTCCTATATTGTAAGACTACATTATTCAAAGAAGGGAATCAGGCTTGACAACAGAATCAAAGAAACTAATTTTTATGTTAATGTATCTTTTTTCCATACTTCATTTATTTTAAAGTTCCAAAATGTCGAACAAATAAGACACTTGGTGGTGAGTGGGCAAAATGACACATAAAATAGTAATATTATTAGAGCAATTGTAATAACAGTGATTGGAAACAGGTATGCTGATTCCTTGAAAAATACCCTTTTGACCATACTGTTAAAGAAATACCCTTTTGACCATACTGTTAAAGAAATAGTCAGTAGCATCTGGAGTGATATTCAATTTGTAGAAGAGATGCTTTACCAATTGTAATTGTCCTTTTGTAAGATAGTGACAAGAGGTACACAATCAGTAACACTGTAAACTGATGAAGCTACACAAGGAGATGCTTCTATATTGATGTTACATTGTTTCATTACAGTGAATTTACGCCTAGACTGTACCCATTTTAAACCTTGAATATCTATTTTTCTAGTAAAAACAAAATAACACACACACACGCATACACACACACAAATTCCAAAAAATCCTCCCCCCAAAACAGGAGAAAAAGCAAAACAAACAAAAGCAATGACCCAAAGAAAACAGAAGATACTACTATTTTTGGAAGGCAATTGAAATCGTCTTCATTTTCTTTCATTCTGAGAAAGAAAAGGTCTTTAGATTACTGTGCAGAAAGATCACCATGGAGATGACTTTTTGGGGTAAGTGTTCAGCCACTGGAGTTTCAGATATCCAGATCCACACAGTCAATTCCCCGTGAGGGATGAAAAATTATCCTGTCCTGAGGCTAACTTGTTTTTTTACATTGAGATCTGGATACATCCTTAGGTAACCCCTTGTAAATCTGACCTACGATTCAGCAATGAAGAACTGGGATCAATTCAGTTCAGTATTCCTGAAGAAAAGTCAAAAAAGTACTGTAAATTTTAATGAACTTTGTGGGAATAGAAGGAGACAGGTGATCCCTCTGCTGAGAGAGCAGAAATGGGTGCTGATTTCCTACAAACACTTTCGCCTTCAATCACCAGAAAAAGAATTTTGGCCAACATATTCATGTTATGACAAATAGTGTGGTCAAATTATTACTGATTTTAAATCATCATCCTCAGTTTCCTGGAAAAAGAAAGCTACTACACAGCAACGGTCTACAATATGTAGAGGTTTAGCAGTTGTCTATGCTCTTTTCAGTGAAGAGTACAACTATTAACACTTGGCTTTCAGCTAGGCAATGCATATAATATAGATAATAAAAATAATACAAATGGGGGGAAATAGATAATCAGGTCACTTTCTGTCTAATATGTGTTTAGCTTTTTTCCCAAACCCTGAATTTGATTTTCCTCAGATTAATATTGCTGGAATCTTGGAGAAGTTTCACTGAAAATTAAAACATTTACCGGTGAACAAATTCTGCAGTACTTAAACAAGCAACAATTAGATAGCTTACTCTATGACAATACCAGTTTAATTGATAGATTGTCAGTGGAAAGAAATTTCATAAACACGAAATGGAAATTAAAAACTTGAAAGATTTCGTCACTAACTGTAATTTTAGTGAAGCCAAAGTTTACTAGGAATCACAGCAATCATTCAGTAATGAAAAACTGGCAATTGTAGTACCATCATTTTGGACAAAGACAGAATCTGTTTTCTTTTACCTAACCAGGATGTTTAAGTGGTATCATTTTTATCAAATGATTATTGGGCTTTGTTATATAAGGGAAAAATGGAAGTGTTCATTCTGTTAGCCAGAAGAGAACTATACATCACCTCCATAAGAAACAGGAGATTGGGTCGTGTTCCACAAAGTGGACCTTATCAGATTACTAGAACTCCGCCTCAATTATTATGCAGATTTCTATTTGTTAATATATATGTTTAATTGCTTTAGTTTATCCTTCTTCCTAATCCCTTTTATTTCTAAGCATAGCTCTTATATCCGTGGGGGAGATTAATTTGAATGCTACCATCCACACCTCCACCAATCGAGAGTGATTTTAGAAATAAAGCTGTTAAATTGAATTTGTACTCCATGTCATCACTGAACATACTCTTACTGAAGTTATAGAATACCTCATCTGGTAGGACATGACTGAAGGAATCAAGACCCCACAGCTGCTTGAAAAGCATCTGGTCAGGTATGCCAATCTGCTGGCTGGAAACAGAAAAGATGAACAACAGATTACAGATTTGGAAATAGAGGAAAACTCAGACCTTTTAATATTTTCCATCGGTACTTTCTGCGTAGATATTACAACAGAGTGGGGGCAAGGTTGCATTACAGGCCTTCACAACTCTTTTTGCTTGTGCTTCAGACCATGAACGACGCAGGACAGTTGCCTGCATTTTGCTAAAAGCTGTTTCTTTCATTGCCCCCACCCATAACAAAGACCCAGTTTGCTTTAAACTCCCCGTGACCTCTGCCACTAGAGGGCTGCACTTTGTGTGATATTCCCCCCTAGACCTCCAGTATCACTGCTCCAACCAGTCAAATAAGGAGAAAAAAGTGTATTCTGAAGCATATCTGTAATAATTAATAGTTTTCTTAATATTAAATCAACATTTGTTGAAATGTTTGTTACATGCAGCTATTTGCTTAGTTAAGTAGAGCTGTTACTGAGACGCTAGCTGAGAGGTTAGTTATATGGTTTTAGCTAACTTCTTCAAAGATGAGCCTGTCTATTAAACTACAAAATACCTACATAAAGTACCAGAAAACTTAAAAAAGCTTGTCTAAGTGGGATGGGAGATAAAGTAGAGGGGAAATATTAAACAAAAGGCATTCTGTAGAGACTAGGGGAGGCACTTGTGAAACAGCTGTTAGTAAAGAAACAGGCTAAGGCAGGACAGACATCTGCTGAGTCTGAGGAAATTAGGTTTCAGGATTACTATTTTTTCCTCTAAGCTTATGGAAGCTAGATACACAAACAACATACACGCTGCTTATCATGTTAAAACCTTTTTCATTCTACACTTTAATATTCCTGCTGTTACCATGAAACAATACTTTTGTTTGAAGAATGCAATCAAGTAAACGTTTTATAAGCTAATTGGAGATCCCAAAGGGAGGACTTGCAGGTGCTGAATCCAATCAGATCTGTCACATAATTAAAATTGGTGCAGGGGGCACAGTAAAACAGATGTGGTCTAAAAATCAGAGAATTATTTGATTCAATGTTGCTTCAAATGAATGGGACATATTCAGTGACATAAAGAGAGCAGTGTTATAATTTATCCAGTTCCACTGCGGAAATTGACTCAAGATGGCTTAATTCAAACATCGTGGTTTTTATTTTTGTCTTCAAAATTTTCTGTAAGTCATTTGCTTAGTTCACAAATAAAAAGAGGCCTTTTAGGACTGATGACCCTACAAACTGGACCTGAGATTTACAAGTCGTGCGGTGCTCTTTCTGACTCAAATATTAATAAAATTTTTCACCTGAAACTTAGTAAAGAAAATGCAAGAGCTAGAACCAGTCCCCAGTTTGCTGTACCGTAATTGTGTCAGCAACTGTCAAGGTAACAGAAGCCTAAAATTTTATTTCAGTCAGTAAACTAAGCAATTATGAGTCAGAGTATCTTAGATACAAAGGGTACCTGATGAGTAAGAAGGTTCCCTATTTATACAATCATTTTTCTGACCATATATGTTATCAAATTGTTACTGAATCAGCTGCATCTATTTCATCTGCTGGCGAGGAAGCTGGATATCACATTCCTGGGACACAATTCCCAAAGAATTCATTGAAAGTTTCCCATGTACGGTGCTTGATTGAGTTCTTAATTTGTGAATGCATTTGGGCAGGAGCCTGTTTAGATGTTAACATGTGCACAGTTTAATATCCTATAATGAATTACATTCCTGTCTTGTAATTTTTAAGCAGAGGTGATGAGCTATACGATATATTATACACGAAATCTGCATTTTAAGTACTAAAAATTGTTTGGGGCAGTATTAATGGTAAGTGATTACTAAAACTAAGGCTATCTCCCAGGGAGCTCAGAATGGAAATTGGATTTCATCCACAAACAGCCAGGTTTTCAGCTCGCGCATTAGGAGGAATCGAGTCAGCAGCCACGCTGCACACACACGTAGCAATACGAATTTAGCACAGAGCATGGTGTAACGCAATAAACACATGTGCCTAAATTTTGTACAGAGTTGATGCTCCAGTGCTGACCACTGCCTCCACGGTTACAGCGGTTTGAAAAATTTCTTCAAAGGCAATTCAACGAGTCAATAAATAGCATGCTTTTCTGGTGCGCAGACAATCCCCTGAGCCCTGCCTCCCCCCTCCCCCACATCTTAAAACGTTTTAAGCTTCCACCTGAATAATTTCAGATTTGTACGCAGAAATAACCTTCACCGCAGCAAAACATCTTTGATTTCTCTGCGAAATACTTAGGTAAGAAACGCGGCTCTGTGTCGCACAGCTCCAGCTAGACCGGCTGTCACAGCATAACAATAATATCTTTATTATTTCCTCTACAAGCCTGCGCGATGCAGCCCGGCGCGTCGGAGGCTCCCGGCGCGGAGCGGCAGCGCTGTCCCCCGCCCGTCCCCCGCGGCGGCCGGCGGGGATGGACGGGCGAACGGATGGACGGAGGGCTGCAGCCACACCGGCCGTGTCGCGTCGCGCAAGTGGTGCAGCCAGCCCCGGCGAGGACGTGTCACCGCTATCCCACCGCCTCCACGAGCAATCTCGGCCGTCCTCCCACGCAGCTGCGGGCCTGCGAGGCGCAGCGTGTAACCCAGGTGACGCCGCATCACGGCGGGGACCCTCCCAGGGCAGGAGCCAGCCCCCACACACACCCGCCCCGCCGCCGCCCCCGCCGCAGAGGTTAAAGCACACAGCGGCTCCTCCACTCGCGTCCTGGAATTGGCGATGAGCTCCAATCCCAGCCTCGCTCTCTTTTGTTCCCATTGGTCGGATCTCCCGCCTGTCTTCACAGAAAGCCCCGCCCTTCTTTTTATCGCACACACACACACATATACACCCCCCTCTATCGCCCCCCCTTCCCCACCCGCCTGCCCTCGGACACCCCCGTCCTTCCACCCCCTCCCACGGTTCTAACCTCTCCTGCCTTTCGGGTTTCTGCGGTGCAGCAGAGGGTGGTGACCCCAACCCCCGGCCAGCCAGCCGCCCCCGGTGCTGGGGCAAGAGCGGAGCAGCGCCGCACCACAGCGGCAGCGATCCCCCTCTCCACCCCCGTGCCCGACAGTGAGGGAGCGGCGGGCAGCTGAGCCGCAGCGTCAGGCGCGGCACTAGGGCGGGCAGGGGCGGAAGGGGGCTCAGAAACAGCGTGAATCATCTCCCACTCTCTCCCTCGCCCACCATTTACACCGCTCGCTCCCTCCTTCTCACCCTCCCTCCTTCCTTCCCTCCCTCCCTCCCTTCCCGCCGATTCAGTCTCACTCGTTCTCTCTCCCCTCCTCTCCCACTCACTCTCTCCCCTCCTCTCCTCTCCCACTTACTCTGTCCTCTCCTCCTCCCGTCTCACTCTTTTCACTCCTTCCCCTCCTCCTCTCCTCTCCCCCATTCTCTTCCCTCTCGCCCCCCTTGTTCCCCTGTTTCCCTTCTCCTCATCTCCTCCTGACACTGCACTGCAGCTGCTCCTCCAGCCCAGTCCTGCCCGCTTCCCTCCCTCCTTTCCCTTCCCTCCCCCCGGGTGCCAGATAAACAAGGCGCGCAGCATCCTCGACAATCCCGATCTTAGCTCTACATTTTCGAAAAGGACAAGAGAACGGGACGAGCCCCCTCCCCTCCTCCTCCTCCCCCTTCCTCCTTCTCCTCCTCCTCCTCCTCCTCCCCCCTTCCCTCCCTGCCCCCCCACCACAGAAGGGAAGAGACTATTCTCCTCCGAGCAGCAGCAAACATGATGGCGGCAGCTCCCATCCAGCAGAACGGGACCCACACCGGGGTTCCCATAGACCTGGACCCGCCGGACTCCCGGAAAAGACCGCTTGAAGCCCCCCCTGAAGCCGGCAGCACCAAAAGGACCAACACAGGCGGTGGGTATATCCTCTGTCACCTCCCTCCCCCCCCCAACCCACCCACCTCTTCGCTTTCCTACCTGCCTGCCCGCCCGCCTCTCCTTCGCCCCCCTCCAAAAGATTCCCATTTCTCTAATGTTATCATTCATCAAAATGGCGTCGGTTTTCAGCATCTACCAGTCTTTTTATTTAATATCCACGCTGGGGCTGCACAGCCGTGACCCTACGGAGGCGAGGAGGGAGCACAAGGGACTCCCGCAGCACAGCTATCTCCCTCGCCCCTTTAACGATGGGCGAAAATAAAGGGCAGCTGGAGGGAGACGGTAAACGCTCTTCCCTCCTTTCACATCTTCGGGGTCGCAAGTTGAATTTCAGCCTTGTCGTGCGTTTTCCTCCTCCTTGGCCTCACTTCCATTGTCAGCGCGTACACGGCGTGTGTTTGCAGTGCCGAGCCGGGGGCGAGGGCTGGCTGGTGGCAGGGGGAGTCGCCCCTCGGCTGCGGGGACTCTCTAGTTAACATCCTGCTCTTCCTGGAGGAGATGAGTTATAACGGGACCAGCATCTCCTTTATCCGTTTGCACTGGAGTCGTCATAACAATGCACAGAGGCAGAGGTGAATTTATTTGCCCCATGTTGAGAGCAGCGCTCCGACTGTACATAATGCATGGTTCCCCAGCTGTGGTGATACGGGTGGGCACCACTGTCACACACAGGCACTTCTTGAGACGCTTAATAGTCTCAGAGAAGAGAAGTAAGGTGAACTGAGATCGTTACCTCTGCTTAGGGGTAAAAAAAACCCCACAGCTTTATGAAGCAGGTTTCATGATATTTTAATATCCATGGCAATGGGATCTTGCCTTAATTACTGAGGATAGCCCAAGTCTGGGAAACCAGCGTACCCTTATTGCCTTGCACTTCTTCAGAACCAGTTACAGAAAGGTCCTCAGACTTCAGCGTAGCTGGATTTAGCAGTGTGGTGAGAGCACTGACAATTGTGCAGTTTCCAAATCAGACTGGGAATCCTTTTTTTTTTCTCCCTTCCATTCATTCTATATGTTTTTTCCTGTTTCGATTGTGTGCTTTAACGCTAGTGGTGGTTAGAGGACTGGCATTGTCTATGTTGTCACCTTTTAAGTGTATTTAAAATAAGTGACTTAGGGTTTTGATCAACTGGGAAAAATTCTTCTTAGTGTCCTTTAATTAATGAGCTTAAAAGAGATCATTATCTCTTAAGAAGTGCTAAAGGAATACATCAGGATTACTTAGGCAAGTGATTCCATCCACACCATGTTGAGTTGTTTTCTTGGCAGTGGCTGAAATGCTTGGAATAAAACCCCACATTTTGGGTGGGTTATTTGGTAGCAGAGTAGTCGTTTTGCTCACTTAAGAAGAATACAGGCAATAGCTAATTGCTGTTCTCATGTGTTTGCTAATGACAAACAAATAGCTCATTAGAATTTACAATTCGTTCCTTTTTGGTTTTGTCATTTCTTTTGCAGCATTTTCAAGGAAGGTTGTAGTTGTCAGTAGGGCTTTATTTTTTTTTTAAGGGGTCTGATCATTTCTGCATGCTGTGGTTACCATTGGAAAAAATCAATCTTTGAAATATAATATGAATTTTATTCTCATTCTTTTACTGAATTAAGGAACCTATGTGTGTTCTTTATTTTGCTTAGAATAAATGTAGATATTTTAAAATGTCAAAGGCACAGTCTAAACATGTCTTGTAGAATGACGCAACTGGTTAGATGTAAATGCATGAATTAGTGGAGGAGTTTAAAGACGTAACCTTTTGTTTATTTGTGGGTCTGGGGAGAAAAAATGAGAATTTATAAGCCATATTAACCATGCATATCTCAATTTTTCAGAGGATGGCCAGTATTTTCTAAAGGTCCTCATACCTAGTTATGCTGCTGGATCTATAATTGGGAAGGGAGGACAGACAATTGTTCAGTTGCAGAAAGAGACTGGGGCCACCATCAAGTTGTCTAAATCCAAAGATTTTTACCCAGGTAGGTGAAAAATTAGCCAATTCTTTATTTTCAAGTCCCAAGGGACATACGTACATGTCAGTGTGTTTCATATATTGACAACTAGGCTTCCAGTGCAGCATTATGTGTCACAAAAGTATGTTATGAAGTGCAACAGTGAATATAAATGTTTTGTCTGTTTTGGTGTATGGAATGGACCGTGCTTGGCACTAACTGCTTAAAACAAGTTTAAAGATGTTTACAATGTTTCTGTGAAAGGTTATTTTAATTAACAGTGATTGCTTTATTTTTTATTAAAAAAAATAAAAATCTAGCTTTAAGGAACCAGTGTGACAGGTGGTGTAAAAATAATTGTTCCTTTGAAGTTTCCAGACATTAGAATGACAAATAAGGTAGAATGAGTAAAAATAAGAGGCTGCTTAGTAAAGAATGGGCCATTTACTTTAAATCCATTATGTACCTTCTTTCTTCTTCACTGCTTTGTTCACTGGCTCTGGAGTGAAGTAAAGAGGACAAGTGCCGCTTTTTAGATATTCTTTATATTATGTTTACCATGGTGGTGGAAGAACACTCTATTATAAAAGTGAAGTGCTTTAGATGAGTAAAGAAATTAGCATTTTATATTAGCTGTATTAATGCACAAGAAAGAAGTTTTTTTTAGTATTTGACTATTACAGTAATAAATACCTGAATTGGCATTTCTCCTTTATATGATTTCTGAAAAATGGAGTCTTACATATAATGATAGACAAGATTTAACTTCTGTAGTTGATTAATCATTTTTTCCCTAATATGAACAAATTAGTCTTCTTTAATTGAACTTTGTTCTAGAGGACTTTTAAAAAACTGATGCAAAAAAATAACATAGCTGACACTTCTGTGTTTTGATTTTGTTGTTTTGAAGAGTAACTGGTGATTTGGAATTGAGTTGAGCTGTTGGAATTGAGTCAGCTGTTACTGACTTTTTCTCTGTTGGAAAAATAAGAGTTGCTTTGCGTTTGATCTACTTTAAAAAGATGACTGAGTTCTGCAAAATAGTGGAGGCAGTTGGTATGGATGTAAACAGAACACTAACATTGGAGCATTTAGCATCCCTGCCCTCTAACTTTAGTGTCAGGCAGAAGTAGATAATATTTTATTAATGAAGAGATTTTGATCTATTTACAAAGATGATTGTTAATGTGGAAATTTTAATGCACCTGTTTTACGTCTCCTTAATGAATGTAGTTTGTAATGCTTAAATGTCAGAGGTTGAAGTGATGCATGTAGATTTTTTTTTTCCTGTTGAAAGTTACAGCTTATGAAGGGTGCTCATTTCCTTTGAGGCCTTGTTTACTTTTTTAAAAAAAAGCTTGGAAAAATGATCCTTTGTTTTGAAAGGTATGTTAGGGTGGAAAAAATCAATGTGGAATTGTGAAAACTCTAGGAAGAAATAAAAGCATTCTAAAGAGCCTGATTGCAGAATTAATAACATAATCTGGGTAAAGAGCTGCAATAGTAAATTAAATTCACTATCAATAGATGAAAATGAAATGGATTTTTTGCATTATACATGAGGGGTATCAGATATGCAAGAATGTTACAGAAAATTGGTGTTTATGAAGAATATTCCAAATACCAAATTACAAGCCTTTTCATTTTACTACAGTTTATTTACACTCACTTGGAAAGGACGCTCCAAAGATTAGATCTTTTGTTCAGTGCTCTAGTATGGTTCTTTTGTTTTCTGATTAAATCAGAATTACTTTTTTTTTTTTTTGGTGTGTGTAGGAAATTGTAAAGATAAAACAGTAGTAGCAGAACCTTTGAAAAGTAAAAATTAGCAAGCTAGAATAACATGAGAAAAACATTTATGACATATTTTCCCTTAAAATCAGTAGCAATAATATAAATAATTAGGGCTGGGAGGCTCAAGCATTTTCACGGTAACAGGTGCAAATGAAGTTCCAGTTTGACTTCATACAGTCTGCCTTGAATTTGCAGCTACGCTGTGTCATATAGAAAGAGTTTTAAGGAAGCTGGTGACTGATACCTGCTGAAGCATAGAACAGGGATGGGAAATGGATTCCAGCATGGCTAGCTCTTCTTAGTCTCTCTGCGTCTGACCACCAGCCCATGGAATTTTCGGAGGTCCTAGCATTCCCTGAGCTGATGGCTTTTGGGTTTCTTCCAGACTCTCTTGCTTATATAGCATTAGGGAATACAAACCTTGTGAAAGAGCTAAGATGAAGATACGATTTATTTTTCTTACAAAGTTTCTTAAACAATTATTCTGTTTTCCTAATAGGTGCTACTTAGTCCTTATCCCTGCTTGTGATTACAAATGTGTTTAATGTAGATTTTGCTATTCAATGTTCTGGTGTTGAAGCTTCTGTGAAACTCTTCTGTATTTCCAAAAAAGTTTTAGAAAAGTAAGTTCCTGTTTGGAAAGGAGGAAGTTGGTTATAACACAGAAATTACAAATAGTTCCCATGATCTAATAGTGTTTTTTCTTTCCCTCTGTGATATAGGACTTCAGTATGCAGACTGATTTCTGTTGGAATTATTTTTGTGCGTCAAAAGGTGACATAATTACTGAAGAATTATATGGCAGCTCTAATTAAAGGAAATTAAAGGAAAAACAGCTTTGCACTGTACATTTTAGTTTACAAAATAGGAAGCAGTATAAAAATATATTACTGTCCACTGCAGTCTTATTTTTTGAGTACACAATTTATTGTTCTCTTTTCAGGTTACCCGCTGACTTTCTCTAATTGTCTGGACTCCTGCAATTTGACTTTGAATATTGTGTCTAGATTATCCCTGATTCTTTACTGTTCAGGCTTGTCCCCCAAGATTAACATAAATGAAATTAAAATGTCAAAATATACCCTACTTTTATATTAAACGGTATTGATCCTTTCTGTAGAGAAGTACAGTGTGTATTGACTAGTAGGTTTTGGTCCAAAATTTGAATACAGATTTAGCCAACTGCATAAAGAAAGTGGCTATTCTGTGAAGCTGTTTTAATGTATGGTTTTGTTTTGAATAATATAAAAAAAAATTATTTCTGCTGTATGAAGCTGTCATTGTCTTATCTGTTTCTCCATTCTGCATTATAGTGACCGCCGGACTGAAAACTACTTGGGACATATGTATATTTTCCATTGCGAGCGCTGGCACACACTCTTGCTTTCTTTCTCTCACGCGCGCTCTCACTCCGCGTTCCTGCCCCAGTCTCTCCCATATGCACACACATGCACAAAATTGTTGCATCGCATCATGTTGTTTATTTTGCAACAGGATCTTGCCTGGTCTCAACTTGGTGCTTGGGTGAATTTGAGCTTGGTCAGTGTTTTTCAATTTATTGGAATATGAAGCCATACTTGTACTGAAATTAGATCATATCAAGAACAGAGATGAATAAAAGCATAATTAAATGGGGATAAGTTTTTACCGCTTTTAACAATATATTAACTGTGTTGTTCTTATAGCAGATTTCTAATCAGTAGTGATATAAATGTTGGAAGAATATAAAAGTTGTGAGTTTCCTCTCTCACCTTATGTAGAGAGTGTGTGAAATGTTGTGTGGCTATGTTGTGCTTGTGACTTGTATTTGAGATATTTTCTGTTTAAATATCAGATTTTTTTAAAACAGTCATGCGTTATGTGAGATAGTCTAGGTAATCTTTGTACCCAGTACCTTTCTGAAAAGTCTCCTATTCTGACTTCTAAAAACCTTTCAAACACATTGAATGTGTAAGTAATAACTTTACAGGAATTTATAATTAATAAGCTTATAGCTTCATTACTCTTATAAACTACTAGGAAGGAAAAAGGAATCATATATCAAGCTTGGTTTACCATTATTATTTCCTTTATATAATAAAGAGATTGTCATGTTAATTTATAACTTTTAAAAATAACAGTCTAGTAGGGAAAAGAATTTTTTAAAAATCAACACTTGAAATAATGTTGAAGTGAAATACTGGGTTTTTTTCAGCTAGGGAAGAGAAAAGAGTAATGGAGTTAGAAGTGAGCATGGCTTTAGTTATTAGCTGTCTGTTGTCATGGTTCCTTGAAGGGGTTTGTCATACATCAATAAATGCATCTCATTTTGTTCTTGATGCTTCTATTTTTCTTTTCCGAAGTGTTGACATTAGCTATTTGTAGACTACATAAGTATGTGTCTAAGATTTTCAGATTCTGCTGTAGACATTTACTTACGTGAGTAACGTCAGGGATAATGGCCCTGAGGAAATTACTAAATAGCGAGTAGAGATTTCAGAGGTGGAATCTAGAGCTGTGTAGATTTGTAAAGTAATCACTGATCCTTGTGCTAGTTTAAAAAAAAAAAAAAAGAGACCAACCACCAAAAACTCCCATGTGTTGATTGCCAGCTGTTCAGAGAGATAATTCTCAGTTGGACAGTTGTCTGTTGCCTGGTTACTGGAACAGAATAAAAAAAGTTAGCTTGTTAGCCAGCAGATCCTTAGTATTTTACATTTAAAAGGAAGCTGAAATTGAATATGTAACTTGGTAGGATCTTGAGATTGTTACATATCTAACTTGCCCAGTGTACTATCACTTAGCAGTTTCTCATTTGGTAGGCTTAGAGAAATTTTGAGGAGAAGTTCAAGTTGAAATTTTGCACATACTTTTTTTTTCTGCGTGTAGGGACTTATTCATGTTAATGAGTGAATCAACTTTGACATAGTAAATGGCTTTTGTTTGCAAGGAAACGCTGTGTCTTTGTCTTGTATAGAAAGGTTTATAACAACTTGTGACAGATTTGGAATGGTTAGTCTAACTTTAATAAATGATACAGACTAACTTGGTTGGCAAAATAAAGAAGAGAGTGAGTACAGCTGTTATGATGGAAATGCCATATTTAAGTTTTCAACATTTCATTGTGATGGCTTTTACCTAGGTTAGAATACAATTGAAACCCAAATTATTTTCAGTAGTTTAGAAAGTTTATGTAGATGAAGGTGTTCCTATTAACAGTATTGTTTTTTTGATAAAGTCAGGATTTCTGTAAAGCAATTTTTCATTTAACAAAAATTAAATAAGATTTTAATTTTCCATTTTTGTGAAGTTTGAAAGTTCCATACAATACTTCAGTGGTATTTTTCAGATAAATCTGAGTTTTAATGGATCTTTGACAGAGCATTGGTCTTGGAGCTAATATTTTAAAAATATAAACAGGGAATGTCTGAATCTCTTAATTGTTTTTCTCTTCTCCCTTGTGCAGTAAACAAAACATGTGTTCCCTTTTCTTAATACACGCAACCTGTAACAAGCAATATCTTTTTCAAATACTCTTTGATCTTGTTTGTTCTTTAGTTAATTGCATTAACTTAGATATTGTCCTCAGTAGTTGACCACAGAATTTATTTTGTCAGTGATCAGTAAATTTTTGGCCAGGGAAAAACCCATTGGATTTAGTGAATTTGTCAGACTGGCTTTTAGAAATGGAGCATAGAGGGCTTCGGGAGGAGGGCTTGTGCCTGATTACGGTCTCATTTCTGTCTTTGGACTCAGCTCTAGCATATAGTTAGCAACAACTATAAGGATTTGACTGGCACACATCTCTGAGACTCATTGTTGCATCCCACAGCAGGTGCAGTCAGCTTTGCAGTCCATCTTAGAGAGGTTAGTTTGTTTTTTAGCATTTATCAGTAGGCCAGTGGGAGTTAATGACTTGGTGAGGAGTATGGTAGTTGTCAGTTGTCCAGTGTTGGAATGCTGCAGGTAATTGGGCTGGACTGGTGAGAGCTGTGGCAGTGTGCTTCTCACATTGCACTGCAGCTGCTGTTGATCTTAATTATTCTGACCCTCAGAGCCTGCAGTGTCACGGTATAAAATGCAATATATATTAGAAATTAGAAGGCTGCTTTTCTGACTCTTACTGATGGCCGTGTTTCTAGGTAGGCCTTTTGGTTTTCTAATTGGATTTGTTTGACACTAGCATAAAATTCTTAATGTACTTCAATCTAAAACTGTAATACATTATGCTTGTTTATCAAATCTATCTGTGGAGTAATGAAGCTGATAAACACGTTTTTGAAATGTCACCATTATAATGGACTCAGCAAAAATATTTGTGTTTGTTCTGACAACAAACACAATTGTCTGTAAATGAAAAGAGTTATATTGTGTCTGGTATGAATTTCTGGTGTTGTAGTATGTTCTGTAGTGGGGAATATTTGGTGCTTGTTCTATCTAGCTCAGTCTTGTGGTTTTTTTAAGGATTTCTAGTAACATGGAAACATGTAAAATTGGAATTTGGTATTTAGCACATGGAATAAATTAGTGTGCTGTGCATGTGAGAGGCTATTAATTTACTGTAGAAATACTACCGTCTTTATTCTGACTGCATGACATGGCTTTAGGAACCTATCATGTTCCTTACATTCACCCTGGTATTCAGGGCCATTTTATATTCCCAAAGGAAATATCAAACTGTACTTTAACCTAGAGATCTTGTGTTACATTACAGACTTGTATAGCTCTATTCCATCCTATTTTTGTTTTGATTTTAGGGGTATCTGCATCCCAATTTGTGATTACACACAGCATTATAAAGATTAACTACATTTCTCTATTTTTAAATTAAAATACAAGCAAGGATTGTCAGAATCCTCTGCTTTAAATTTTCCCTATGTTTGATAGACACACTAAATATTTTAATACATAATAAAGTGACAACTATATAAATTCCCATCCTCCCATATTAACTTGTTTTCACTGTAACGTATTTGATAATTAATTATAGTTGAATCTGGTTGAGGATTAGGTGTGCTGTTCTTGATCATAGCCAAGCATTGAAATTCCTTTGCAAGAACTTAACTGATCTGATTGAAATGTCAGTTTAAGGCAGTCTTTGGAGACACGTTTATGGAAGTCAGCTCCCAACTGTACAATGCTAACATGCTTTTGTAACCTTTGAGTATGAATTTATCACTCTTTGCTTGAGCTCCTTATTGTTCTTTTTGACTTCTGAATTGTAGCAAATTTTTTGTAAGGTTTAAGTGCTTTGCATAATTGGGGGACAAAATTAAGTCTCCTTTTTGGAAGGCTGGATGTAGCTGTTGTAAATAACTAGCTATGTGACCAGAGAGCACTTGAAAGAACAGTGTATTTGGGACCAGGTTTGAAGTTAAACCTTGGTGAGACGATTGACCTGGGGTCAGATGCCTTGTAAGTGAGGAAGAGATACCCTTGTGAACTTATGTATATGAAAGGGGTTATGTGACATTAGCATTTGTTGGATATAAAGAAGCATGAATCTCAGAAAAAATTTCATATTTACCTGGTCTTGTAGGTTTTGATTGTGAAAAGACTAAACAGCTGTTTTTCATCATTGATCTCTCACTGCATCCTGCAGGGCCTGTCATCTCAGCATTGACAGGATCAGATGAAAAATACAATCGATGTGTTGACATTTTTTTGAGAATCACTCAGGTAAGATTACTTGTTATACAGAACTACAGTGAAATTCATGGCTGCTGCTAATGTTTCACCAGTTGGAGCCTTTGCATTCTCAATCATTAATTAAATTAGATACTGAGGTTCTCTGCATGTTCCCTTGTTTCTATTTTAAAAGCACTTTTTGTGCCTTGCTCAGTGCCATTTAACTCTCTTGTAATTTCCCACATAAAGAGCTTCACACATTTGTACTATTTTCCCCCACTTCATAGAGTGGCACCTGTTTGCTTGAATCAAGAACCATAGTGCACACCTCCAAAACTCTTGGAAGATTTGTATGTACTTTTTATTTTTAAGTAGTGACTTTAGTCCTCTTTAGATTCTTCATTGGCAATATGGGGAAGAAAATTCTCTGTAGAGAACCAGAGAGGCACAGCAGCAATTTATCATCTTCCTAGTGTGTTCTAAACTCCGGTTTTCAAATTGTACATGAAAAATTACAAATATTTAATGGAATATACAATGGTGGAGTCTTTCTTTTTATATCATAAGTTATTGAAAATATTTATATTAGGTCATGCACTGGAAAAGTAGGAAATGGCATGTGTCCATTAAGTCTGCTTTGTTGAGCATCCAGTGTGCTTATGAAATTAAACCTATATAAGAGTGTATTCCCAAAGAGTTGGGCTGTGAAGTGTCATGGCTATGAGGGAAGGGGGAGGAAAGACCAGTTGGGCCATATGCCAAAGTTGGAGCTTGATCTAACAGAGGTTTACGTTTTGTCTCCATCTGTAATCTGGCGTTAGGAAATGCCAGAGTGCAGGTAGGGTAGTGTATAGTACTAGTAGTAGCAGCAGCAGCAATTCAGGTGCTGCCGCAGACACTGTTTTGGCAGCAGCATTGAGCTGGAGTTATAGAATATTTATGTTTTATTGTAATCTGGCAGTCTACCAACAATTTTCCTGACGAACACCAAAAAAAAAAAAAAAAAAGAAAAGGGAATAGGTAGCTTTTTAGTAGTTTCTTGACCTGGATTTGAAGAAAACTGTGGAACAAGAGAGGCTCTTCCGGCATTCTGTCTGTGCTGATTTTTCAAAGGTCTGCAATGAAATGCTGCTGCTGGATGTCTTAAAGCTTTATAAAAATGATTTGTTGCAAGTGTTAGATGTAGAACATGTATGGGGTTTGTTTTCTGCCTTGCATGTGTGTGCACACTTCATTTTTTGTATGTCTTCTACTTACTGTATTAGATGAACACTTGGCGACTGTCAATCTAAAGTAAAATTTATCTTTCCCAGGAACTCTGTATGACTATATCACTTCCTAACTTCTAAGACTTTTACTATATAGTGCAACACACCAAAGTCTGCCAGTTTTTGTTGAGATTGCTCTTCATCAAGCAGCATATAATTTCCAGCTTAGTGAAATGTTAAAAAAAAAAAGTGTTAACTTTACAAAGATTCTTTTTCAGGGATATAAGTTTGGTTTTTTTGTGATTTTATCTATGGTGGTGATGCCAAGTGGTCATCTAGTATTTGCACTACTTTTAACAATAATAAAATATGTACTTTATAATTTATAAGGTGTGTAGTTCTGTATGGATCTACATTTATGACTTCAACATAGTACATTAGATGAGTAAATTTTTTTGATTCATTGATCCCAAATAACTAGAAAAACAGTTCTTTCCCTAAATAGGTAGGATTTAGAAGGAAAAAATTTGTTCCTCAGATTTTAAAGTCAAAGCGCTAAAAATACTTTTCAGTGTTTGGAGAAATCTATGTGTGATTGGTAATCTCAGAAATTGAGTCTTGTGTGCTCTTGATGAGAAAATCAATTAAATGGGCAGCTATATTTGTCTATCTTTAGGTTTCCTGTACCTTTGAAAAACAAAAGCCCCTCAGTTTATGCAAATGTTTTATAACCCTCTAGTCTAAGAGACTGGAGTAAATAGTAGTAGCAAGGTCAGTGTTTGAATTAAACTGTATTTTTAAATAGGTAATTTTTTATTTCAGGGTTTTTTAATGGTACTTAGTTGATAATTATCAAGATTCTCCTGCTTCTATATTATCTCTCCAAATGGCTCATGTGTTTGATAGTACCTACTGTTTAGAAAAATGTGAGTTTTGATGTTTAGAAGTAGTTCAGTTCTGTCCTTCACACTTTATTAGCTTAGAACTTTCTGATTTCATTGGTGCAGACATGACAAGGACACAAAATTTAGTCATCCATAACTGTAAAATAAGTACCTTATTGTTTCCCTTCTTCAACATGCATGTGCTCAGAATGAGGAAAAATAAACTTCTCATTGTTTATTCACTTTTTTGTCCTTTTTCAGTGGAATAATATGGCTTGTGAAAGACTACCATGCTTTTAGTGTTGACTAGTCCAGGAACTTATGAAATTTCATCTTGTGCAAAAATTCTTTTGTTTTGTAAAGAAGTCTCTGCTTGTAAATTTTGGCAGCTTTGTACTGGTTGTCTGAAGATTTTTATTATTTATTTATCTTTAAAGAGTTTGGCTATATAGTGGGTTGGCTAGTTCTGATTTGGGTGTATTGTTTCTTCCAATGCAAAATTTCAAAAGTGATGGGTTGCGATATTTCAGCTGCAATTACGACTTGATGAACGTTTCCTAAAAATATGTAGATAGTTAAATGGTCTCCTAAGACAATGGAAGGATTTTTTTTTCTGTGATATGTTAATGCACAGGAATTCAGAATAGGTGATCTTAATGCTTTTGGTACTAATAAGCCCGGAAATGTGTTAATTTGGATGCATTTTCCCTGTTAAAGATTCTAAGAAAGCATACAGGGGTTTTGGTGTAAATTAGTATATATTTGTAGGACTGGTTTTGTGTTACAAGGTTTTCATATTGTCAGGTATGGTTACTTGGGAGGTACAGATAAGCTGATAATGGTGATGGGATATTTGAGTGTGCTTAAAACTAAAAGTATTTCAGGAACTAATATAAATTTCATATTTGTAGAATGATCTACTTCAGTAGGTCTAGAAAGAGGTATGATGTTGCAATGCTGATTTGGAGGAAATAGTGCTATTAGTAATTATCTACTGAATTATAATGCAGTTTATTGACAAACCAAAGGAGAAGTGATCCCAGTTTGAAAAGATACAGATGTTGTATGTATCTCTAGATATCCAGGAATCCTTTTGAGTAAGTCTCTGTGTAGAGGGAAAGACCAATATACCTTAGGAAATTTGAGAACACTTTTTCTTTCTGTACTGAGTAATTTTTAAAGTTTCACTCTGCTTTAAGCAGGTTTGGTTGTGGTAATCCCTTTAGAGTGCAGTAGTTTTCACATAGCATTTAATTGCAGAATTCTAAGGGGATTATCAGTTCCTCCATTTCTTTCTCCTTTGCTCAAAAGCAAAAGATGGTTTTTGTATTGGATTCCCATATAGATATTTCTCCTAGGTAGAAATAACTTGTGTCATCTGCTTCAAAGTGTGAGATGTCCCCTACGTTTTAATTCTTCCTGTGGGGAAATATAGGAGATACTATGTTTATGCTACTTATTTGGGAAAAAACGGCCAGTGATTCAGTCTGAACAAATATTTAACTTCAATTTGTAGTTTTTAAGTTGTCTTAAAACCTGAAGTTTTCACTGCTACAAATCTTTAAATTCTAAATCTCAGTAGTAGTTTAGCATGTCTAACTTCTGGAAAATGAATAGTTTATTTCATAAGCAGTTTAACATGGATCTTTTGTGCTTCCACTTTTATACTTGCTGTTCAGAATAGGAACTCTGCCGGTAAAATATAGTCATCACTGATGACTTCAGATAAGCAAAACTTCCAGTGTTTAGACAGGGTGAAAATGTTTGGATTCAAGGATGCAATCAAAACCTGATGAATTTTTTCCCATTCTTTATGTTGTTTAAGGTCAAGTATTCCACTAGAGGTGAGCATTTCTCCAGTTCTCCAGATTGTTAATATATGCAGTGAGATACAATTCTTCCATCTTTCCACTGCTGATGTTCTATTACCTTCAACAAAAACAAATACAAATTCTTTCTTGCCTCTTAAGCATAAGGACTGAAAATGATAATTTCTTTCCATTTTGCCACTGCCTCCCATGACAGTGAGTGGAGACACTTGTACAAAGGCAGTAAAATTATCAGCAGTTTCTGTGTACAACCATTAAATTCAGGTAAGTACTGAATTTATGCAAGGTGGAACACACCTCCAGTCTACATAGTCCTGTACTAGTGTGTTTATTCATACGGATAGATCAATAGCAGTGTATATTAAAAAAAAATTGTCTGTGATTCTAATTTAGATCTTTTGTAGAAGACTTCTGTCTTTCTAGGGGTTTTCCTTCTTCTAGCAAAGGAATGGGATTTTCTTTGGTTTTTTTGCTTTTTTTTCCTGGTGCTTGTCTATGGTAGATAAGATTTACTGCTGCCTTTTCCTCTGAGAAGGAATGTGTTCTCACATTTTCTAGCCTTGCAAATGATTGTAACTGAACTTTTCTCAGCTGGATAGAGCTGTTTGAGTCTGTATTTGAACATATCTTTCTGCTTATATTCCATTGTATTATAGGGTGACTTTTCAATTATGAATAGATGTTTATCAAAAATAGGTGTATTATACAGATTATCAGTATGAACTACATTATTTTAAAAGTTCCTTTCAAATTTTAATGCAGAAATGCAAACCTTTATTAACACCAAAAGCAGGTCAAGTGATAAAAACTTAGTCTATATAATATTTTTTTGTAATTGTCTCATTCTTTGTGCTTAAAAGTGGCCTGATTTTCTGATCTTTATGTATAAATAGATTCAGATCTTTGTGATCTGCATCTTTATTTATAGACTGGCTTTTTAATATATTTGTAAATCTGTTCAGTAATTCCATGTAGGAAAATGCTAGCTTTTTGTTAGTGTATGCCAGTCTTGCTTAAAGGTCCATTTTAGAAGAGGAACACTAGATATAATCCAACTTGTTACAAATCTTCTTCAAACTAAACATTTACTAGAATCTCCTTCTATTTGCAAATAATTGCTCTTGTTACAAGCAGTAATTTTTTGTTTTGTTTTGTTGCACTTGTTTGGTTTTAGTTTTGAAAGAAGTCAAATTTTATACAGTATGAAACTGACTGAATTATCAAAAATTATCTAAACAATTACTAGGAAGTATTCTGTAAAGTTCTAATCTGAGGTGTTAAAAGGCATGGGTAAAATTTCTAAAAATAAATTCTTAGGATATATTTGCATTTCAGCTTAAAATAGTAATCACGAAGTCAAATTGTCCTATTTTCTTTTATTATACATAAAATGTTTTGACTTAGAAGGGTTGTTTGGACATTTTATTGGGGGAAGACTGATGAAGTCTGTGTGGAAGAAATAAAATCTATTCTACTTTTCATTAAGGAAAAAAATGTTTAAATACTTTGAGTTTTCCTATATTCCTGGTTGTACAGTCATTCACACAAGCCTGTATTCTTTTAAAAATATTGCTTTAATTTGTTTATTGAAAACAAAAATACAAAAGAGATTTTGGTTTATTGTTCAGATTCACATGCCTTTCAAATTATTTCTGCAAAAAACTTAAACATTATTTTTGCATGTATTCAATTTTGAGCTTAATACAAACCTGTTTTAAAGATAATTGCAAATTCAAGGACTGGATGCTCATTTAAAACCAGAAAAAAGTGAGGAGGCATTTCTTAATTAAACTCTTGTATGTTTAAGTACTCTTATATTTATAATGTAATCTATGTTTTTTAGAGTAAGACAGTGTGTTCAAATGTATCTTGATATTATCTATTTTCTGTTGAAAAAAATTATCAGAAATACCACATACAATTTATGAGAACTAAGGGAGACAGGGAAAAATACATTTGGTGACTGAGTGGAATATCTCTACCTTTATTTTGTACTCTTGCACAAGAAACAAAAGTATTTGGAGTGGGTGCTCCATAGTTATTTGTCTACTAAAGTGTTAGCTGTTGGCTAATTTTGATTTTATTGTCTAAAAATACATGGTCGTGTTTGAATTGAAAAAGGAGAGATTATGTAACTTTTCATGGTAATTATATGTGTGCTCTTTGCTTATTTGCGCAAAGAAACATAAAAAAATCCCTCTGAACAGCTGAAGTGACACGAAGCACCAGCTGGGGAATCTGAAATCAAGTATTTTGGGGCACAATTTGTACTAATCTGCAGTTAAAATGTATGATTCTGCAATAGTGATTGTTCTGAGTGAGGTCGAATTGCACATAAAGAAGGAACACAAGTGATGTCTGTCTTGACTGCAACTGATGTCTGTACACATGCTATTTCACAGTGTTTTTTAATTGCATGCAAAACTGGGAGACTGACTAACTTGATTGTTTTGTTTGTTCATTGTCAGTTAAGGCTTAGTATGTCAACAGGTGAATTAATGACTTGAAAGGAAGAATAAAAATTGAAAATACCATCTTTCAGAAACATATTATTAAAATTAATTTTTCCCTGAATATTTTAATAATAGGAATAGTAAAAGCATTTCTAAAACATCAGAGACTTATTATCAGGTATTTCTTCTCTCTTTTTAATTTATTTCTTTTACTTGTGAGGTACTGCATATTAAAAATACTGTATTGACCTACTGGTATTACAAAAAGATAACATTTTCTGTTTTCGGATAAAACTGCATTTTGACACATTGTTTAAAAACTAGAACAGTTCTGCATATGAAAACACAAACTGTGATAATTAGATAGTATGCCATATGTGGTAGTTTAAGTTGGCATATCTCTCAAATGACATGTTTAATGTACTGTATTACTGGAATTAGTAATTTTACATCTGAGAGCTGTTAATTCTGTTATATTCCCTCTCATGAACCTGTAGGTAATGGTGGCAGGCCATTTCCTTTGCAAAAGCCTGCTTCTGGTAAATTAAAACAGGTATAAGCTGCTGCATTTTTAATGGAATCTTTGACTAGTATATGTTCCTCATGATATAAGTGTTTCTAACTACTTCAAAATTCTAAGACTTTTTTAAATAATGATACATTTGGTATGAAGGGATGGTCAAAAATTTTTGCTATAATGAAGTGTCTGTAATGAAGAAAGAAGGAAGGTCTGTTTTTCCCAGACCTTATTTTCTGTTATGGCAAAATATATTGTCAACCCTAAGTGCTTGAGAATTATTAACAATGGCTAAAATCCTCACACCTGGCCTTTCCATACTGTGTAACACAATAGAAATCACTGGTGATACATGACAGAAATATCAAGGGAGGAAAGCAAGACCTCTGAGTGCAACTGGGTATGCCTGAGATGGAGTTAAATTTTCTCTTTCATAGCAGCTTGTATGGTGCTAGGTTTTAGAGTTGTGACCAAAAAGTGTTGACAATATACTCATGTTTTAACTGTTGCTGAACAGTGTTTGCACAGTGGCAAGACCTTCTCTGTTTCTGACTATGCTCCTTCAGTGGGCAGACTGGGTGTGCACAAGAAGTTGAAAGTGGTCACAGAGTGGTCACAACCAGGGGGATAACCTGAACTGTCTAAAGCTATTCCATGCCATATAATACTGTTTTATGGGGTTTTATAATGCTGTTTAGAATGGGGTTTTAGCCAGTATTTTCTCAGAGAGTAGCTGGGAAATGGTCTGCTCAGGGAAGTTTTCTGCATCACCTATTGGAATCATAGAATTATAGTTGGAAAATACATTGAAGTCCAACCATCAGCCTATGTACCATCACCATGGTCTCCATTAAACCATGTCTCTAAGTGCCATAGCCACACAACCACACAAGTTTTTTGAGCACTTCAAGGGATGGTGACTCCACCACTTCCTTGGGCAGCCTGTTCCAATGCTTTACAACCCTTTCTATGAAGAAATATTTTCCAATACCTAATCTAAACCTCTCCTGGCACAACTTGAGGCCATTTTCTCTTGTCCTGTCACTTGTCACCTGTGAGAAGAAACTGATGTTCGCCTCACTACAACTTCCTTTCAGGTAGTTGTAGAGAGCAATAAGGTCTTCTCTGAGCCTTTTCTTTTCCAGGCTAAACAACCCCAGTACCATCAGCCATTTCCTTAAAACTTGTACTCCAGACCCTTCACCAGCTTTGCCGCTCTTCTCTGGACATGCTCCAGAACCTCAGTGTCTTTCTTGTAGTGAGGGGCCCAAAACTGAACATGGGATTTGAGGTGTGGCCTCAGCAGTGCTGAGTACAGGGGATGATCACTGCTGCAAACCTCCATGCCATTGGCCTTCTTGGCCACCTGTGCACACTGCACAGCAACCCCAGATCCTTTTCTGCTGGGTGGCCTTTTTTGAGGCCTTTTATTTTGCCTTCCTATTTTCCTTCACTTATTAAAATATTTTTAACTTGACTCATGACTTTTCTTGGTTTGCTGTTAATATTTTCTTCCCCCATTCTGCTGGGGAAGGGGTGCGAGTGAGTGAGCAGCTTTGTGGACTTACCTGCAATCCAGGGTGAGCCCACCACAGGCATTATTAATCTTTTTGTGATGTGTAAATATTTTGGTTTTCTAAAAATGTAGGGAGGGTGAGGGACACACCCAAAACTTCACTCAATTTTGTCTTTATAAACTGGCAGACACTATCAAGAGTTAGAAAAATGAATTGAATTTACAGCTTTGGGTGCTGGTTTCTGTTTTCTCTTACAGAGGACTTTGTTACTGTGCTTTTAGGTCGAATATATAAAAGAGACATAGTATAGAAGGTAATAGCGAGAAGTCTTTTGGGAACCAAATTCAAGTGAAATGTTAGAAAGCAGGTGCGAAAAGGGCCTCATGGATTAGAGACTTCATTTCTCTGCTCTCCTCTGACAAACCCATAAAATCTCATAATCATTATTCTTTAAATGCTTTCCACCTGCCCCAAAATTAAGTGATGCTGCCAGTTCCAAGCTTCTCCACAAGAGAAGTGAAACATTTTTACTCTCTGAAGAGATGTCCTAAATGAAACAGAATGAGACTGACAAAGGAAAATGTGCCCTATGAGCTCGGTGCCTGTTTGTATGAGACTATTCAAATAAGCTAGCAGTAAGGTAAGGCTTTTATAGTATAGCAAAGGGGACATTTCTTTTTCATAAGATAAATGAAATATAGTTAATAAAAAGAACTGCTGTCCTTTTTTGACAGAACTATTAATGGAACATGATACTCATGCAATCATCCTCTTGGGTCATTAAGTCCAATTCCATCTTATTACAGGTAGCTATCATTCATAACCCCAGTCTATGGAAGGCCTTTTTAAGACAAATAGGAACTTCTGAAATTGCACAGTTTCATTAGCACTGGAACTTGCTGCTCACTCAGTAGCCTTTATTTCTAAAAGTATGCATGCTTCCTTTCACCAAAAAAAAAAAAAAAAAAGTATTAGACTAACTTTTTTAGCTTTGAGAAGTTCTGATTTAAGAGTCAAGTGACTCTAGATGTGGTATCATATGAATAGCTGATCAAGTTCATAAATTAGTGTACGAGCTGAAATCAATTTTGTTGGTAATTAAAACTGTGTTGAAATTAAACGTGGCATTCTAGACAAGTTCACCATTTTCATTCATGTTCTGTATGCTTCTCAGCTGTTTTCTGACTGGTTTCCTTTGTTTTTTTTTTTGGTTGATTGGTTGGGTTTTTTTAGTTTGTTTTTTTGGTTTGTTTGTTTGGTTTTTTAATCATAATAAAAAGTTGCAGACGGAAAAGGCAACCAATTGCCTGCGCCCTCCCCAGCCTAAACTGAAACAATGAAACTTAGTCGAGTAGTTGAAAGCCTTTAATTTCCTGTTGCTAATCTCTGTTGTACACAGAAAGGCTGTGGATACAGGTATATAATCTTACAAATAGATGCTATCGCAGTTGTACGTGAACAGATCAGTGAGGAGAGGAGTGTTTACTAGCCCACTAAACACTAGTGTTTACTAGTGTTTTAAGAGTTTTGCCTCCTTCAGTGTTGATTGTAGCTACTCTGTAACCTCTGCATTCTTGCTTCTATGGTACCTCCTGTTGCAGCTACTTTGGCAACATGGAGCGTGTGGGAGTGTGTGTTTAGATTTGTTACAGTGGTTTTGCAAAGGCAGACAAGAAATCAAAGTGTCATCTTTTCAACTCTAAAAATTCTGCACTATTTGAAAATACTTTCATGGGATGAAATAGCTCTTTCTCTAGCTCAGTCTCAGCAAGTTTTAAAATCGAGCTTTTAGCATGATCCACAGTAATCTTTATAAAAAAAGGGGCAGAATATTTTATTTTGGACGGATGTCTCATTCCTGTGCAAATTTCAGAGACACATGCCCATGTGTATGCAGTGGGGTGCTACAGGTTACCTTTTTGTTCTGGAGTTCTGTTATGACTTTCTTGTTATTTCTTTCTTGTTCGCAATTTTTGTTGTGACTCTCTCTGAAATTCATAGTTTGCCCGAATTACGGATTGATCGTTATTCCTAGAAAAGGGACAAGAAAATGGAACTAGAAGGAGAAAGCACTTTCAAATACTTCATTCAAGCAATGCTCAACTGATTGATCTCTAAACTCCTTGGGTAAAGATTTGTGAAAAGTTACCAACTTCTGAATTGGAGTCTCAAGAAATTGTGAAGCATCAGGATATTTTGTGAAAGGAGAAATGGAATATAGGGAGGGTTTTTGATTGCTCTGGGCCTGTGATGACTACTGTTAAAGCTGAGGACAGGTTTAGCTTTTAGACTGGTTTAGTATTTTAGATACAGGAATTATTTAATTTTTCTAAATACAAGGCTTTTTTTGTTTTAAAGTAGCTTTCGTTAATAATACATTTTTTGTAGAGGTCAGTAATTTTTTTAAATCTTATACTTTGATTTGGTCAACTTATACTTTACGAGTCACAGTAGCTGTAGTTTTTAGCAGTCTGTAAATGCCTATGTGTAGTTGAATGAGAGAAGCAAAAGTCACATTGTAATAATAACAACAATTGCTGTCTTGGTAGAGAAATTGTGTTATACTCTTTGTAACTGAGGGGTCACTAAGTGTAGATAGTTTTGTGCATAACAGAAAGTTTGGCAGTTCTAAGTTCTTACAGATTCCTGTCATAAGTGATGCTAAGATCGTTTTTACAGTTCAAGGTACCCTTACAATATGTGCCATGTGAGATTGAGTATGTTTTAGATTTTGTGCCAACAACCTGATCCCTTACTGCTTTCTGAAGAAGATTATTATATCTCAACTGATTACATAGGAACCCTATAGGATTCTCATCTCACGTAGAAATGCAGAACAAAAATCTGTTCTTTATTCCAAGGAATTTACCTCCCCAGTTATTGTTTAGGAGATAAAAAGGGTTTTGGAATTAACCTCATGTAGGAATGCGATCTGTATGTTTTATGTACACACCACATATATGTGCTGGTAGGATATTGTATGAAAATTTATAATCATGAAACAGTGTCATTATAGTATATTTTTCTAAATTAAAGTTTACAGATTTAATTTGATGTATTTTGTCATGAAAATTTGTGTCTCAGATGGAACCAAAAGTTAGAGGACTGGCTTTGTCCTTTTTGAAGAACCTACAAATTTAATAAAAACTTTCCAACTATTCTCTATATGTGTCTAGCACATGTGTTTTTAATAGTTATGTTAATTTTTAGTTTTTAATCAAGAATAAGGATAAGTAAATACTAAGATGGTGCAGTTGTTTTGTGACCGTCATTTAGTCTATCCTGAATTTAAAAGCTTTTTTAATGATAGTTATGATAGATGGTACTTTAAAATATATATTCCTAAAGCTCTTAACTGCATTTAAAGATACTATTTTTTTAAATTTATGTCGGAGAGGACTACTTTTAGATATTATAACTGTATTGTAAGCTTTTCTAGAAGTCTTATCAAACTAAAACTCTCTATTCATCCTTTTTCTTACCCGTTATTTTTTCTTCATCATTCCATACTATCATGCAAAATACAACATTTTACTTCCTAGAATAAAGCTGCTAGTCAAAATTGAGAGCTTTACCCCACTGAAAGTAATGGGCATCTTTTGCTCTAGTGTTCTTGCTTATACTTCTGTGTATATTTGTTCAGTGGTCTTTGAACTTTATTTTTTTATGCAAGTGCTATACTGAGTTGATTTTTGAAAAGTAAGTGTATCTCCACTTGTGTCCTAAAATGAGCTGTGGTTTTTCTGGTAATTGTGATACTATACTTTTTAATGCCTCCCATCTCTGCTGCTATTTTTGAAGGACTTTTCACCCCTCTTTGGGAATATTAGATTCAATTACAAATACAGAATGGTTCTGAATTTAAAATTCTAAAGTATCTATTTCAGAAAAAAAATTCTTAATTTAGGTGTACATTTTATGTAGTTGGTCATGAAGAACTCTTTACTTATGAACAGGAAGAAAGTTATATAAATAGAGGAAAAACTTGTATCATTTATGTCAGAATATGAAGAAGTACAGTAAATTTAGCCCTGAATATTCAAGTAAACAAGGCATTATACACTGCAAGTCTTGGGATATTTGTAAGGTTATATATCTAAATGTCTAAAAAGATGTCTAAAAAAAAAAGTTTGCAGATTCAGTGGATTAATTTTATTCTAAAATTGTACTTAACTATTGATTATTACATATATTGGCTCAGAAACAAGTGAGGAACAGTGCTACCTTTTTATTGTGTACATAAGAAAATGGCTTTTGAAAAGTTAAGGCAAAACTTATGTACAAAAAGTGTAGCAAACTACGAAATCATGAAAATATGAAAGGACTTTGTTCCTAGTTAGAAGTGGCACCAATAGATTATCTACTTGTCATAAGCATTGTCTTCATAATCACAGGATGCTACTAGAAGGGATATCATTTGTCCGTGATATTGTGGTGCTTGTGCTTCTGTACCAGTATTGCTTTTGGTTTATATTATTATTCTCTATTCTTGCTTTAAGAGCTAGCTTTCACTTCAGTAGTAGAATTTACTGTTTTCTTTCATGTGGTAGATTTGTTCAGTTATAAATTAAATTAGACCCTCTGTCACATTGAGGGTGTTTGTAAATTTAGCAATTATTTCAAACATTACTAGTGTAAATTTGATGTGACTCATCATGGCTAGGCTTCGTGAACGAAGATTTAGGAAGGCTCTATCCACATTTGTTGCAAGCGCGCTGGTGGCTAATGAGGCCAGTATGAGATAGACATATCTGATTGCAAAAGGCACAGCAGAAAGACTCCAGGCCTCCCGATTGGAGGCCAGAGTAGACCAGTTATGTTGATCAATATGGCCGAGGCTGAGATGTTGTTTCAGGGAATCCTTGCATCTTCTCTTCGGGGCTCCTCTCTTGCGGCAGCCAATGGCAAGTTCACCATAAAGCAAGATCTTAGGGAGGCAGTGGTCCTTCATCCTTGAGATGTGTCCTGCCCAACGCAGCTGTGTTCTCAGCAACATGGCCTCAATGCTTGTGAGTGCTGCTTGCTCTAGAACAGATGTATTGGTCACATAATCTGACCAGTGGATGTTTAGGATTGTACGGAGGCAGCGTTGATGGAAACGTTCTAGGAGATGCAGGTGGTGGCAGTAGATAACCCATGATTCGGATCCATATAAGAGAGTAGACAGCACAATGGCTCTGTAAACACTGATCTTTTTACTTTTCTTCAGG
This sequence comes from Pseudopipra pipra, assembly GCF_036250125.1. NCBI lineage: Eukaryota > Metazoa > Chordata > Aves > Passeriformes > Pipridae > Pseudopipra > Pseudopipra pipra. Next base: position 35,893,604 of record NC_087554.1, on the reverse strand, counting down.
TGTTTATTTCGCCAGACTCTTTTATGGAGTCTTCTGAAAGCTCTATATGCCTTTGCTAACCTGTTGTCTATTTCTCCATCAATCTTACCATCCGAGGAGATGAGGCTACCTAGGTAATTAAACTGCTGGACTGATTTCAGTTCTGATTGGCCAATGGTGATATGGGGATGATGGAAGACTTCCTGAGGTGCAGGCTGATAGAAAACTTCTGTCTTCTTCAAGCTGACTTCCATCCCAAAAAGCTCAGCAGCCTCAGCAAAGCAGGATGTTAAACACTGCAGAGCTACTTCTGTGTGGGCGATGAGGGCAGCATCATCAGCATAAAGCAGCTCCTGGGCAAGGAGCTTAAGGACTGTAATGAGATAAATTCAATTTAGAGTTAAAAAATTAGAATAAGATGAACAAAGATAATATCCATTTTTATAGCTTCATATGACATGTACTCACATGTGTTTATTAGCAGGACCATGTTCTCTAAAAAAGGAATTAATGTACCTAAATGAAAACCAGTGAAAAGATGAGTCTGCTTTAGGGAAACACAAAGTGGAGAAGAGAGGTGCTCAAACTGGAGAATAATATTTGTTATCATAGTCATTGTTCTAACTTTGATATTATTCATTGAGACTTATTGTGGCCATTTTCCTTGACGAAATAAGTGGAGTGATCTCTCACAGCTTACATCCTTATAGCTCATTTCAGACAGTCAGTTGTCTAGTTTGTGTTTTAAAAGAGAAGAAAATAGACATAGGAGAAATTTCTCATGCACGTATATATAAATTTCAAAGCATTTTGATCTATACCATCTTCGTAAGTATTAGCAAAGAAGACAAGAGCATAGGCTTATACCATGGTTGGAAAGTAAATTTGTCAAAAGTATTATTGCTAGAGATGAATCAAATCTAATGGTTAGCTTGAAAACAGCAGTCAAAACTAATAAAATTCTTAGGTAGCTGTGGTAAGACATAAGCAAACTCTGATTTTATGGGGCTCAAAGGAATTGCTGATATATTTCCCCCATCATGTGTTTTAAAATGCTGGAGGTAGGTTGAATTGTCTTTTAGCTTGTGTTTTTCACTTGTGATTTTAAGTAAATAGAGTTGCTGTATTTGGAATTTTTGTCATAGGTAAGGCATCTGACTTATTTTCTGATATATCAAATCTTATGGATTTAAATCTATTTGTTTTAAAAGGTATATATAAGGCATAATTCTGTATGGCATGTCTAGGCTGCTGTAGAGGTCTACTTTTCTTTTTTTTTTTTTTTTTTTTTTTTTTTTTTTTTTTTTTTTTTTTTCTGTTGAGAGGGATGCTGATTGTTTTTGTTCCCTCTAAAGGAAATTATTCTAGTGCAACAGATTAAAGCTAAAAAAATTCCAGATATTTAGATCTCATAGGTCTAGGAAATCCCAGGCACTTTTTAATTTTGTACTTACAAAATATATCTCCTGAACAAGTTGTGAACAGCTGTACAAAAAAATTAAATGCAATTAAACAGGTAATTATCAAAAACAAATTCAACTAGATTACTTGCTGCCAAGATTTCTCACTTAAATTGTGTAAGGAAAAAATCTAAAGGAACCCATTGAATGGAGGTATTAACAAATATGCTGGCATACTGTAGTGTCTGATTCTCATTATAGCTTTGGATTAATGTAAACTCACCAGAAGTCTCTTATTTCTGCTTATGATTTGAAGCTGTTTATAAATTTACCTTGGTCAAATAGTAAAACTGAAAATGTTAGAGATGTCTGTTCCTGACAACAGTCAACTTACTTGCAACAGGGGATTAAAAATTAGAAATTTTAGAAAATAAGTCAGGAATACAGAAACTTTTCCTCCTTATCCGGCATTTTTTGCACCTTCCGGTGAGTTACCATTGTGTAATATGTTTTAATATGCAGTAAGTACATTTAAGGCAGTGGAAGGATTTCTTGGCTGTCTGCCCTCACACTTGATTTCTTTCCCCCCTTTTTTCACTTTCTATTTGGTAGAAACTTTGGATGTGGATGGGAAGGAACCATATTCCAAAACAATCCTCATTGAGATTATCATGGAAGATCACGATGGTAGTAGCTATATGCAGAGTGTGACTGCCTTGTGTGACAAATATATTATGTGAACAGCTGAGCACTGGGAAGATACACTGAGATCTTTCTTTAATGAATGTGTTCCTTTTTTTTCCCTTCCCTTTCCTTTCAGAATAGTATATTTTATCCTGTATGGTGCATCTTGCATTCTTATTTTCCATACAAACATTTCAATCTAGAGCATTTGGAAATCAGAACAAGTGCAAGATAATGAGTGTTCTGGATAAAATTTAGTGGTGGTCAAATTATGGCTGAAGATTTTGTATATCTTCTAACAGGTGGGTGTAATATTGAAACGGGTTGTTTCTGTACAGGGTCAGTTCTTCTGATTAAGAAGAATAACCATTTGCTTCATACCTATCTTATTCTTCTTGAGTGTCAGGCAGTTAGTAGTGTTTAAAACCAGTGTTAATAGCAGACTGAAAGAGGACAGTATATTACTGACGTTTCTTTCAAATCACATGGATGCAGCATCTTTGTATTTCAACACTGATTAAATGGGGTAGAAGTGAGTACTTGCTGTTACTTTTCTGGTAGTCATATCCTAAAATACACAACAGCTTAAAGATCAGTTTGGCATCGGTAAAATATTTGGTAACTCTTCTTTAAACACCAACATATAAATAAATAAAATAAAAATAAATATAAAATTAGCAAATCCTCAAATAACTGCAAATACAAATCACAAGAGCCCTATATTCTATAGCTATGTAATTTGAAATGCTTAATATATTTTTTAATTTTCAAGACTTGGTCCAAAATAACCCAAATAGGGTGCATGAAGTATATTGTCTGTTATATGCAGAACTTCCTTTTCTTCTGATTGAAAGCATACAAATGATCTCACTAATAAGATCTAAATGTTTCATTTCTTTTTGCTTGAAATAGGGACAGTAATTTAAAAAATACTTGTGTTCCATTGTCACTTTTTATGACAAGACAAAATGAAGTCTTTGTTCCAAGCAGAAGAAAGATGAAGCACATGATACGATTACTTTCATTGCAAGTTCTGTTTTAGGTGTCTGTGTCTCAAACTAGACTCAGAAGTTAGCAATAAAAGAAACAAAACACAGACTTTATAGTGTTAATGAGGATTATTTTTAATTATGTGTAGCCTCACTAACTAAAGATGTTAGTGTGTCTTGCCTGAATTCTCATCGGATACTTTATTAATTATTGTTTTTCAAAGACTTTTTCTGTAACATTAAATGGAGATAATATTCAGTTTCGTGTTGTAGAGTGTTTGTTTTATGTTAACTGTCATTGCCTTTGTCTTACCTTGTAACTGTCTTGTGAGCGTTTTTTGTTTTTGTTGAAACAGTCCAGGGGGAGAATGATGTAGTAAAGGAAATGAGACATGGTTGTTATTGTGCATATGTGAGAAGTCAGCTTCTTTTTAACTTTTAGTTTCTGATATGGAGGAAAAGCACCACTTACAGTAAAGAAAAAGTGCAGAAAAAAGTATTCACTTGTGATGTTTCTGGTGGTATTTGCTTACTGACTTCTAAGTCATTAATGAGCGTACGTACTTACCGAATGGATAGTTAATACCTTGTTTTATTAGCATTGTGCTGCATTACATTTAGTTACTTGTAACTTAAGAAAGCATGCGCAGAATAGGATATTAATGATTGACTGTGATTTTCTTTTGATTCTTGTTTTCACAGTAGGTACTCAAAACCAGAAATAGATAATTACTGCAGCATCCTTCAGGTATTAGGTGTGCTGTTGTTCTAGTTTTTATGGGGAGGAGGAAGAGATGATGGGAGTACTGTAGCTGAATTTTATATAATTGCTGAATATCCAGTTTGAACTTGCATAGAATTTTTTTTTTCAGGATGTGTACATTTTTTTCTTGTAGTTCCATATATTGTTCATTCATGAATGGTTAACATTGTGTTTGCTTGACTTGCCGCTTGCCAGTTAAACTGCTCTTTGTTTAAATGTGGACGTTTATAAATAGTACACAAAGTGATCACTTCTGAAAAGTTAAGCTGAACTGAATTGGTTAACATTGTACCAGAGTGTTCTCAGGCGTTTAGTTTTTTGAAGTTAGTATTTATTTCTGAATGAGGAAATTCTTCCTTCTGTCCCCTAGGCCACCAAAGTTGGTCATGTTTGCTTGCCAGCGTTCTTCACTAAGCCAGATTATGTCATCTAGTTCTCCCACTTTAAATTTCAGTTCTGTTCAACTTGGGTTTTTTCTTGGGTTCTGGTAGCTATCTAAATAGTTAAGTTTCCAAGAAAAAGAATGGAAAGAGAAGCTACGATGAATGTTTAAAAACATGACCTAAGGTACCAGCTCAGTGAATATGAGAAAGCATCAGTGTGTAGCAGTTGTGTAGGAACAGAATGTATTGGCTTCTTCATATAAATTTTTCTTTTGATTCCTGTGCTTGACTTATTTCAGTTGTTCAGAGAATTCTAATTTAACTGCTTTGATTTTGGAGGCAGGAGTGGTGGGGGATGGCTGGTGAAAAGCAGAGATCTCACACTGGTATGTAGAGATTTTCTAAAGAAGTATTTAAGACATACTTAACATGAAAATATCTCATTTTTTATAGTTCTATTGGAAGTCACTGATTCACTTGCTGAAACTTGGAAGAAGTAAAAAATAAAGCAACTGAAGGCAGAGATCCAAATGCTTTGGCAAATTGAAAACTAAGTGAAGACAGAGGCACTATTATTTATAAATCATATTAAGTGTTAGGCAGTCTTAATTATAAGTGAAAACCATCAATATTATTGTTAATTTTAGTCAAATGATCAAGTAATTTGTAGAAAACTTGATGATTCTAGGAATTTGGAGAAAAGTCGCTTGAGTTTTGTAACATTTTTTTTTTTTTCAGAAACCAAAGAACTCTATTTCTAAATTCACCAACTTCTATTCTGATTCTTCAAATTAAATTGAAAATAAAATTTGTGGTTTTCATTCCTTGGAAGTGTTGGGGTTTTTGTTTCGTTTGTTTTTTCTTGTGCAGAAAAGTGCCACATTGAGTTTCTTCCACACTGTTTGTTGTGATGTGACAAAACAAATCTGGCTTGTGTGTGAAACAAATCTCTTATAATAGGGAGGCTATCTTTAATAACAAATGTAAAAGGGTTGTGGTAGTTGTGGCTTCCTGAGATCACAGAGAGAGACTTGTTTGCGTGTATTTGGTTTTCTTTTAAAATTTAAATGTACCACTAACTATAATTTACAGTTTCCTAGGGAAATTACATTTAATATGTGGCTTGAATGTGTTTTCTGTAAATACCTGTGGTTTTAAGTTATGTCTATTTTTGGTTAACTGGATATGTTCATTTATTCAATAGCAGTCTTTTGGAACCACAAAAATGGAAAGCTTTTAGTTTTGGGTTTCTTGGTCTTCCCTCCACCCCCATGATTTGTATAATGCAATTCTTATTCTACTGTACTCTTAAAATGAAAGAGGCTTTTTTGACCCACACATTTTATTCAGGAGTTTAAATGTGGTTGTTCTGAAAAAAAAATTGATCTTCTGTAATATAAAGCCTAATATTTTAAATAGTGGATTTTAGCTGCTTAATATCTTGTTTTTTGTTTTTTTTTTTTTACTCAAAACCCCACAGATCATTTCTTGCATTAGCTGATATTCCATTATCAAAAGTTAAACTGAAGGTTAAAAAAGGTAATGAGGCTAAGAAAGGTATCTCTGAAAGTACCTTGTTTCCACTTTCAGTTTAATATAACTTACAGCAGAACCAACTGTGAACATCTAACGGTAGCAAATAAAATTAGTTTGTCAGGTCTATTACTTACAGGGATATATTGGAGTTATACTTTAATTCTGTGAAATAATTTTTTTTGGAAACCAAAGTTGATTTTTCCAGTAAGATCAAAGAATTTTCTTATTCTTTGGTCTGCTTTGGTCCCTTTCTTCGCTTTCTGTGTAATGTGTTGAAACATCTCTGTTTTTCCTAGCTTGACAGCTAGAAGATGGTGCACTGTTCTGATTAATGACTCAAGACATTTTTCTCATTACAGTTGTGTAGTTTACAAAATGAAACACTCAAAATTTCTCTTTTTTAAAAAACATGTATTTCTCTAAATGCTAAACCATCAATATAGTAATTAACTGTTATATATATATATATATAAGGAATGAGCAAACAACTGGAAAAAATATACCATCACTAAACATTTCCTTTTCATATATATTAAAACATTTCTCTTGGGTCTTTGCAGAATTTCAATAGTAACAATCAGGACTTGTAAGTGCAGAAGTCCCTTCTAGCATTTCATCTGCTGTAGATTGCTGTGATGCAACCAAAAGGGAAACACAGAAGTAGGGAGTTTAATAGGTTTCTACTCTTACTTGGTTTTAATTTAAGCATTTTCTGCATATCTGTCTGCACAGAATTTTGTTCTTTGCTTAGGTAGATTTTTTTTTTTTACCATGTGTACTCATGCAAACTTAGCCATCCAGTTAAGATAATATATACTCGGTATATATTATAAGATAATATATACTCGGTATATTGAGTTGCAGAGGTCTCTTACTCTGGTCATCAGATCCACTAGTCTGCTCTGTTTAGCACCTTCTGTTGCCTGGCCCTGTGCCGGTGCAGTGTCCCTGACCTGCCTTTCAGATCATGTATTTATAAGGACAGCTTCTTTCTTATTTAAGCACTCTAAATAATACTGGAAAATCACAAAACATTAAATATTCCTTTAGTTTCACTGTCCATCAGTTTGTGTCCATTGAGAAAGTAAAATTCTTTTGGTTTCAAACAGTAATGCTTTTCCAGCAACAGCTTCTTAACTTTTTCTTTGCAGGTTATTCAATGCTTTCCAGTATCTCAAATGTCCTTTACAGATGGCATTGTGGGTGGAGCCTGTGTATTGCCAAATCCATATAAAAATAGCAAACTCCTGGGTCAGATAAGACAAAATCTTTTACTGCCCCAAAAGGCCTACTCGTTTGTCACCCTGGAAGAGAAACTAGTGGAGGACCAGTTCACCTTTGTGAAGTCTCCTGGATTCCTTTATTCATTACAGTAAAATACCAAACTTGTCAGCTTGCTGGTGACATCTTTTATAAATTGCTCATTCAGAAGAGTTTTTGAACTTCCCAGCAAGTATTTGTTACAAATTTGAATGGATTTGACCTGGAAATATTGGCACAGTTTGGTTATAGTTGTAGTGTATTATGGTCATTGCATTCCATTGTTGATAAATTGTCCTTGGAGTCCCTTTATGAAAACAGATATGTTCTTAGATTTTAAATGTGCTTTTAATGAAGAAATACACTTGTAGATACTAAAGATGCTAACAGTTAGCCAAATGTTGCTGTTTTGGTTCTGAGTGTCATGACAATTTTCATGATGCTTGACCCAGTTTTACAGCCAGGAAAATAAGAGTAATTTTGTCAGACCATTAGTTTACTGCCTGCAATGTGTATTCTCACTTCAGCTGTTTGCTTCAAAACATTTGTTAAGGATTATTGGAATTTACAAAGGAAGTCCTGCTTTGAGAATGAGTAAAGCAAGGTGTTGGAGGGGAACGTGGTGTACCCTTTCATAAGAAAACAACAACCTTCTCCCTCCTCACCTCATGCTCTACTCCCAAAGAACATGTGACATGTTTCTTTTTAATAACGATGTTTTAAAAAAATTTAGTGTTTTTTTTTTTAAGGTTTCAGGCAGTTCGTAAAAGGGAAAAATTGTCTTTTGGGTTCTTTCTAAGTTCTTAAATGAATGGTGTATGCTGTAACATCTTTTACAAAGAGAACTTTTCCTCCCATAGGGGTAAGGAGTATTTGAAATGTATTTAGGTTAATTGCAAATTAAAAAAAGAACAAAGTTTTAAATGGTCTAACAAAGTTTTAAATGGTCTAGTGGTCTGAATTAAAAAGAAAAAAGTTTTCCATATCAATTTTTATTTGGTCATTCCTGTCCTAATTTTATTAGTGTTACAGTCCTTCACAGAATCCTTTGAGAATACTCGGATAGCCAAGACCTCAATTTCTAATTCAGGGAATTGTGTCAGACATTCCCCTTCCGTTCTTATTGAGGATTTTGGGGTTTGTTTGCTTGTTAAGTCTACTTTCCTTAGGTGAATGAGGTTTATGAGACTGTGGTGTGCCCTTTCTGGTCCCTTCTGACCTGTTTGCTCATTTCAGCCACGCAGAAGAATTTGCGTTTCAAAGATTTATTGAATGGGTTTTTTTAAGATCTCCCTTGTTTTGTGAAAATTGGAAGCTGTTTGCCAGTTGAGAGAAAAAGCCATTAAAAGGGCTTCAATGAAGCAAAGGCTTCACTGTTGAGTTTTACTGTATTACATAAGTATCTCAAATGCAAGAAAGATTTCTTGAGCCATACTTGGCTTCAGCATCTAGAGGTATTATCTTTAATATTGATTAAATACCATAATGTATATCCTTATGTTTATTAAGGAATAATGACTTATTGCTTTACCTTGCATATCTCATGTGTTTCAGGAATTCTTCATAAGTAGATACTTTTGGGTTTTTTTGTTTGTTTGTTTATTTTCAGAGATTAAACTTTATCTAGAAATTTAAGCAAACTTAAATCAGAGAAGCAAAATTAAGATCTTTGTTTTTGATTATAAATACCTTGTTCCTACAAGATAGAAACAAAAATCCCTTTAAAGTCTATTGCATTTACTATTTTAAAATAGCATAACCTTTATTGGCAAATGCCTGCTTTGAATACGTTATCATAGTAATATTCATTATTTAAGTTAGACACCATTATTAGTCACAGGGTTATTCATGTGTGCTCTGTTCTTAGGTAATCTGTGTCCAGCTAACCCAGAAATGTTAAATGTAGTTCTGCCTTTTACAATAGCCTTTAATTGCTGAATCATTAAGGAGCATGATTAAATATACCAGGTATTTCAGGCACCATCTTGTAAAGAATTTTGTAAAGGCCTACAGTATTTTTTTAGGCAGATGCTATGGGTGGCTGTTTTCAGTCTTTGTGCTTGAGGATTACTTTCTGTAGTTAATATTGCTTATAACAATATAATAAACTCCCATATTTTGGTTTCTTGAATCTAGACTTGTTTGGATTTTAAGGTTAAATCCTGAAAGCAATAGCAATAATGTGCTGTAATATTTTGGTGATTTTTCTAGTTCTTGGTTAAATATAATTTGATGTGCATGTGTAGCATGAAACCATTGTATAAATTGCAGAATATAATCTGAAAAAGCAAGAATAATGAAGAAAATCCCCTTTCTCCATGTGTATATTAGCTGAAATATGCTCTCCTTTTTTTTTAGCTGTTCTTTTTATATGGAATATATTTCTACTAGAATTTCATATTTTTAATTTTTCTTTATTTTAACCTCTAGAGGTTCTAAATAGATTCATATCTATTTATAATTTTGTATGTAACCTATATTTTTAGACATTCTTTTCTCTTAGTTATGCCAAACTAGAGATACTGGTTTAAAGAAAAAAAATCATACGGAGAATGTCAGTGGTGAAGGTATTTGTTAGGGGAAGATTTACCTATACAGATTTTGAAAAAAAATCATATATTTCTTAAAAAAAGGACAGTTCTATTTCTCAGTGATTGTATGTGCTTCCCTGCTACAGCTGCAGATATTTTGAATATGCTCTTTCTTCCTCTACCATCCGACTTCTTTCTGCAGAGTCGTGCAGTGAAGTCATAATCCTGTGTTTCACATCCATCTGTTACCATAGAAATGATTGTAATAACCTAAATTTAGCATGATGTCTCTCCTGCAGGATCAAGCAGGAGGATTGAATGGGTTGTATGTGAAAGTATCTCTGTGAAAATCAGAATATGTTAGCAGAATCTAAATGCTGTGATAAATTTACATGGAAAAAAAAGGAACATATCAAGTAAAACATATATTGTGCTGCTTTTAGGTTATTTAAGTCATCATATATGAAAACTGCCATGTAGCATGCAAACTTAATATCAATAATTCTTTTTTGTCCTATCAGGAGCTAGTACAAAAAACAAGATTCACTGGAAGATACATATTTTAATCTAAAAGAGTTTTTAGTTTTTGAGACTATTATTAGAATGTTTATCATGGTCTGTATATATTAAAAAGCAAAGGAATGAGTTTAGAATTTACTATGAAAACGACAGTTTATTTTCATGTTTAAAAATGCGAACAGAACTTCTAAAAAGTTATTTTCTAGAAATAGAGTAGAAATAAATTTTCACTTTGAAAAAACCACAATTTATCATTGTTGGTTGAAAGCAGAGAGTACTTTATTGCATAGCTTAAGTCCTGTCTTACCACATTTATATTTTTTGGATAGATGCCCTTGCACAGAATTCTACCATTGTTATGTGTGTTTCTGTCTCAAAGAAAGATAAAAAGAGAATGTATTATAAATGTCTAGGAAAGCTACATAACCAAAACTTCAAAATTAGGAAATGTTGAAACTACCATCTACATACAATCACCGTGAAAAATCCATTGAATGGATTATCCTGTACTGTTATAAACAGGATTCCAGGACCTTCACATAAAGGATGATCTTTGGTCATCTGATGACCACCTAGTTAAAATATGTTGTTTTGTGACTGGCAAGCAAGCAGCTGCATGAATTGTTTACTTCATGTTACTTCATGTTATTGTTAACAGGATTGCTAATTTCCTTGTGGTCCTCATGGAGTATTTCAGCTACATACATGATTTGAATCAGTCTGTAGAGTTGAAGCATTAATATTATCATTTCATAGATAGAAAGATTAGGCACAGAGGGATTCACATCAAAAGTAACTGTTAATTTTGAGTGTGATGTTTGAGTTATTTACAAAATAATTTTTTAAAGTATTTTGTATTTAGTACAAAATATGTTCAAACCATAGCTCTCATTAACATGGTTAGATGATTAATGCTAAAATTTATGATCTATGTAAAATAGATCTTAAAATGTCAAATCAGAGACTCAATGAACAGGGTCTTCCCATTTTCTTTCCCCTCCTTCTTCCTCCACACCCTTGAATGTGTTTTTACTGTTACTTTCCCTCTGTTTCAGTAGGAAGAATAAATCTGTTTTTAAAGGGAAACTTTTTTTTGCAATTTTACTTCCTTGTTCTGTGCATATCTTTCAACTTTACAGCAAATCAGGCAAGATGTTCTATTGTGAGGCCTGAAATATAGGCAACGATTACTTAGTGCTTTGCTGGTAAACTTCCTCCCAAGTAGTAGTGGGTCAGAAAACAGCATATAAAGCTAAAGAAACCTTGTTTGTTAGTTTTTTCACATGAATAAAGAGTGTATGCTTCTGATTTTAAGATTGTTATAAAAACCTTTCATGCTGTGATCCATATCCCTGCAAAATAGTGGTTCCTGGCTCACCATCTTCATTGATTTAAGTACCTCAAATCAAAGGAAATAAAAGCTGTTGTTCTGTGGAAATATTTGGTTTTGGAGTTTTTTTAGGGAGGAGGTGGTTTTGATTTATTTTTTTTTTCCCATACTATGTCATAAGTCTGACCATGTTTTCAGGAGGTAGAACATAAAAAGCATCAGGAGCTTTTATGCTTTATTGGTGGTTCTGCAGACAGAAGATTGACATTTTCTTGATAATCGTTTTATTTCACTGAAAAATAGGAGTTAGGTAAGAGAAATATTGCCATTTTTTTGATACATGACTGATATATATGTAGGGAAAAACAGTAGTAGCTTTTTCCTTTATTATGTAAACTGGTACTGGATATTCTCCTACTTATCGAATGTGCTTAAGTCAGCTGCAAGACAATTATATTGCCTTTTGGTGCTTTGTTATGACTGTAGCTCTTGTGTGTTTGAACCAAAAGTGTTAAGATTTGATGAAATGCCTTTTCCTTAGAAGTTATCACCTTGTCAATTCCCTGCTAGAAATCCTCATTGCAGTAAATTATGTATTTATTTTTTTTAAATTTCTGTTTTGGATTTCTTTATATTTTTATTTTTTTATAATTTTTGTGACTGTTCTTTATGGGTTAAGCAATAGTTCCTTGGAAATTAGTAAGTGAAGGTGTAAAGCTATGGTAATTTGTACAGTACTGCCCATGATTAAATGTGTTAGTCTTCTTATTTTTAAGTTAGGTGATAATACAGTGTATTTGCAAAGTATTATATAAAATACAGAGCAAAGGAAGTATTGTATGGTTCATGAACTTGTATGAATGAGTGTTGGAGTTGGAATAATAATTAAACAGACAATTTATCTTGACTTTCATTTAAAGAATTACTGCAATAAAGATACCTTTTTTAATTAGCTCACAGTGTTTTTGAAAAACAATCAGTTAAAGAAAGGTAAATATCTTTAATGTAGATATTGCATTTTTTTCTGTAATAAAATGAAAACAATTATGTTACATTTTATGCCTTTGAACATTCTTTTTTGTGAATAGATGTGAAAGAAAATATATCAAAAGCTATTTTTTTAAATTTGTGAATGCAATGTAATGGTGTTAATGTAATTAGAACAGATATTTGTCTCAAATGCAAAGAAATTTAAGTGACTATCAGCACAAGTGTTACATATTAATATCAACAATAGTTTCTTTTCTTCAATGGCTACAGCTATACTAAACCACATTTTTCTAAATTAAAGGCGTTTATGCTTTAAAAGCAACTTCACCTGCTTTGATGGAGTTTGAGGTTCCTAGTCCAATATAATTTAGTTTGCACCTGAAATTACTGAATGATGTTCACTAAGAAATCAGTTATAAAAGCGGGAATATAAAAGCAGCTAAATATGTGGGTTTGGGTTGGGGGTTTTTTGCTTTTTTTTTTTCTTTTTTTGGTTAGACTTGAACAAGGAGTATTTCCTTTGATTCTGCATTTGTATATTTTTCACTTTTCAGGTAAGCTGTTATTTCTCTTCCTCCCTCTCACTTGAAAACCAGCTTTTTATTAACACTTTAACCACTCCTCATACTCTGTCGTTACATCATACAGGTAAGTTGCTTACCCCTTAAACAATTCAGATGGTGTCTTCTAAATATATCAGGCATGGATTTGTTGTCACCCTGTGGTAGGCACACGTCCTGTCTTTTCTTATGAAGTTCAAGTGAACCGCCTTTTTGGTCAACTTAATTATTGGATTGTAGCTATTTCAGGAGATCATATTGAATAATGAGGATTCATGAACAAGTTTGACATGTTTTTAGAGAGTTTTATATTTCAGGTTTGTACTCCACTGTAGTGTAAAGGCAGTTAAAAGTAAAATATAGAAATACACCTTGTGACCAAATATAAGCTAATGTAGCACTTCTCTTATGTTGCTACTTTCAGGTATTTGTAAGAATACGTGCAACTATGAAATTGAGAGGTCATATAAAGGCTGATTAATGGCTTAGAACACAATAATACTTCTGCTTTAGTGTTGTAGTATATTGGCTAGACACTTGCATCAGAAGGGTCAAGTGATGTCCATCAATTACTAGAAAGTATTCTCAACTTTTAATAACTAGGATTTAAGGAGATTGACATGTACTATCTTGCTTCTAGAACCTTATAATATGGTAACAGAGTATGTTTGCTGATGATAGAAAAGAACAGTATGCTTGCATGGGAGTGATACAGCTATATGTAGAATGTACAACTCAGAAAACATTCTGGAGTTTTAGTTAATTATATGGATTGGGAAGCCTGATTGCATTCATCCTAGTCCCATTAGGCTTTTCTTTGAGGGAATTTGTTTCATGGAAGGTAGAAAACGGACTAATTATAGTGAGCATCTGGTCCAACCCTTAAGTGAAGCTGAGAGATATGTCTGGATAGATGGTCTGTTTAGGAGCTCAAGTGCATCACTGAGTGCTTCAGATTTCTCTAGATATGCTACTTCCATTTGAAGAGTTTAAACAAGATAAATGGATTGAGGCTGAATACTCAGGATCTGACAATCTCTGCTTCATAGGAACTTTCAGAGCATTCTTGTTGTTTCTCACAGAGGTTATAGAGAAACACATAATACAAGTTTTTATTCAAGTAGTTAGAGCATCTATTTAGTTGAGGAGGTAGTGAAATAATATTTAATCTCATCATTCTAAACCCCTGAAAATAAACTAAAAAATGAGAAAATAAGGTTGTAGGGTTTAGGTCTTGTGTATGAGGAGTCTAAAAGTATCTTACCTAGGTAAGGAAACCTAGATATTACTGTGGAAAACTGTAGGTGTTTTCAGAAATGGATGAGGTGAATTTAAAATAACCTGTATTGGTCTTCAGTAGAAAGTCAAGTGATCAATTTCTGATTTAATTGTGGTGACAGATTTGTATCTATGTTACATCTTCCAGCAAGAGTCATGCAAAGGACAGTCAGCAACATAGGGGAAGTAAAAGGAGAATCTCTATATGTCTAAATAGGACACTCTTATCTAATGTTTTCATTTAAACATGGACTGGTTTTGCTATTTTGTTTGGGTTTTTTTCACTTTTGAAGATTCTAAAAGTGGATATTGAATAAATCAAACTCTTACACAGAAATATTTTCTAAACAGAGTGGTATGTATAAAGCTTTTACTCCCTCTGAATGTTATGACAAACTCTGTATACCAACTCTGAGGATGTTTACATGTAACTTAATATCCTACATAATATCCTAGCAACTGGAAATGTATGTGATAAAAGCAAGTGTAGCTAGTTACACAGCTAGATTTATATTTTGCATAGCCTGTGTGCTAGATTCTAACTGTTAACAACACATTTGATTTACAGGTTAGAAATATCAGTGATGGTAAATAATTTTTTTGTTTGCTTTCTCTTAGATTATACTTTTTAGAATGAACTGGTCTGGGAAAACAGCTCATTTGTAGGTGGCCAAAAGGCAGAATTCTACTTTGATTTTTTCCAAGTTTTTATGTTCCTGTTTTAATATTAGTTATCAGAAGAACCTTCTATACACCAGTTAATAATTCTAAGCATAATTAAAAGGTATTTAAAAGTATTGAAAAATCTACTCAAAGTTATCAGCAGTAACTTTTCTCACTTTTATTTGGTTTATATGTATTCGTCTTTTTATATTTAGAATCATGTGAATTTAGTTACCTTGATATATAGTAATAAATGCATAACATATCTTCTTCATCTTATGTACCTTGGCCTCCCTCCTTGCATTACCATTAATGCAGAGAAGACAAGGCTATCCCAACATTATTAAATCATAGATGCAAATACTCAGTCACTAGCAGTTGAAAGTAGGGGTTTGGTGTGTTTGCGTCTTGGGCTGACATTCTGGTTTTAGTGAACTAAGTCAGCAGAGCAATTTTGCAGGTAAAACAGGTGGATTATTGATTATTTCTAGTTTTACAGCCAAAGATACACTTTTGGATTCAGTATTATTTTTGAAAACAGCCTTTTCTCATTGTTGTTTCTCATATTTTGAGATCATATCTGAGACACACTGAACCAGTTGTCTTTCCGTTCTAGGTGCTTCATGATAGTGCATTTAGTTTAATTCTTTGGCAAAGGCAGGCTTGACAAATGCTTCATCATCATGACTTTAGTTTTGAAAGTACATAAAAGTTACATGTATTTTAAAGCCATGGAAAAGAACCAGGGTCTTGAGAAACTTTATCTGATAAATATAAAATGTCCCCTATGGACAAAGTTCCTGAAGCTCTCTTTTTCCCCATACATCTTTTATATCTATGGTGTTGTGTGCCCCATGAAAGAAATAGTGGACTTCTGTAGGAAGTCTGTCTGTTTTGCCGTATGGGACAGTAAAGTGTGCTATATCCTTAATGTAGTTGTGCTTATTGTACTTATGTGTGTCTTGTGTGGTACAAACAATTTTTCTAGAATTAGGACCAAAAAGTGAATTGTTTGAAAACCCTGGGTAATTGTTACAGGTATTAAACAAGTTATTAAGAGTTATTTCATTGTGAAGTGTCTGAAATGGAAATATATTTAGGAAAAAAGTACCTTAGAGAATTTCAGAGATGCGGTCATAGTTGAATGCGTTCTTTACCCCGTTCTTTTCCATCTGTCAGACTTGCAAACAATCTTGCTTACTATCATATCTACCAAATCCCAGATATGGACATATCATATGTTTAATGTATGTAAATACTTTAGCATATAAAGAAGATCAACAACAGATAGTTGAAAACACTTCAACCTTGTGATTTGTAATGAATAGGGAGTATTCTGTGCTGTTCCTGTGTAGTCTTTCTGTAGTACTAAAATCTTTCTATTCTTTCTTATAGTCTTCAGTTTCTCCTGTGTGACTGACAATTCATTTACAGTCATAGCATCTTTGGGTCTCAGATACAAAAATTGTAAAATATATTGCAAGTAATGGTGCCATGTAAAGATTGTATTAAGTTTTTCATTATTGTTCTGCTTTCTAAAAAAGACCTACATGGCAGATAAAAAGTCTTCTAAACATAATCTGTAGTAGAATATCAATGTTTCATTATGTAATGACTTTCTACAGAAATCTTTAACTTTCTTGCTTTTCTTAACACCTTTGGTAGATGAGTGACCATACATTTGGTGGTGAACTAGATAATTTGCATATGAAAGTAGAAGTGCAGTCATTTATCCTAAAACAATGTGATATATATCATAACATGTGAGTTCCAAGTAAATGAAAATTTCTGTATAAAAGCACAAGTTTGAATAGCAGAGGAAGGAATGTGAAGAGAAAACATTTTCTGTAATATCTGGCATTAAAAAATTGTTTTGGCCACTACAGGATGAAGCTGTGCTGTATCTTGAGAAATGCTTCTATTTATTTGGCAGAATCATGGGAGAATTTTAGTTTTAGATTGCTATCAAAATTAATTGTACAGCCTTTCTTTTTAAAGTATTCCTTATTCCTTGACTATATCGAGATACCATTTTCCTTCTCTTGTACCAGGTAAAAATGTCTGTGGGAGATGTCAATGTCACTTCATTTTTCATTTTTTAAAAATCCTAAATTAACACAGATAAGGAGAAGACAATATTCTGGTTGAACTGATATTTGGAAGTTGTTCTTTCATTGTAATACACAGTAAATTAGAGATACCATGTTTTAGTTAGGTTTAATAGTGCATTTTAATTTTTGTTTCTGTAATATTTTTCAAGTTTACTTCACCAATTTGTTGCTTACTCTCTTCCTATTTTAGTCAGTTTAAATTCTATGTACTCCTAAGTGAATATTCTGTCATATTTTTAACCTCCTCCGCAAGCTAAATTAAAATGGAGATACAAAAATGAAAAATATAGGTGTTTTTACTTCACAGAGTAATTGATGTTGAATGGGACCTGTTGTCCAGTACCCCCCTACTGGAAGGTCATCTAGTCTAATACCCCCTACTCCAGAAGAGCTACCTAGAGCCAGTTAGTGAGGACCATCATACACAACTCACAGAATAAGGAATGACCTGGAGCCCTTTAACAGTAGCTGGAAATAATTTGGGAGGATAATTCATGCAGATTTTAACCAGTTTTCTATCAGTGCCTAAAAGTAAAGGCTGTGCACGATGAGTAAGTTTAGAAATCTAATAATTAACCTCCAAGTTGAGAGGTTCTTTATCTTTGATTTATCTTTGCTCAGTTGGAATATTAGTTGCATTTATTTTTTTCCTCTGAGAAGTTATCATCACAGAAGAGCATTCTTAGAGTTATTGGTAGTTACTTTAACACCACTCAAGCTATTAAACTTGAGAGCCATGACTATTTTATAGGGTAGGACTGTAGCTCTTTTGACATGTTAGTTATTACTGTAGTGCAGGTGAAGATTTCACCCAGTTTGATGGCTGTGGAAGCTGAAAAATCAAACTCAATTGCTTTACATACCAAATAGAATTAAAATGCAAGACGATGTAATTCTTAAATCTTTTGTTCATGATTAGTCCTTTTTTTGTTATGTTGAGGACCTGGGAGTTGTGCTCTTTTTTTCTTTCAAAGTTGAAAGACTTCAAAAAATTTTAGAGGCTCTTTTATGCAGTGTAACCTTTTATTCTACTAAAGCATCCATTCTTAGTTGGTAAACAAGTTGCACAGTGCATTGTGAATTAGTTTTGCAACATCTAATTTACATTTTTGTTATTTACTTGTTGGCATTACCATGATGGGTATTGTAAAAGGAAGTGCAGAAAGTGTATACAAGTTCTGGAACTCACATTGCATGTTGAGAAATTGATGGCATTGTAGTATCTGTGCTGATGAACTGGGATGAGAAATGCTGGAGTAGCACACTACTTTAAAATCTGTCCAAGCTTGGGTAAATTCTTAGGACAAAACAGAATTTGGCGAGTTTTGAGTAAATGAAATACTGATGGATTTCCTTGGGAAACTGCTGTTAAGTAACAAATTTATTGGATCTTTGTACTTCTGGGTACAGAAGCACTTTTGTTGCTTTGATGACAGTAACTGAGCAGGTACAGAATGATAAGTATTCTGACTTTGCTGTTTAGAATTATACCTTTGTATTCTTATTTGATTTTATGTTTTTACTGTAGAGCCCTTTTTCCAAGCCAAAATTTTTCTGCAAAATCTTTGACTTGTAGAATGCTGTTACAGTTTCAACTAGGATTCCAGTTGAAAGAAAGCTTGTCCATGAGGACTTCTAGTGGTGTCACCTCCAAATTTCACTGACAGTTTTCCATGGATGTTTTGAAGTCCTGGTTTAGTTAACATATCTAGACATTAATAGTGTGATGCCACTACTTTTTTTTATTAAGCTTGTACTTGCCGCCGTCAAAGGACATACACTAGTGGTTACATTGTGAGGGGAAAGGTTTTATGAGCCTGTTGGAGGCTCTCAACCTTAGATTCAATTAGATGTTGCCTAGTATTTATGTGAGATTAACACTTTAAATATAATTTCATTAGATAAAAATGGAATAAAACAGATGTATACAGTCTTCAGATAATTTTTTATTTAAATTCATCTCAGTTTTTCTTAATATTTCTATCTAAGTAATGATGCCCAGAGGTGAGGTCCTAATACACTTGTCATCATGCAAAGCACTTTTTACCTATAATTAATATGTATTTAGAGAATGCAACATTAAAACCAAAAGATCACACCTGCTGACAAATCTGTCTTAATCCATATTTTAAAGCACCATTATGGTCATCAGCAAAATCTTTTTCATAAACAGTACCAGAGTGCTAAGGACCCAATGATCCAGTGGACACTGGTATTTTATATTTTTCAGGAGCGCAGTGGAGCTGAGCTGATCCTGCCAACTTCCTCTACGTTTTCTGGGACCATGAAAGAACTGGCAACCCTGCCTTTTAACACTGGCTTATTTTTAGCTTGTTTCTGTAAACTATTCATCAAATCCCAAGATTAGAGAATAATTTGTAAGGCACTTTTAAGAAGGAGTTAAAATTAGTAACATTTCAGGCACTGAAAACTTTGATTTGCTATTGTACTTACATCAGTTGCACACATTTTTAATATTTGAATGCTAGCAAGGGAGCATAAAAGACTCAAGATTGAAAAATCAGTTAACTAACATATCCCCCTTTCAAAAGAACTGTTCACTTAAGGAAATTAATGTATTTTTTTTTACAAATAATGGCCTGAAATTGTAAATAAATATTGAAGTTATTTTATATTTTATGCATTTGGTATTAATTTTACTTAAATACTTACCACAGATAAATGCCACTTAAAACACCTTGGCATTTTGAATTACAGTATAACTTCTCTTGTTTTTTAAGGTTCATGCAATTAAATTTTTCTCCCTTTATATCTAATATTTTTGTTTTCATTAAGATAACTTGATTTTGCGTGACTGCATTTATAATCTATTCTCATTTGACCAAGAAAAACTTTTCATGTGCTTTTAGGAGGTGCTAGAGTCTTATGTTTATAGCACTAAATTATTATTACCCTGCACAGAGCATGGACTGCAACATTAATGAAGCAATGACTGTTTTAATGTTGATGGTTTCAGAGTTTACCAGGCAGTAACGGTCATCTTGTTGCAATTAAGATAAAATGATATTAAAACAAACAAACAAAAACCCAAACACAAAAACCTGTACATAAACTAATGTATGTTGGGGTTTTTTTGAGATAATAACTTGAATGTGTGAATACAACTTCAGGCCATTCACTTAGGTCCTGTCACAGGTCACCGCTGAGAAAAGATCAGTGCCTGCCCTTCCTCTTCTTCCATTCACAAAGGAAGTTGTAGACTGCAATGAGGTCTCCCCTCGGTTTCCTTTTCTTCAGGCTGAACAAGCCAAGTGACCTCAGTCGTTCCTCATATGGCTTCCCCTCAAGGTCCTTCACCATCTTCGTTGTCCTCCTTTGGCTGCTCTTTAACAGCTTAATATCTTTCTTATATTGTGGTGGCCAAAACTGTACACAGGACTTGAAGTGAAGCTGCACCAGTGCAGAGTAGAGTGGGACAATCACCTGCCTGGACCGGCTGGTGATGCTTTGCTTGATGGCCCCAGCACACGGTTGTGACAGGGCACAGTGCTGATTTGTATTCAACTTGCTGTTCACCAGAACTCCCAGGTCCCTTTCCTCAGTGCTGCTCTCCAGTCTCTCCTTCCCTAGTCTGTATGTACATCTGGGGTTGCCCTGTCTCAGATGCAGAATCCAGCACTTGTCTCTGCTAAACTTCATATGGTTGGTGACTGTCCAGCTCTCTAATTTGTCCAAGTCTCTCTGCAGGGCCTTTCTGTCTTTGAGGGAGACAACAGCTCCTCCCAATTTAGTATCATCAGCAAATTAACTTATATACCTTCAAGACTTGCATTGAAGCTGTTTACAAAGATTTTGAAGAGCGCTAGTCCTAAAACAGAGCCCCATGTAACCCCACTAGTGAGTGACAGGTTGCCAGTCTGATTCCCATTCACTATTATCCTCTGTTCTTGACTCGTGAGCCAGTTGCTCACTCATGATATGTTTATCCATTTGGACATTTTGTCCAGAAGGATGTTGTGAGAGAGTATCAAAAGCTTTACTGAAATCCAAAAAGATTACATCAACTGGCCTTCCTTTGACAGACTTGGTGGATTCCCTTGTCATAAAAGGAAACTAGATTTAACAAGCAGGACTTTCCTCTCATGACGCTATGCTGGCTGTGACCGATAACAGCATTGTCCTTCAGGTGTTTCTCAATATCTCCCAGAATAATCTTCATAATTTTACCAGTCACTGAACTGAGACTGACAGGGCTATGGTTTCCAGGGTCGTCTTTCTTGCCCTTTATGAAAACTGGGACAACATTTGCCTGCTTCCAGTCAACTGGGACCTCTCCAGATTCACAAGACTGTTCAAAAGTCATTGAAAGAGGCCTCACGATGACATCAGATAGCTCATTGAGTATTCTCAGATGAATCCCTAGTCTCATAGGAATCCAGCTGGAGCAGCAAATCCTGCACAGGTTCAGGGGCTGCTGAGAGTCTATCATTTTCACAGCCATGGACCTCCAGCTCAGGGCACTGGGACCCCATTAGTCTATTATAGGTGTTGAAAACAGAGCCAACAAAAGCATTAAACACCTCTGCCTTGTCTCTGTCCCTGTTTTTGAAGGGACCATCCTCATCCTGTAATGGGCCAATGTTAGTTCTGCAGTGTCTTTTGCTGTTAAGGTATTTGAAAAAGCTCTATATATTTTCCCCTGCAGTACTGGCCAGCTTTATTTGAATATGTCAGTACCTTGATTCAATATTTCTATGATACTGTATGGCTCAGTTTTTGATAGGAGTCCCCACTTCCACTTTAAAATCATCATTGTATGATTGCTATGGTATGTGTCTTCTGTTGGTTCCATAGTATAATTGTTGATAGTTTGACAATTACTGACATCTATATTCTTTTTATGATGGTTGTTAAAAATCATGGTCAATTGATAAGCAACAAGAGAGAAAATCAATGCATCAATGATGAAAAATTCTACAGAGATAAATAAATTCAGCAAAGTCAAAAGTTTATCTTGTGAGCCCAGTGCAGCATAATTTTTGCATTTCTGTAGTTGAGAAAAACAACACCAAAATATTCGATATATAATCTCTGAGTAACGAATCCAATTTTCATTAATTGTACCTGAAATTAAAATTAAACTATATTGTGAGAGATTTTCTCATGTTTCATGTTTCACTGGAAATACTTAATAGTTTATGCTAATTTGATATTCTGGAGTGGTGACAGAGGTCAGAAGGAGTCCTACCTTCTTTGACTGACTCATTGTGCTTTCATCAGTTAAATCTTTGGTATGCTGAAGTTATACTTCGCTTTACCTTGGCCAGTGAAAATTACTGAGAATTTATTTTGACTTGATAGCAATATGCTAATGGTCTTTGTTTGCAAGCACTGTGATTAGCTAGTGCAGTAAAGCCATGATACAAATGTATTTTCATACTAAAGGTATAATTAATAAACACATTATTTCTCATTTTTTGGAAAGTTACTTGATAAGTTGAACGTTAGCATTTTTATCTGGGTATATCATTCTGTCTTACCTTTCCACCTTTGACTTTTTAGGGAAAATATTTGGTTTAGATGTTTGAATCATCACATATTTTGAGCTAAATTACTTCAATGTCTGACTCTGATATTTGGACAAATGAAGATGTGAGTTGGAGCAACCTTGTCTTAATCACAGCGATATAACATGGAAGTGGTAGTCAAATAAACAAAACAGGAACAGATAGGATTTCTGTCACTTAATTTTAAAATTTTGTCTAGCTTTATCCTGGATAAACCATGAGACTCACACTTGATCCATTCCCTCTGAATTCTCATGTACGAACTACAGTACTTTTACTCTTTACACAGGAGTTGTTACTGTTGTTTTGGATCTTGCTGTAATCATTTAATCCTATGTAAAAACAAGACTGAAATTGCCACTTGAGGCTATTTATCAAATAGTGTAAATACCTTCTGCTTCAGGAGTTACTGAAGTAGTGTAGGATCATTGTTATAAAGTGAACTATCTTAGGTTTCTAAAAGCTAAAATATTGTGACTTTTGCTATTTGATATTTGTTTATTGCTATCAGAACTGGTGACAAGACTTAACAGCTCTTCTCTGTTGAGTTATTGTGGGCCTTTTGCTTAGCTCCAGGGTGGAAAAGAAGCCCAAACCAGCAAAACTAAGCTCTCCTGTACTTCTTTTCATCCAAATATGACTATACAATTCAAGTCTGTTTTATTTTGTTTTTGAGTCTGTGATGCATAGTTAGGAAGAGTGAATTCAGTGTGGGTTTTTTTCAGAAGGCTCTATTTTCTCTGCCATGCTTCGTCAGCTGTTTGACGCTTGTGGAGAAAAAAATATTACTAGATAGGTAAGTAGCTTGAAACCATTTCAAAAGCCTTGAATGCTAGACCATTGACCTTGAATTTGACTCTTTATATGGTATAAAGTCTTTATATGATGTAAAGGGTACACATGCTTATAGTTACTTGCATTGGTGAAATGATAGGCTTCTGCATTTCATAGTAAAGAATCTATTGGTACCTAGATTTAGTAAGTTGGGGTAAGAAGTATAATGGTTATAAGTGTGTGAAATGCTATGGATTAGTGTGTGGTGGAACCTTAGATGTCAAACAAGAGTCTTTTTATTTTATATTTGCTTTTAATTCTTCTCAAGTGTAAATGCTCTTGTCCTTCCAGCTACGGTCTCTATGGATGTGTCACTTGCACCACAAGTTCACATGTGATTTTTTAAAACTGATGACTCCTTCTGTGTAGCAGAGGATGCCTTTTCTCCAATAAGCTCATTATCCTGAGAGAATGGAATTATTCTATTTTCTTGTTTTGAAAGAGCTACTGTGTTTATATTTCACAGTGTGAAACATTGGATCTGTGGTAACACTGGATGGCCAGGTAATAACAATATTTAGCCAAATTTTCACAGTACACTTAACCTCTGAGGGTCTTTAGAACAATCTAAATAAGAAATATTTCCAATGTGATTTAATAGGAATATTGTTTTCCTATTGAACTATTAGTAGGCTTGATAAAAGCTCATCTGCGATATGCATTCATGTTTCTAAGTGTTACTTAAAAATATGTTACTTATTACATACCTCAACAAGGGAAGATTTCAGGCATGATTTCAAGCTGCATAAAACAATTTATGTTAAACAAAAGACCAGTTTTGATGATATCGCACTTGAATAAAGGTGTCTTGAAGAACCTCTGTGGCTTTTATACATCAGAAGTTTGTCAACTAATACAATATCTGTACCTTCAAAATCCTGTGCGATTAAAATTTAGTTTTGTTCTTGCCTAAAAATTAGTTCAGTGTTGAAAAACCAATCTGTTTTACAGGTATATTTTTCTAAGGTTTTAAAAAATATTGCTTTCAAAATGAGAAGCTATTGCTGCTTACAAATCAAAAGGCTCATTTGAAATGCGATGTTTTTATTTCCTGAATTAACTAATATTGACAAGGTTGTCCTTCAGAGGATTGTAATACAGTATTTAATTATCAATTCTAGTTTCCTTTAATAGCCTCTGTAAAAAGATAATAATTATCTCACATATAATCACTGGCTGATACACTTAGCAGCCCATCTATGATTCATTCTTTACAATTACTCACACTTTGTAGCCTTGAGACATAAAGAACTACAGGCTTTTCTTGAAGATTAAGTATTGTTAATGGTTAAAGGTATTCTAAATTTTCCCATTCTACATTGTAAATGCCCTTGAATGTAGACAGGAATGACATCTTCAAGGTTCTGTGAGCATTCAGTCTCAAATAACCAAATGATTAGTTGGTACTTGAGCTTTCCCTTGACTGTCCAAATTAATAATAAGCTGCTGGATGTTGTACATGGGTACCAAACTGTGATAATTGGAAAGTTATTTAAATTCCAGATAAACCAACTAAGAAGATACAAGTACTTTTCAGTTTCAAGAATTTTACATAACATTTAATAATATATATTAATTAAGCCTTCAGAGCATTTGAAGTATGAGTTACTTCAGCTTGAACTCCAAGAAGATCAGCTTTGATCTACTAATAATAGACTGATGATCCAATGTAATAGAATATTGAACTTGTTTTTAAGGGATAGAAGTTGACTTCTTGGTTTCTTCTTGGTTTTTTGTGGCTAATAGAAATAATAGAAGAGCGAGAACTCTCCAAGCCTTCAGTGTTACTCTGATGTATATGCAGTAAAGTTTAAAAAAAAATAAAATCTGCAAAGCCAAAGGTATCTTATGTTAAGTAAGATACAACCATTAAAAGCTGAAACTGCCACACTTAAAATTTTGATGAAACAGCAGCATGATGTTTATTTTAGATTAGCAGTGTTCATATTCTTTTAGTTCTAGTATCTTCATGTGGATTGCAGTAATTTACCATCTTTGACTTTTCCTTGTGCAGTGGGTACACTTAAAAGTGTTTTGGAATTTTTTTTTATATATGAATTTTAGTTATTTTTGAGATGTTGGAAAAAATCCAGTGGTCAATTTGAATAGGGTAAGGTTTATTGAGCAATATGCTACCTTACTTTTTGATGAAAAAATGGTGTGTTTTTAATAATAATTTTTCTATTACTTTTCCCAGATATAACAAAACAGTATGAATTACCAATACATCAAAACAAAAATATTGCAATAACAAACCAAAGTAGAATTTTATAAAATCTTTTTAGATGAACTAAAATTTTGGCTTCTTACCCATTTAGAAATTTACAAGCATGAGTAACAGATGTATTTTGCATGCTTTCCTGTGTTACAATGTTTTCTTATGAATGAAACTTTTGAAGTCTAATAGAAATACATTTTAGCTCATCATGTCTCTATCATTTTCCAACCATATTATCATTATCTTCTGTGATGAAATTTTCATTTATACTACTGTTGAGCTTGAGATACTTGAAGTTATCTAAATGCTTATCAACTTTTGATAAAGTCCATATATTCAGCTTTTGTTAAAATTAATTCCTCAAAATTCATTTAACTTCTCTATCATTAAGGAAAGCTGAATCTCAGTTGCCACAGTTGAAACTACATAATTTTCAGGTATCTGAGTTGGATATGTTTTTGAAACTTCAGACAAGAAAGTTAAATTTTCTTACCCTCATCGCTTCACCTTAACAGCACCTTCCAATAAAAACTAACTAAATAACAGGCTCTTCCCAACATCTACCAAGGGGAGGTTATTGAATGTGAATTGTAGACTGTTTCTCATCTGTTTAGTAGTATATAAGTAGCCACTAGCTATCACTAGAAATCAAATCAAACCACAACAAAAAAAAATACCAACTAAACCAACAAAATCAACAAACAAATGGTTTCTGAATCCTTATGTTAAACAGCAGTGTTTTGTATGGCCATGTGTTTGTTAAAGCTTGTTCGTTTTCTAAACCCTGTAGTCTTGTGTGGTTATATGCTAAGTTTAGTGGAATTCTAGCTCTGATTTGTGACCTTTTTATAGATCTTTTTTCATTTAGTCTTAGTTGTGAATTTAGTAGGGATGCTTGGTATATACTTTGCCAAGCTGTCACTATTTTACTGAGAGGCATTTTGCCTCTTATTGGCACAGCAGAGGAGGGCTGTGTCACCAAGCCCTGACCTAGACAGGGATCTCATTATGAGGTTTTAAAGTTCTTAATGTTATCACTCTGACAATCTGTATCTCAATTTGGATTTGGGGCTGGGCTCTATTTACAGTTGCAACTACTTCAGTTAGATTTTGAGTTATTCTGTGACTTTATTCGGCACTGTGCATGCTTGCATGTACTTTCTCTCTCTGAAATACGTTATTGAGTGTGGTCTTGGTCTTGTTCTGTCCCAAAGCAGGAGATGAAAGCTTTGTGGTCTAACAGTGAACAAAGGTAATAAATATTGCAAAGTTCAGTCTTGTGTAAGCATATGATATCTACTTTATGGATGCACGTTAGTTCCTGATTTTGTTATTGGAATAGCTTTTAGACTGAAATGCAAGCCCTTTTTACTGTGAAAAGCAACTGTTGTATGACTGACATGTTGCAGTAGAAGAAAAGAGCAACTTTTGTTTTCGTTTCACTCTCCAGCTGAATGTCTCATTTGCCAGTATTTAGAATGCATTATTGTGAAGGCAAATAAGAGTGTTAGTGTTTGCTTTCCTCCAGAGCTTCAATATACAGTGTAGTGATAAAAAAGCTTAAAAATATATAATCACTAGTATTTCCAATTCTATACAGAAGACTACCATGCATTGTAATGGTACAGGGAAAATTACTGCAAATATATCTTTAAAAACATATTTTTGCAACACTATTATAAATCTAGTTCTGCAACATGCCATGTCTTAATTAGGACGTCTTGTTATATAGCGTGGCAAAATAAAACTGTCTTTTAAATGAAGTATTGTCAAGTCATAGGTTTTGGTTTCTAAGGTGGATTGCAAATAAACGTTGGTTATGTGTCTCTTGGATTCTGGAAGAATAGGGTAGTTCTTTGGCATGTAACTTTACTTTTTGCTTTCAAAACACTGAGTAGATGTTGAAGACTGCCTTCTACTGTACAAGTAGCACAGTAATTCTTTTAACTAGAGATGATAACTAAATTGTTTAATTTGGTTTTAGTTAATTGTACAGTTCAGACAATTTAATTTAGTAATTAAACTTAATTGTCTAACTTAGACAATTTAGTTTCAAATGTTTACTGAACTGCCTTTCCAAAAGCATGTGAAATGGCACAAATATGTTCATTTTTATATATATAAAAGTAGGAGTTCCTTTGCAAGCTTTTGAATGTTTTCAACACTTGCATCTATAGAATTTTGGGTGACTATTCAGAAAATGAAGCATTTTCTATTCAGTTGTATTTTAGTTTTGAAGAACTTCTGTGCTGCAAATAACTCCACAGTAGTTTTTCTCCCTTTTTTCTATTCACATGCGTAAAAGCCGCCAGACTAAATAATTTGTAATATATGTGGGCCTTGTTTTCTATAAATTGTTTTCTTCTGTTTATGTTTTATTAGTTGAGAAACAGGAAATAGTGCACTACAGTTCTTCTTTATCACTGAAGTATAAAGCAAACATAGGAAGAAAATCAGCATGATTAAAAAAATATTTGAAATATATTTTTATCTTTCATGTTGAACTGTACTTCCTTTTAAAAAATTAGGTGAATGCACTTAAACCGCCACTACTGCATGACTGAATATTTGCATTCTGTTATTTACTAAATTTCAGTTCATCAATCTTACTCTTGGGCTTTGGACATGAAGTCATTAATGCAATACTGAGGTTGAGGAATTAATCTGAACTATAACTTCAGGAATACCGATGTATATTTCGTGAGTTTGAGAAAGCTCATTTAGCACAGTTCTGCAGTTACACACAGCATCCTGTTACTTTCTTCATTTCAAGCTCTTGATCTGATTCTTCCTTCTGGTCTTCATGACCAATGTATGTTCTTAAGGAATGAACAATGTAGGTTCATGTCCCCTGTCTTATGTTAATTTTTCCACGTAAAACAAATTCTTAGTAGGAATTTTAAAATTAAATGAAACAAAGTAACCAACACTAGATTGAAATCCTCAGTGTAGATATTGACCCTTCGTAGAGGTAGAACTTCTTTAAGTGTGCTACTGTGAGGGTGGCCTAAAATTTAGGATTTCTGTTGTTTGCTTTGTTAAAAGTCTTTTTTTAATGTTTAAAAACACCTTGCCCTCCACTGTACTGAAATACCATATACTGGAGTACAAACAACAGCAGGGTCTTTCTTAAAATGAAAATTTTAGTAGTGAAATAATAAAAAGGTCATCTAGACTGCATATTTCTTCCATTCTTCAATTTTTTTCTCTTAATTTGGATAAATATTGACGAAGAGATGAGCAGTCATATATTTCCAAATACCTGATGCCAGTTAAAAAGATAAAGATATGTTCACTTCTGCAAAACCATGCTTAGTATATAAAAGTTAGATCAAAGCAGATCACCTCTTTTAAATATTTGCAGATTTGATGTGTGCTGTGATATATTACAAAGTATTATTTCATACTGTGAAAGTGTATGATAAGATACAGAGTAGGTAATCAAAAAAGCACATCCCCTCCTTTGTATAACAGTGGGAAATATGGGAATATACTAAAATTGTCAGAGAACATAATCATTCTGATTATATATATGTATCTTTTTTCTGTGTATTCTTTTTAAGATATAAGGAATAGAATAATTTTAATTTTTTAACAAAAACTTTCTTCTAAGAAAAATAAGGCCATCATTCTCTTGTAAAATGATGAAATGGGTATGTAACCTGACAATAATTAGAAGGAAATTCTCTATGGGGCTATGTGTAGAAAAGAGAAATTTCAGGGAAAAAGTTGAAAATAGAATATATAAGTTGATCATTGTCACGGTATTCTAGCTTGTTTGTTGGAGTAACAGATGTAACTTCTCTACAGAAATATTTTTCCTGTTATCTTTTAGATCATATTAATTGTATTTGGAATAAATAAATGAGTACCCAAATGGTTTAATTCCTCTCTACCATATGGACTAGCTGTAGTATAATAGTGCTTATTTGTTAAAATGCATATTTTGTGTGCACTGAAAGATTTGCATTTCTTGGTACTTTTACCTCAAATTTATAGCCATTTTTGTATTGAAGAAAATATATGAGAAAAATGTTGCTATCCCAGACACTGTTATCTTTTGTCATCAAATTTCTCCAAAACGACTGTATTAAATGGGATCTGAAACACGTTTAAATGTTTTAATATTTTCTTAAAAGTAATTGCATTATTTTTATAATGAGTAACCATTTTTGATATAGTACATCAATTTCATGCATTTAGTAAAGTATTGGACACTGGACAGTCAGTGTGCCATAGACATCCATCTCAGTCAACTCCATCAAGTCATTTTAAATTAAAGATAAATCTGAATTTTAAATATTAGGAATATATTTTAAATTTTCTGGGGAGGAAGTGTAGATATGAGCATTTCTGCATTAAACTTGAGTACTATATATTTTCAATGGGTTTACAGAAGACCCGATGTAAAATGTGATGAAATATATGGAATTCACAATCATGGTAATTACTTTCATTTTTTTGCTGAATATAGAGAAGGCACTGGTAGGAATACTGAGCTATCACTATATACTCTAAGTACTTATATAATTTATACTCTTACACCCAACCTAGATTATTATGAATGTGTCATCATACCTAAAACAAAAATGCGCAAGTTTTCTACTTTTGAGAAAGCTTCTGTCTGTATTCTCAACACCAGAACTGTCCAAAAACTGCTGCTGGAAGTGAAGAAATTCCCAGCTTTGAACTTGACTTGTTCCTTTAAATACAATATACATGCTTTCACTTTACCTACATGCTTTGCGAAAAAAATAGATACAGCTATACCATTTTATCTGTTTTCTTGATGCACAAATTATGATTTTTCTGAATATTTTCCTTGTCTCATGACTAGCTCAATTTGTATTGCAGTTACAGCAGTAGCTTTTTGCTTTTATATTTTTTTACCTTTTTTGTTATTTGATACTTGGACAGTTTCCATCTCATGCAATGTTTTGAAGGTTGAAGAAGCATCTAATGAAGTTACTGATTGCACATTTGAAAAGAATATTTACAGAATCAGAACATATATATGTTGTAAAAAAGTTTGTCACTCACTTTTGAAAAAGATTATTTTCTGCTTTTTAATTCTCAGATTACTTTAAGGAGGACTATTTGGAATTGTTTACACTCTAAAATACAGTCTGTGCCTTCGTAAGTCTAGTTGTAACGTAACTAGTACTGAGAAGAAAATTCTTTTTGTTAGCTTTCTACAGCTCTTGTGTTATTCCCCTTAAAAATTTGATTGTCTATATAGTAACAAGTAGTATATAGTACTTTTCTTCATTTACCAAAAAATTTAACCTTGAAACAACAAAATATCTGTATTTTGCTTTCCTGAAAAGTTATATTAAAATTATGTTTAACAACCACTGTATTTTTGTGCTTATGTATTACAAAAATAAACTAAAATCAAAAGTCCTTGAACCAAATCAAAGGTTCCAAAGCACGTATTTAAAACCCTATGAGCTTTGTAGGATAAGTATTCTTTAGAGTAAGTCTAGTGTTTAATTGTTGCATAAGGTTCAAGATTTCAGCTACAAATCCAAAAGTTGTTGCAATTTCTATTTCCCAGTTTTGTCAGGGATAGTTGGTAGGACTTCTGCTATTAAAGGATCATCTTCCATTGTGGAATGTAATTTTACCTTTAAGTCCCTCAATGGCAGCTCTGTCTAAACTTGATTTAATTTCTCTTCATTTACTTTGATATAAATCTTCTACATCACTTTTTTCAGTGGATGAACAGTTAATAAAATGAACAAATCAAATGTCTTTGGTGGTGTTCATCTAGTTCAAGAATGCATAGGACATTAAAAAAGTCCATTTTTCTGTAGCAATAATATTGTAGGCATACTGCTTAAAAACAAAAGTGGCATGTTTTTTTTCTTTACACAGCATTAGAGTTTTTCTGATATCCAGTAGTTTTCAAAATGAGCTACAGAGCTTACAAGTTCACACATTCCTAAAAACCTTAGCTCTTTTAGATTTGAGAGAACCAGTTCAAATCAGCTATGCTTGTTAGAGAAGAGACAGCATATGAGATTTTGTAGTCATTACACAGGCAAAAAAAGCAGATACATCTAGTTTCAGAAATCTGCAGAGCAGTGACATGGCATTCCATTCAATTTTTTACCAGATATCACAGACTGGAAATGTGAGCTTTGGCTGATACTGCTGGGAAGGAGAGTGCGGCAGGCAGCTGTAATTCCCATCCTGTAAAGGTACTGATGCTTAAAGTCTCTGTAGTCCAAATTAGTACAAAAAAAATACTAAAATGTTGAATTTGGACCTTAGATCTATATTTCAAAGTTAATTTTCTTCCAACTATTCCTAGGTGTTTTGTGGATACATTTACGATTTTTTTACTTTTCAGATATTAGTAAGGAGAACCTACTCCTTATTTTGTAGTTGCTTGCAGGTTGCTTCCTGAAACACTGTCTGTGGAACACAGTTCTAGTGTTTTCCTAGGGTTTGAATTAAAAAATAGGTTTCTAAAATCAATGATAACCAATTGTTTTAAATTAGGCCATAATTTTATTACATGCGCTTGTAAGTTTGGTTGCTCTAAAATTAAGGTTTGGAGCATTGACTTTTCTGCCCCAGAAAATGTAGCTCAGTTTTGAATCTCACTGAGTCTTAAAAAAAAAAAAAAGCTTTCTGGTTTTAGTGTGATTCTTAAAAGTGCAATGTTTCTGAAAGTTATTTTAGTGCAGGGTGAGCTGCAGACAGTTGTTCCAGTGCACTCATTGGCCGTATCTTACCAGCATCAGGTTTGTCTGCAGTACAAAAACTAAATTCATTTGTGGAATAAGATATTTTTTTTTTTTGTGGTATATCCTTAAGGAATCATAAAGCCTAGAGAGTAACTGACATTAACATGACTCCATGTACTGTAAAACCCATTCCGTTTTATATATTTTCAGGGAGTATGGAGTGGCACAGGAAGGAAATGGCATATCGCTGGAAAGTTGCTCTAATTCAGCACAGGATTCTTGTGAGAAATTACTTCTAATATTACATCATCCTATTCTGTTTTTCACAGTTGACAGTCTAATTTCTTCATTTTTTATGCCACTTTTGTTCATATCAGTAACCACATTAAAGTACATTTAGCAGATTAAATAGGCTCTCATCAGTGTTAGTAGTGCACGTCTGATAGCGTGACAGTTTAGTACTATATATTTTGCCATATTGCATTATATGAAGGCTTATGGGTTTGTAAATAAAATTATTTTTCCTATTTAATAAGGCTTGCTATTTTTTAAAATTACATTTCATTGGCTTACATGAGATTCAACAAACAATAAGTCTCAGCTGCGTCCACTCTACTACTTCTGACAATAATATAAGCAGCACTTTAGTAGGGGAACAAACAGTGAAAAATGAAAAAAATGAAAAAAAGGCAATTAAATAGTTACTTCAATTATATAACAAAATTTTTAAATTTCTATTAGTTTTTCTTTTGCTTTAGCTTGCCATCTTTATCTAATTTATGATTGTCTGTAGCTCAAAGGAAAGTACTTTTCTATTTTCCTGCTTTACAAGGTCAAAGAGCCCAAAAGATTTTTTTTTTTTTTTTCATTTTTATAGGTATTAACTTAAGGTCAGGAGTGACACTAAAAAGATTTGTATTTTCAGGTATAATAGTAATAGTAATTTTATTCTGTAGAACTACCAGAAGTGTAAAAAATTATTAAGATTAGGTTTTCATCATAGATTTAGAAACATATATACGTAAGAAAAAGATTATCTTCTAATTAGGGAACTGTTTTATACTTCTGCTTTTGGGGTGTTTTAGGTAGTTAGCATTTGTAGATGATTCATTAATTTAGGTGAGCATGAAAAACTGTGGCCAACTTTAAAACCTTGTATCGGACTCTCTCTGCCAAATCATACATGTAATGTCAGGTGGAAGATATCAAAGCATTTTTTTCTCCTACCTGCAGTCCCCAGAAGAGGTCTTTTTCTATGTGTTATTTTGTGTTTGGCAAGCATAAGCCTGTAGTTTTTCTGCATTTTTAATGCATTTTCTACAAAGCAATCCCATATACCCAGCTGGGTATATGGTGTATATCAATATTGAGTTAGTTGTGCCTTCCTTTTATTTGAAGCTCATTCATTCCAGCTTTTGTTCTATTAGTTAGTGGTTTCCTCTTGTTAAAAATGTATGACTACTATTTTGTTCCCTTCCTCTGTTCTTCCTGAACCACATATGTATGCAATTTTTTCACACTCATTTCAGTTACTGAGTATAGCTCTGTAGTCATGATCAACTACAAGAAACTGTCATCCATTTGTGACTTTGTCTTCATATATCTCATCATTTGGTAGGTTGCCTGCCATTGTCTCACTTTAGTCTGTGTGCCAGAGATTTTCTTCCTAATATTCTTTATTGATATACATAGTCTTACAAACAGATTTGGTCAGGAGCGTATTTTTTTGTTACTTGCAATGATGCGCATATCTAGTTTTCCTGTCTGTGATTCCTAGGACATCCTGTCTTGACTGTGCTCATCTTATAGATACTCTACTTAAAACTTAAGTAATTTGAAATCTGATCTCAGTTCTCTTCACAGACATTTCCTTCTTGTTCATTTTTGGTTACTGTGGACAACCTACCCTTTCTTTTCAAGACTATAATTTGTACGTCAATTTGCACAGCCAATCTATGACATTCCAGATTGCATGCATCTAAATTTTTCTCTTTGTTTGTAAAAACCTTCAAATGCTTGTTCTTCTTTGCAGGTTACCAATGTCTTATCTAGGTCCTTAACTTTCATTTCTTCAAAAAGCCACTTTCAGAGTGATTTGACTAAGAACTTTCTCTGATCATACCACTTGAATTTAATTGCTTTCTAATTCTATATCTTGTCTAATGTAAAATATTGTCCCTGCTCATCAGTTTTCTATACTTGAACTCCATTTCCTAGAAGGAATTTTACTATATTGAACTCACAGCCTTTGTTAATGACTACAATTGCCCCAAATTATGTGTGATCCCTTGCATGAAGAAAGCTCTTCTTAAAAACATTTGAGCTTTTGTATCCCTTTCCAATACTGTTCTTAGAATCTGCCTTGATTGTGAAGTTATAAATGCCAAAGACAGATGCTGTACCTTATGGATTATGGGTTAATGATACTTTCCCTTTCCTGATTTCAAAGAGTAATCTGTACAAAATTAAGAACAAACGGAAATTGAAATATCTCCATAGTTTCTGTCGTTATGTATATGTATTCGCTTTTGCTTTAAACACTGATACTTTTCTCCTATTGCTTTAAACATTTTGTTCCATCTCTTTTTCTTCTAGAGTATAGGTCAACATGTTTCCATTAGTATCTGCTGCCATGATGTTCAGTTGTGAGGGAAGAGGAAAGAATCTTGATATGAATATCAGCAGCTATTTATAAAATCAACATTAAGCTAGAATAAACTTCTTAAATTCATCAGTAAAACTGAAGGATGAAAATTTTAATGCAAATTCTTTTCCTGTTACTCTAATTGTGTATAAGATTTAGTAAAAAGGATTACTTGATGTATGTACATTAAATATTGTTATAGTGTGGTTGTGTAATAGAGTGTTTAAGTGCACAGAAATCACATGTTATTTTACATCACTTTTCTAAGGTGTTGCTGATTACATACAAGAAGTATGCTACTCTTTTGAATGCTATGCTTTGTGGATTTTCAATTTGGCGCATTTCACATTTGTAGCATTAACTGCCATGTAATTAAATTGTGAAAATAGCTGTTCAGCACATAGCATCAGATGCTTACTCTTCTTCTTCTCTATAATAGATGAAAATTCTCACATTCAAATGTTTTGGTTTTAGGTTTGTTTAGTGTATAAGTCATGCTAATAATACTTCAGATTTAGTGCAGAAACACTGCACTGTCTATATCTGACTATCAGGTATATACATATACATACTATATGTATATATGCGGCTTTTTTATAGGTTTTGTTTTATAGTTTTATATATCAAAATTTAGTTTGCAAAGTCATGGTATTTTTATTTTTTATTATTATATATTCTTTACTATATTTTTAGAAACGTAGCAACTTGGAGTTTTCATAGTGTTGAAGTGTTTCAATATACAGTAACCTCTTTTTCCTTCTGCTATGTGACATATTTGTTTTATGCTGATTTAATGTCTTCCTTGAGAATACTTTCAAGGACATCTTTGATTAGATTGATCAGACTTAATGAATATGTATATGTATTGGACTAAATTGTAGGCTGCATTTAAAAATAAACTGTCCTATGTGTTCCACATTATAGTAGATTGCATTGAAAGAACAGGGCTATCTATTCTGAATGTGAGATCAAGTAACTTTAGGTGAAGTTTATTTTAAAATACTTTCAAGTTTATTTAAAAATATTTTTTACATTCAACGCCAGTTAAAACTTGAAAGCTCTGTACGTTGAAAAGATGAACTTTTAGAAGAAAGGCCTGGACATTAGGGGACAGATGTTTTTAACAGGAGTTAAATAAAATATGTCTGTCTGCTCTGTGAATTCGTTGCTAGTTGATACTAGTTAGCATTTTTGTTACAAAATTAGAGGACAGTACACATAGAAATGTCTTAGAAGGAACATCTGGCTTTTAGATAGTACCTTAGTAGATTAAGAACTTTTCTAACAGTCTATCTGGTGCAATGTAAGATGCTAGTCATATGTGTTTAACTGGTAATCATTTTAGTTTAACTGAAAGAGCTCTTCTTCCTTTCTAATACCTTTATTCATCCCACTTCAAAATATTTGAAGTACTAGGGAGCACTATGCTGACAGATGGCATTGTGAAATGACTTTGTCAGATTTCCGTAGAGGCTCTGTTTTTTGAATTTGGTTTTCTACCTTTCATTCTTGAAAACCAAGTATGACTTTAAAGACTCAATTGTTAAAAAGAAAGAAAGAAAAAAAAGTCCTAGCTAAATTAAGGCTTATATACAAATTATGGATTAACTAATTATAAAGGGTACTTTTTTTTTTTAACTAATTCTGCTCTGAACAATATTTCTGCAACTTTCAATAAGGCTTAATTTATTGATGTTTATTGAGCAAGTCTTTTTAGCATGACCAGGCTAGAATGGTTTCTTAGCTTGCTATTGCTTCAGGACCGACAGAAATAAAAGATAGCAAAAATTTTTTTCTTAAATCACTTGTTAAAGATCCAGAACACAGAAATCATACCTGCTTTGTGGACACAAAATTTACTCCAGTGTGAAGTCTTGCTGTGAATATAGTTTAAGCAGATATTAAAACTTGAAATGGAAAATGAAGATGCCAGTTGGTTGAGAACAACTCCGTAGTTGTGAAATGCTCTCTCTGTAAAAATTTTAAAAAATTTGTATTGATAAAATCTCCTAGTATTTTATTATTATTTCATTAATAAAACATTATTGAATTACTTTTAATTAAGGTATTTTTATTGATTACCGTTTTTGAATTTAGTTTCATTTCTGTTTTGGATCGCTATAAAATTGGTAACATAAACAGATTTAGAAGATATGTTTCAGAAATATTAGTGAACTGAGATTTTTACAGTAAGCATTTGTGAAATAACAGAAATATTAATAATAATTTTTAGTTTTACTTAATCGTCCCATCCAAAGCTACATAACAAAAAATAAAGTGGTTAAAAATTATATTGTATTTATTTTATAAAAGTCATATCCTAAGGATAATGCTTGTTTTTGTAGGAATTTTAACAGGAGTGAACATGTTTGTTAAGATTATGGAGTTTATAGATTCTTAATTGTAGTTAATTTACTATTGTAAATTATTTTTTTTATTGTAAATTATCTCAAAGATTTGTTATAACTAGGAATTTGATTAGGAATGAGTATTTCCATGAAAAATTTTATCAAATCTTCTCAACTTTAAAATGGAAATGTTGTTTTAGAGTATTCTGTAATTGATGTAAAAATTGTGGGTATTTTTGGTTTTGGGGGTTTTTTTGGTACTTTGGTAAATTAGTAGCTGTAAATAGAATAGAGTATTTTAAATGTTATTAGCAGTGCATTTATGTAACTTAATTTTGTGCAGGCTTTTTTTATGACATTGAGTTTTTCTTTCAAAGGCAGTGTACTTGATATAAACATTACTGAAAAATTAATTCTAAGTATGTATAAATAACTGTCATTTATGAAGTTCATATGAACATATTTTTACTGTAACTGTTTTACAGAACATTGCTTTTACATTCATGTACTTACTTTGTAGTCATTAAACTGAATTTAATACATTTAAAAGTCTTTTTACACATTTTCTTTTAGTTAACTTTAAGCAGTTATAGAATATTACGTTTTGTGTACTCATATTTTGTGGAAGTGTGGTTATATTAGCCTATCTGCTAACATGGCATGGACTTCTAAAAATTTTCATTGTTTCATTAAAAATTGTAGCCTTTTTTGTTTTCTTGAAGTATTAAATGTATGTATATTTTACAATACAGTGCCATAGGTAGAACTTTCTTCATGTTCACAGTAGCTTCAAAAATTCATGATAGTCAACTGAGAAGAATCTGTCTGTACTGTGTGAGTGGAATAACACTTGGGTTCTCTGTATGCATACTTTACATTCTCTGTCATCTGTTACAGAGTTATATCTTGATTCCTCAATTCTATCTTCTTGTGTAATGACTTAGAAGACATAATGTCTGTCCTGATCAATTTTGCAATGAC
Source organism: Pseudopipra pipra (assembly GCF_036250125.1). Classification (NCBI taxonomy): domain Eukaryota; kingdom Metazoa; phylum Chordata; class Aves; order Passeriformes; family Pipridae; genus Pseudopipra; species Pseudopipra pipra. The sequence goes on along the minus strand of NC_087554.1, from coordinate 35,855,380 downwards.
CTTATACTGATTAATGAAATCTGATGTTCAGAATAATTATCCCTTAAATTACACTTCATATATTGAGTAATTTTTTTAACCCAAAGTCTGACAATGTGTAAAATACAAATTGTATTTCAATAATAGCTTACTCAATTAATGATTGCTGCTTTCCTAACCATAGATGAGGAAAAACCTTCATGTTCAGGAAGGACAGTACCACATGTTGAACTTGAATGTCTGTATCGGATATGTGTCAATAAAGGTATATACGTATGCAGATTGTGTTCTGCTGAAATCTCTGATTAAAGTCTTCTGCATTAGTATGACTTTTTGAAGATTTTCATCCTCAGAAATACACACATTACAAGCCCATTTGTGACAGAGTGAAATGTATACAAAGGTGATAGGAACTCTATTTAGTACTGCAAAAGAGCCATTGCATCCTTTAATTTATTTTTGGACCTTACTTCATGAAACTTTTTGTTCTTGTATTAGAAGAGAGATTGAATCAGTCCGTTTCCTGTGCCTTCATGATTTTGCAGATATCTGACATTTAGCTCAAGCAATTTCCTGATTTTGAGGAGTGTAAGCTTACATTAATTCTTGTATTAGAAGCCAGCCTATGGCTTTAACTGTCTTTTCTGAATCTTTTCCATTTCTAATGCTTCATTCAGAGTTAAAGGGACTACAGTTGAATACAGTTGAAAACAGTTGAAACATGCAAATCTTTTATGTTGTCATATGCTGTGTCACACTCTTTTCTGGTTTATATTCCTTTCTTAGAAATTCCTAACATTTTATTTTCTCTTTGACTGTTAACGCTGAGTCAACATTTTTATGGATATTATAATCCAAAATTCCACACTTCAGTTGGTGAAATAAAGGACATTTTTGAGTCCATTATTTGATGTGTGAAGTTAGAATTGTTTTGTCTCCCTTGTACATCACATTCATGTACATGGAATGTCATTTGCTATTCTTTTACGCAGTCACTTCATTCTGAGACCATTCCGTGGTTCTTTACTATGACACATATCCTTATTGCCTAAGAGTCACCATCCCAATGACAGAATCTTCAGCACTGATGTCTGCTCCCATTGTCAGATCTCTGACTGCATATGCCTATGTAACACTATGTGTGATCTCTCTCCATTGTGCAAATGGATTGTTTACTCTTCCCTCTTCATTAATTTTTCCATGTAAGGGAAAAATTATTATTCTGTAGCAGTTTCTGCTTCCTAATAACCTTTTGGAAAGAACATTTTTGAAGACTGTTTAGAAAGGAGGCAGTAATCTACCATTACATCATTGAATATTCAATTTTTAGAAAATAATTTAGAATATGTGTATGACGTATTCTTCATATATCTGCATTGTGGTGCAACTTTGTCTTCTAATCTGTGACCAGTGTGCTACTACTACATAGTATAAAAGTCTGTAGTCAGAAATGGTTTGTGTTTTTCTATATCTTACATGATTCTTACCCTATTGCTACAGTGCATATTATCTTCAAATCTAACAAAATTTCTTCAGTTTCTACATAATAATCATTAATTCTATACTAGAATCATTCCTATAAGTGTTACATTTCTTTTTATGATCTCATCTTTCCTAGTAATTATTCTACAAAAACTACTTAAGGGGCAGTATGGTAAACATAGTTCTGTATAATATCAAAGAAAACTTACATTAAAAAGTTTAACTTTTTTAATCTCATTACTGAAGGAAAGTACGGAAATGCTTCTAGATTATATCATAAAACCTGTAAAATTAAAGCTTTCTTTTGTGCATAAGGGTAAATATGCTTTTTGTAATATCCAGTATAGGTAATACAATGACGTTTAAAAATACTTTTTGTAAATCCAGCAAGACAATGACTGTTATTTTTACTGTTTGCAACTAAATTTATCCTGACTCTTTTTAAAATTTTCTCCTTTTTTTTAATGCTGTATGATTTATTTATTAATATATGCTAATTAGAAAACTTGTTCGTCTTGTAGTTCAAATGTTTTTTATAGCTTTTTATTATGTTACGGTAGCTGTAGCTTATTGAAACTATGCATCTAGACTCTTAAGTATTAAGTTTGTTTACATTTTGTAATATTGTGTATATATGATGAATTTACCAAAATAAAACTTTGTATTTGGGCAATAGCATACAGTCTAGAATATTCTACTTTTTCTAACATACACCTGCCATGCCAATGTTTCTTTATACTGTATTTTCACATTGAGGAAATACTTCATTGATGCTGAAAACCAGGTTTATTAACAGAAAAACTACAATGTATTTATAGTCTGTAGTTGCTTTTAAAGTAGCTTAGATTCCATGCATTACCTTGCACTTGTTTAGACTTAGTTTTGTCTTTGTTACCTAATTAAATGCCTTTATACTGATACACATGTCCTTCTTCACAGCACTCTTCTAAAAACCAGAAGATGTCAAAACATTAAACATTGGTCCTGCATAATCTTCAACATTATATTTGCACATCTAAAAAAAGAAGATTGATAGCCTGAGTTCTTAGCAATAATCAGTTTCACTTTAAGAGATCACATTTGTGTGATCTCTTATGATTTATGAGAACCTGGTGTGATCTATGAGGAAAATTTTTTCACTGGAGATGAGGGAGAGGTTGTGTCAGAATATGGCAAGAAAGACTGCTGCAGTACATTGAGTTTCCTTTAGAAAAAGTGGGAATGATGGCACAACAAAAACTAGATGCATGCAAGAACAAAATTAAAAACAGTTAAAGCAGTTAAAAAAACCCCTGTGGACCAGAATTATAATTTGTTTTGGGAGGGGTATCAGAAGACCTCTAGTCTAAATTCCTTCTTCAGGCAGGGTCAGCAGTCAGGCCACATTACTGGCTTTATGCCACTGTGAAGCTTCTCTGCAACCTGTTCCAGTGTAAGAGAGTCCTCATGATGAAAAGGTTTTACCTTAAGTCTAATTTGAAGCACTCGTTTCAGTGATGTCTGTGATCTGTTGTCCTCCCACCATACATCACTGGAAAGAGTACAAGTCAATCTTCTTGATGAATTTATAGCTATTAAGGAGCTGCTTTTGAGTCTTTCTTAAGCTGCCTGTTCTCCAGGCTTGATGAAAGAGGCCACATGTCCTCAACTTCCCCTTGTAAGGGCAGGTACTGCATGACCTTAACTGTCTTGGCAGCACACCAATGAACTTCCTTTAGTTTATCAACATCTTAGTTGACATGGAGGACCCAAACCTCAACCCAGTACTCTAAAAGCAGACTAAGAGGTGCCAAATAAAGAGGGATAATCACTTTCATAACTCTATTCCAGACCTTTCCCTTTGTCAGTATAGTTCATCTGAAGCACAAAGAGCATTGGCTAAGCCAAAAATAGGGCATATTGAAATATTTTTGTTAATTCATAAATCTAAATTTTGGTGTCTACCCAAGATGCATGTCTGTGAATGTCTGTGAGGGAAGTGTCATCACAAAATGTTGGAAGGAAAATTCTAAATGTAAAATGAAAGAGAATACAGGGAAATTTAAAAACTTGTCAGTTTTAATAAAACCTGTGTATCCTGTCCAATCAGTGTAGACAAATGCTTGATTTTATGCCTTGAATTTCTTGCTCTGTTATTTCTTGTCAGTTCAAATGAGTTCTTAGATATTTGTAAAGTTGCTGCTTATTTATTGTGTGAACTCTGACTCATGTTCATAATAGCTGTGGCTGTACCTTCTCTTTTTTTTTTTTTTTTTTTTTTTTTTTTTTTTTTTTTTTAGTGTGTGTATGCATTGAAGAAATAGGCCACTTATTTTAATGCCAGCACCACTACTTCATCTCAAATTTACTGCTATTACTGATATTTCTAGTCCTTCATCCAAGTGTCAGCTCCTGGGTTTTTTTGGATCTTGTTCTTTCTGTTTGCAGGTAATTCTCAGTGGTATCTACATGCAAAAACCTTTAATGCTTTTACTTTTTCTTATCTACTAATGTTTGTCTTTTGGGTATTGTTAGTAATCTTTAGAAGAAGCAGACTATCTCTTATACTCTTATAGCACATAGTGTGGTGGTTTCCTTTCTAAACAGAGGTTCTGGTTCCGAAAATGAGTAGTAATTAATCAGAATTGTTGATTAGCACTGGTGTAACAAAAGATGTTACCACAGTGGTAGAGGTAGCATATTAATGTGTTAGAGGAACATTACAGTGTTTTATATAGAGATCCTCCAGCAGTCATAGTTGTATGAATCAGAAAATTATAACTGCTTTCTGGGAGGGGATGAGATATGATTTTCATTTAGGAAGAAATTTCAGTCTTGATATTTGTTATTTGATGCTTAACAGAAATATTTGATTTTTACTGTAATTTTTAGTTTTGTGCTGCTCCACAATTTTCTTAAAAAATTCATTGCATCTTTTAGTATCTGTCTGGATACAATAGATGATCACTTTTTTTTTCATGTCAACAAAGAATGCCTATTTCATTTATTATATCCAAAGGATGTGTTCAGACTTCAAATGTTAACAAAAACAAATGTCAGTGGTGTAGGAGAAAATGCTGCAATGATAAGAAAGGTAATGAATGGGAACATAATGGTCATAGTTTAAAAGCCTTTTGGGGAAGAAAGGAAAGGTTTTCTATGCCTTCAAATTCATTATTAAATAGAATTATTTTAATTTTTTGATAGCATAGTTTTCAGAAGTCTTAATTTTCATACCAGATGGCATTCCAAAATGGAAAGGAAACCTATAATCCAAAGGAATATGATGTAATGGTAGCACTGGGGGAGAGAATGAATCAATTATGGAGATCTTGTGCATAATTTATTACAGTATTGAATGCCCATTTTAAGACTTAAAGAAAAAAATATATTGGGGGGATAAAATATAAGGAATTGCCATCTTTCCTTGAGAATAATAATAGTGATCCCTAATGAAAGTTCCCAAGAAAAGAGTTAAAATAATCAAGGCCATGGAACTTTAAGCTGATTGCTGTGTGTATTATTTCATAAAGGCATAACCTGCATACATGAACCTTCAAAAAAGGGGATGTGAACAAAAATAACACCAAGAATTTCAATATCATAGTAAAATGCTGAGATAATCCCCTTTACAGTTATAAAAGGGAAAGGAGGGGTTGGAGAGAAAAAGTTTGTGTCTTTGGCTGTGTCTCTCTGCAAATTTGAGCATGCGTGTGTGAGCATGCAAGTGTGTCTTTGAGCACTGAAGCATGTGTGGCTCTGCTACTGGAACTGGTGGTTTTTCCTGTGACAGAGCATTCTGTTCCATCACCAGCTACCCTTGAACAATTTATGGCATGGCTAAGCTGTCAGGACATTAAAAGAGTTTTATCCAGTAGCCAATTTGAATGTGACAAATCATCTCCTTCCTGGCTGGGGTCCCCAGGAAGGACATAGACTTGTTGAAGAAAGTCCGGAGCAGGGCCAAAAGATGATTAGAGGGCTGGAACACTTCTCCTATAAGGAAAGGCTGAGGGAGTTGGGGTTCTTCAGCCTGGGTGAGAGAAGGCTCAAGGGTGACCTTATTGTGCACTTTCAGTACCTAAATGTGGCTACAAGAGAGGTGGAAAGGTACTGTTTGCAAGAGTGACAGGACAAGGGGGAATGGCCTCAAACTGAAAGAGGATAGGTTGAGATTGGATATTAGGAAGAAATTCTTTACTGTGGGGGTGGTGAGACACTGGAACAGGTTGCCCAGAGAAGCAATTGATTCCCCATTCCTAGAAGTAGTCAAGGCCAGGTTGGATGGGGTTTGTGTCCTTGCCCATGGCAGGAGGCTTGGAACTAGATGATCTTTAAAGTCCCTTCTGACACAAACCATTCTATGATTCTTTGTCATCTGTTTTTTTTTTAACTGAGAACAACTAACTAACAGAGAAGGTTGGTCCTTGACAGATGATCTTGCTGACTAAGAATTGTTGTAATTGAGGGTATGGCCTTTATATTTACAAATTCTGTTTAACAGAGATTCTTTTATCTCTATTTATCAGTTCTAAAGAGGGAATAGGTTGGGTATATATGTAGTTAAATTTTTCACTATTCTGTCATCAGATTTATGGATGGCAGATATGCTAGAAAAAATTTGTCTCCTTAATTTATGTAGTTGTTTCCATGGCTGATAGAATATTTGTTGGCATCTCCTCTTTAATGGAGAAGCATATCAGGTGTGATGCTGAACAAGTCCATGATAGGTTTAGGAACTTTACTGTTCCAGATCTCATGAGCATTTTTATGGTTTGGTTCTCACTGTTGTTAGCAGCTTTGAAAGGTGCTGTTGGTGGTGAGGTACACTGTCGAATTCTCAAGAGGGTGGTAGTGTTGTTCTATTGTATGAAAACTCATTCTGATGTCCATATAAGTTCTACCTGTTTGTTTTAATGTAGTCCAAGTAACAATGTTTACCAGAGCCCATCACAAACTGAAAGAAAATGTTTGTGAACCACAAATATTTGTGACCATAAATGTCGGAAATATTCTAGGTTTGTTTCTTGCCTTATGATTATTTTGGTCAAAACAACTTTTCCATAGCCAATCTAAACTGATTTTTCCACCATCTGTTTGTCTTTGGAGTGTTTCTTTTCCCGTTTGGTACCTTTGGACTCCCAGGAGTGGAGCCAGTTTGCTAGAGTGCCTGTAAGCATTTTCTTCTTAGAATTCTGTCGTCACATTTTCAGAGGACTTTTCAACAGTAATTTCCATACTTAAAGTCTGGTTCTGGTGTTTGTTTGGTTTATTGGTTTGTTTTTGTTTTTTTTTAACCACAGGAAAATCCTATTGTTATTGTTTATTAAAATCATCCTTATAGACATGAAGTTCTCACCTGGGAACCAGTAAGTCTTAAATAATAACTTACTTATCTTGCTCACTGCTACATAAGATCCTTTTCAAGGTTTATGCTTTAAGTAACAACTTTGATTTTCCATGGATTTTGGAAACTTATAAATGCACTTTTGAAAAAAATAAAAATCTTACTTTGTTGGAGTAACCTTTGTAATTCAGCAAAATGAAGTTTGTCCTCTTTCTAGTTGCATTGGTGCTTCATAGACGATAACCTTTTCCACCCTTCAGAAACATCCATGCAGGGAAGCTAAATCTATTTTTATGTATACGAGACTTGAGAAATGATGGCACTACACGTTCTGTTGTCACTGCTGTTTCTCTCTAAAGAGAAAATGAATGCCACACACTGCTTTCAGTTTTTCGAGTGCTCTTTTATTGAAAATGAGCTGGAACAAATCCTCTGCTGGAGCAAATCCTTTGTCAGAACAAATAGTGGGTATGCTGGCATCAGATGTGTCTTCTGTATTCCCAACATTTTAAAAAACAGCTGAAACAAGATGCAGAATGTCTTCAATCTCCTTGTCCTTTAAGAGGAACTTCAAATCATTCACTACACTACTTGCAACAGTTTGTGAATTTTCCAGTACATTGCCATACTGTAATGATATCTGCAATCTCAATAGTGATTTCCAGACCTTGTATTTACTGGAGACATAACAATCATGGTAACATTAAGCTCATTTGTCTCAGTGAAATCCATGAGCTTCATTTTTCCCAATGACTTGACAAACATCAGATTCTGAAACTGAAGAATCATTAGAGCACGTAATCTTCTAAACTTGAGCCCTCCAATACTAAAAATAATATAGACGTAATTTAAAGCTGTACTATATATATATCACTACTAACAGGAGTTGCTTAGGGACATTCAGTAATTTCTGTCTAGATAAGCTGTATTTTCCATTAAGTAAAAAAAGACAGGTTCATTTTAGTGGCATGATGACTTCTGAAGTGTAAACATTAGCATGTGGTCAGGGCAAAAGAGATTTGTCAGGACTGAAGAAAAAAGCTGTCACAATATTTTTCAGTTCTATAAAAATATTAAATGATACTCTGCTCAAAATTGAAATGGTTTATCATTCATACCTAACCCTTGCTTGGTTTTGAATACCACAGTTCTCCATGTATGAACCTTTCACGATGTCCTGTAAAATGCAATATATGTGTATCTTGGCTAGTATTATATAGTCTCATTTTCTCTTTTTGTGTAGAAATTCCTCTGATGATACATCTAAATAATATTTTTTAAACATTACCTCCTACCTGTTTTTGAGGGGCAGAGTGCGGAGTATTGTTCTGGAATTTTAGACTCTTTTCTAAATTAACATTTATACTCAGAATCACACTATTCTATTCTAGTCTAAACCTGTAGTAGGTGAACAAGAAGAGACATACCACCGTATGAGTCTATGTGCTGTGGCAGATGCTTTCTGTAAGCTAAAGCATTATTTTTCTAAGAAAACTTTCTCTCCCCTAAATGCTTTCTCCTGCCAGTATTCAGTTTTTAGTGCGGAAATCTGTATGGAACTTGCTACCATTTCTAGTGTGTTGTGTACTAAGAACACTGAATGAGAGATGATATGAAAGAGAATTATATGATCTGTTTTACCCTGAAACCTAAATATTGATCTGGACTTCTTTTAATTTTCACTGTCTTATGAACACGTATCATGTTCCTGTTTCTAAACAAGAAATGTCTGGTTTACACATTGTAGAGTTTTCATTCCTGTTCGAGGCAGTGAAATATGTTTAAGTCAGGAGAACAACTAATGAGAGATTACAAGGTAGGCTTTTAAACCACTGTACTGATCTGTTTTTATATGCGTAATAATATCCTGAAAGAAATTGAGGAGAAGCTCAAGGTCTAAGATATTATCTTTTGATATTTTTCCTATTGCTAGTAACTTATTCTTTGTCTATGCAGTACATTTAGAAATCCTTGGGCTCTACAACAGGATACTTCAGCATACTACAACTTTTTATAGAAAAAAGTATAATAACCACTGTGTACACAAGTTGAATGCTAAGGAATTCCTTAAGTTTCTGCGTTCACGTTTTCCTTATTGTTAATTTATCTTTATTGTCTTATTGCAGAATAGTATTGCAAATGAAAACTTGTCATTATTGACAAGTCATAAATGAGTTAATGCCCTCCCCAACTGATTATTTGCCACTTGGAGATGTTGCCTTCACTCATTTCATGTGCTCATCTTCTGTTTACATTTAAGATACTAAAGCACTGAACTGCCCAAGTATCTCTTAGTTGTGATTTCCTATGGTTAGTTGTATGGGAGGAAATCCAGAAAAGTATCAAGAAAACTGCCACTTTCAGATTATTTTTGGTATGTATTTTTATTACTGTGATAGGTATATCTAGGCAGAGTCCTGGTGAAACAAGGGCTCTAAATTTTATGTCAGCAACTAGTGCAAGAAAATCCCAGTGGGGTTGTAGAATTGGTGTTTATTGTAAACTACTACTTTAATTTAAAGAAATTTTACTTTGAGATGTCATCTTGAACTTAAGCATAGAACTTTAATTGTATTGAGGACTGAAGTCTTATGCAGGATTTTTGACTTGAAGAATATGTGCTGCTTATGTATGATTGTTCTTTCTTTGCCTTAGGAAAGACAACATTCCTCTGTGGTTTGTAATAAAATGTTTGTGAATGAGAAACTCGTATTTCCAATAGATGATGATGTTTTCCTATAAACAAAATTCAGTGCAAAACTGAAACAAATTGTCTAGTGGAAACCGAAAAAATGACTTGAGGGATAATAGTCGGAGTAATAATATTAAAACAGTTTGTTCATACTGCTGTGTTTGCAGTATTGATTTGGTTTTTTAAATGGCTATATTGTCAGCATTGTTGGAGATTAACTACTAAAAGTTAATTGTGTAATTCGTTCTGTTTTCCTAACACTGTTTCCTACTTTGTAACAGAGCACTGTAGGTTGTTAGTTTAAACTCTGCCACTCAGCGTAGGCTGACCTTAACATTCTTACTGGTCTGCTTTTCTGGCTGCTGGCTGCAGTGATTATTTGCAAGCACAATCTCATAGAAGAGAACACTTAAAGAGGAATTTTCTCTAAAAATCTGTATGTTTGATAATGATTTTCTTTCAGATAACATAGTTGGCATTATGTTTTTAGAAAGATGAATTCTTAAAAGAAAATACTCAAGACCATAAAATACCTAGAGAAATGTTTCTAGTAGAATTTTTCTCCAAGTTTGTTTGCTTCACTTTTTTCTGAATAATCTTTTTATAAAAACAGAATCAGCTGTTCTTTGATAGCAAAATTAAATGTATTTTTCTGTGTTGAAGATAGTCAGGCTGCAAATTAGTTTGAAAGATAAAGTAATTTGGACTCATGTTTTCCATTATAACTACTGTCAGTGAAAAGATTTATGTTTCTCCATCTTTGATTATATTCTTAAAAATAATTGTTGAAATTCTCTGTGTCTACGGCTTTTAGAAGAACTTCAACTAGAATGTGTTGTTTTAACTTATAAAAAAACAAACTTTGAGTGGCTTTCATGAATAGTCATTTAATATAATGTTTCATATTTTATGAAACCATATAAATGTTTTTAGGTCTACGTTTGTAGCTTTCTTGTAGATCAAAGCACTTGGCATAAGCCAAAACCTGTTAAAATTTGTTTCTGTTTATGGTATAAATTAAAACTGTGGTTTGACCTAAGTCTGATTTATTGCTTTACTTGGCCCTGCATCAGGCTGATTGTGGTTTTCCATTCCTGTTTCCAATAGTCTTCATATGTTTTGATTTCAAATCCTTGCACAGCAGCTTTATCTGGATAGTAAACACTTTCTCTGGTAGGTTTTCATTGTAACAGAGATACCAGGCCCTTTTTTTTTTTTTTTTTTTAATTTTTTTTTTTTAGAATCATGGTCAAAGTTTCCTATGGATAAATCTTTTCTTTATTGATGACAAAGGGTGAAAGGAAGAGTGCTCTACTTTTTTGTTTCTCTTATGTAAATTTCAACCCTGCCTGTTAATGAGTGTTTCATTTATGATCAGCTTTAAAATGTGTAATCATTAGCTGATTTCATTTTTTCACCTGATCTTATCGATACCATATTTAAATAGTGATTGTGAATATTTCCTCCTTCCAACACTGGCAGACCTTGTAATCAGAAAAAACTCTTGATTTCCTTTGAGAAAATTAAAAAAAACCCTATTACGATTTTATATATATATATATATATATATATATGTGTGTGTATATGCCTATGTATGTGTATGTATGTGTCTTTGTAAGTGAGGGCATCTCTAGTAAGTATTCAGTATGCTTTTCCAATTTTACACTTGTTTTGTATTTTTTTACTAACAGACAGTTTTATCGAGCCTCTTAGGCAAGATGTTTATCATGGGTATATACTATTTAATAAAGAAATGAGTAAGTTACCTCTAAGAGGGAAGGTTATCCTGGTATATGAGCTGGTTTTATTTTACAGTAGTTCTGACTCACCTACTGATTTGGTTATAAAAGAAGCTGCAAGGGTTAAATGGATTGCTTCACAGTAGGAATAAATAATATAAAGGTATCACACAAACACTTTCAACACAAGTACAGACAAAAAAATTTGTACTGCACTAAATTAAGAGGCATTTAATTTAAACTTAATCTGTTAGGACAGTGGTTGTGGGTTTTATATCTGGTTTTGTTATTAAGTGTGGTGATTAACAGTCCGTAGTTAGACATACTGTTTAATGCAGAATCCACTGAACTCATTAGGAGAGTTCTGTTTTGGATTATGCCTTTAGCAGTGCTTATCCATCCAAACATCCCTTACGATTTAATCTAAGTGGAGAAATGCTGATGTTTAGGGCTTTGTTGACACAAATCAATAACAAGAGGCTCTGGAGCAAGGGTACTGTTTTATGAAAATATCTTGTACTGCTTATTCATACAGCTCTAGTCCCAACTAGAGTAGTACACCCTAAAGACAGTTTTGATAAAATCAGCTGCACTGAATTCTCAATTTAAATTGTAAGCAAAATACAGGTTAATGATTGTGGAGTAGCTGGGAAGAAGGGACACTAAGAGTTGAAAAAATTGTTTTAGACAGCTGCTGAGGTATAAATTAGCCATGACAGATGTCACAAAAGAACATATTATCAGATACTAAAAATTATGGTAACCCATATTTAATACAAGTTAAGATGTTAATTCTGTGTCTTTTAATTGTAAGTTAAAAGCATAAAAAGACAAAATCAGAAGGAATGTACAGGTGCTTTATGGGATAAGCAAATTAGTGAGTGTTCATGACTGGAAGCAAAAGGCAAGGGTGGTAATGCAAAACAAAATACATGGTGAAGATATTTCATTCAGTCCAGTAAAGAAAAGGAAGGAAACTACCACAGAAGAATTAAAATTTAGAAGAGAAGATTGGGAAAGGATTAAGAATAAAAAACTAAAGAAGTAGAGGCAGCTTTTGAATGGATGTAAAAGTGGCAAAGTTGCAGAATAAAAGCTAAACAAAATGAGGCAGCTGATTCAGAAATATAGCAAGGGAATGTGGACTTGCAAAATTATTTTGATTGAATACATTAGGAAGAAAACATTGCAAGTTTGAGATGTTACACAGAAATATTGAAATGTAAATGCATTCTGGATATGTGAGTTCAAGATTTATCCACAGTATCCATTTACTTAGAAGAATAGAAATTAAAAAAGCAAGAAAAAGTAGTTAAATTTTATTTTGTTTTAAATGTCAGTGTACAGTTAATCAATTTATAACAAATTCATTTGAGAAGTGACTGCATTTTTGTTATGGAAAAATAATTCCAGTGAGCTGAAAGCTCCATTGCAGGGACTTTCTTACCTGACTTACTTAAATAAAGTAAATGAACTTTTGGGGTTTTTTTTATTCCCTAGTTTTTGCTCTTGTATTCCTCCCTCCCCTCTTCCCCCTCCCCTTCCCCCCAGATACTATAATATATTTAAAAGGCAATTGCAATTACAGTAAGGTTAGTGCTTGTACAAGTGATGGGGCATTTTTTGAAGTATTCACCTTTAAATTAATTAACCGAGTAGCTCATTCTGAAACTAAGAAGGTCTGATTAAAAAAAAAAAAAGAAAGGCTGCATTGAAATAAGCAGCCTCCTGTAGGCAACCCTGCTTTTGAGGGAACATTTGGACTACAACTGTGCTGTGAGTCTGTGAAATACATATATGATGAGAAAAACAAAATACTATAAATAGAAACAGATGTATGAAGAACGTCTGATTACAGCACAGTGTTTAAGAGTTACACGGTAATTACAAGTTCTGTAGTCCTGTGTATTTTGAATTTGTTTTGGTATTTTTTCCACCTTGGAGTTGGAGCTTGCACACCTTTCCCCTTTTTTTTTACCCCTTCAAATTGAGTCAAATCAAGTTTAGTGGGAGGATTCATTTGAATAACATGTACTCATGTAAGTAAATACTTGAAAGACTAATGACATTAATTAGGTATTGTAGCCTTGCCAATATTATTTCTTCGCTGCTGGAAGCAATGGCATTTTTTCCTAATTTTTATCACAATTTTGTACTTGTTGTTTCCATGGTGATTTTTTTCTTACATTGTGCTTCAAAGGAACCAGAGTGATTCTATGAGGGTTTTTAAAATTATTTATTTAATTGTGTGGAAACCTAACTGAATATACTATTTTCTGTAAAAATTCTCTAATAATTCTCTCAAGTGTTAGTGCAAATGTAGCTTTTAACTATTAAGGCATTATAATTTTGTCTGCCTACTTTTTTAGCAATCGTCCAGCTTTTATTCTGTCTTTCATGTTCAGTATATTTTACAAAAATTGTCTTTATCTACTTATTCTACAATATTCCTAAATTGCAGTCTAAACTATCAGAATAATTTAGAGCTGTTGAAGACAATCTGCAAATGCTTGCAGTCATCTCTAATAATCTGATTTCCCCACAAATCAGGCTAAGTGCAATATTGAGCATGCACAATAACTTAGAATTTATGCCTTTTTTTCTGCAGTTCTAAAAGGCTAGTATTCCACCTACTGTTAAGAATCAGACTCAAGCATACTCTGTTAAAATTACATATTCCTAGTGCATGACTGGAATACGCCCGCAAACCAGAGAAGTTCTTCTTCTGTGCTATTGCAAGAGCTTTCTTGAATATTTTATCTTTTCAAGTAAGATTTTTTTAATGATGCAGTATGGATGAGGTTCACTCCACCCCAGTAATAAATAGGGTAACAAATAATCCTTATAGCTTTCTTCTCTTTCAGGTAGGTGGGACATTGAGTGAGTTCAAGTGGGGCTGGTTAGAATAGTAATTAACACTTCATCCTTCTGTAGAGAGAAACATAAAGAACATGTAAATTAAAGAACTGAAACTGAGGGTTTTGTCCCTAGAGGCTTAATGGTGTGGTTTCATGGTCCTCTGACATTAATTTAAATGTCACTGCCAAAAAGGTAGTCTTGCCTGAAGCCATGCATTTCAGTCCTTTCTTGGCATCAGCAGTAGCATCTGTCCAGCTTTGCAGCAGGTCTCATCAGCTCACTCATCCATTTGAAAATGATTTTTTTTTTTTAAGGGCGTTAGGAGGATTAGTTTTCAAGCTGATCACTGTGCTTATTTAATTCATTTTACAGGCAAAGGAATATTTGTGCTGGTGTAAAAGATGTAGGCAAAACACCTGGTATGTCAGGAGGAAGGAGGTGTGTTCCCTGTTTAGATGAGTGGATTACTGGCCCACTTTGTCTCTAGTTACTCGTCTTTGCCTCCTGGGAAATACTTTATTCTCACAACTGTTTAATGCCATATAGTCATTATCCATGTTGTTCCACACACCACCCCCCACTCCACTTTAATTCCAATTGCACCCCTCCATGCAATAGAAGATACACTTCAGGCTTCTAGTCTTAATTATTTTTTTTTTTACTTTATTTTTGGAATGGAAAATAATAAACTTGAGTAGTTAGTAGTTTAGATAGAGGGAGCATACACCTGGAGGCAGAAACATGTTACAAAAAAAAGTAGAAAGTGAACCTACCTCCTTATTCACTGTGAGGTTATAGGGTGGAATTTTATTCTGCTTCTTTTTCTTTCCAGTCCAATAATTTCAAATGCAGAATATTCTGGGTCTGAAAAGAAGCAATTGCCCTCTTCCACCACAAGGTTCCTTCTGAAACGGAGTGTAGCAGACAAGCAAAATTCTTTTCCGTTCCCATAACTCTTTCAGGAAAATATAATATGCCAAACATGTATTAAACTTAAAATTTCTACTGTGTGTCATTGGGGAGGAATTACATTAACACACCTAACAGAAGATGCAGAAGCAATACCCATTGGAGGATATTTTTTAATTCAGGTGGGCAGCATGAAAGTTGAAATATATTAAAATTTTACAGATGCAGCAGAATGATTAAGCCCGTAAGGTACAAAACTTGCAGTTGGAAGCCTGAATTTACATATTTTGCAGCTGTGCATAGATAGTGCAGTGCCCTGTATTCTATTAGGAAATAAAAGGGAGTGGGCATAGAATAAGGAAAATTGTACAATTTGTTAGTGGAAGTCACAGTTAAAATTTAGTGCATGATATCTCAGAAATTCTGAAAAGTCCAGCTTTTTGTAACAAGGGTAGACTTTTGTGGTTTTGAATTCTGTTGTTTAATTAGTGTAGCAAACATTTGCCATTGCATCCAGTGATTAAAATAGCCTGTTACGTGAGTATATAAAAGCTGCTGTAAGAAATTTTAACTTTTAGTTGCACAAAATAAATGTTGTATTAAAATGATTTTTTTGCAACAGCTAATTATTAAAAGAAAATTATTAGAGCTTATGGAGTAAATCCATAGATGTGAGAGTTAATGGCAATATTTATAATTTTGATTTTGCTTTAATTTTCCTCTTTCTTTATAACTACCTAGGATTAATTCTAATAGGAGTTGACTGTATATAGTCAGGAAAACACACTTACCTTGTTTATCCGTATGTAACAAACTGTTTGGTAACATCTGCTTCTAAAGGTTATTTATGATCATCCTGACTTTAACGGCTTGCCTTGGCACAGGAAAAGGGGAAATCTAGGCAGGAAACTAGAACAAAGAACCTTAGAGTGACCAAAAATAAAATTCAATCTGAAAACATGTTGGAGGAGGGAGCAGTTTGCTGTGAGGGGTTTTTTTTTGCAGTTATTAATATTTTGAATGAATTAGTCTATGTGACTTTTAAGTTAGATTGCCCAGACTATTTGTGTTGAGAATTTTTTCATCTGTCATATTGTATCCTTGCCTTTTGGATTAAATATCCCTTTCTTTTAAAATATGCTTGTGTAGGCTACCATACTCACCCCTTTTAAAAATTTCTAAAAGGCAGATATGTCAGAAGTTGAATCCATTAAGACCTTCTGCATTGTCAATAGGGTAGTGGGGCACTTTTGTGCTGTGGGAATCCTCTCAAGGAGCTATGCAGGTGGTGGGAAGAGATTAGTGCTTCATGTGCACAAACAGGAAACAGGGTATCAAAAGCGGGAAACAAGTCCTGAGCTGTGATAAACATAATTGCTGCTTCTAGAACTGCTGAGCTCCCACTTACGCTAGTAACCATTAGGATGTTGCATGTCTGTGGGCTGTGTGCTGAAAGAATATGTGACAAAACAGCTGTGTACATTAAGGTAGTTGCACAGTTTCTTGACACGTGAAAGACTAGACGGTTTATTCTTGAAATATCGCATTTGTATTTTTGTAATATAGAACAAAATAATGAAAGCATCTTGAAAGTACTGAGTACGTAGGGACTTCTTTCTGTTGTTACACTGGGAGGTGGATTAGAATATACTCCACCAATTTCTACAAAAATCATCCTATCCTGATATAGTTCTGAAGATACTGTGTGTCTTTTTATTTGGAAAAATAATACATTGTGCTTTTGAATGAAAAATATTTTTATATTGAAATATTTTTGCATTTATTCAGTGTAAAAAATCTAGAAACATGAAATTTCAGTTCTGTTCCACATCACAAGATAGCTTCCATAGTTCATTACTTTGTGTTTTTACGGACCTCAGTCTAAGATAGAATTAATCACCTCCTACATCTGTTAAAAAATTTCAGTGCAGAACTGGAATGGGAAGGGGCGTTGGCCAGTACTGAGGATATAGCAGTGAGAAAAAGCCAGGGCTTTCTGGGGGAAAGTAATTGATTCGTTCTTTTCCTTTTCCTGCATAATCAACAGAAATGTTAGGAGAGCAGTTGTGAACTGTGACAAAAAGGCTTTTAGAAATTGAGTTCTTAATTGAACTGCTCACTACTTGTTAAAACCTACACATATTTGGTAGGTTTTAACATATTGGTTGCATTTTGCTTTTTGTTTTCATGAAGGATACTAACATGCAGAGATGGTTACATAATTGTGGTGTCTCAATTTTAGATGCAGTTTGGTGATTATCATCATGAAAGTCAGTCCTCAGTTAGTAGATACCTGATAAATTTGAAGAAATTAACAGAAGGTTTATTAGTTGAGGATATATTTCACATTTGGTGAAGTTGCATAGAGAGGTAGGAATAGTAGTAAAATCTGAATGTTGGAATCTAAAATGACAGATTAGACGTTCATTGCCTTTAAAATTTCAGGTAACTTTCCCTTAAGTTTCGCATGAAAATTCAACAACAATGAAATTCTAAAATTATGCCTATTGTTTAAAAAATACTAATTTTCTCATAATAAAACCTTTAAATGCTTTAAGTTGATAAATGAATCCCTAAATCATGTTTTAACCTCTGAAGATAAAGGAGTAGTGTGAGGATTGTTAGGCTTTTTAAATAATTAGCAGCAGTGCATTAGAGTTCAGGCCTGCTCTTCAGTACACATGGATTTGGCTAGGATGGGAGTGACTTGGTATGCAGTTCTTGCTCCTAAACAAGAGGGTGTGTTTTATGCAATTTCAGGAAATCTGCTTGGTATGATAATGGTAAACATTCAGTTTTACTTTGCTGGCAGCTACTAATGACTACAATTTCAGCAGACTCTGAGAAGGAGGATTCCTTTTTTTTATTTACGGGTGGAGCAATTTTTTGAAGTAAGACTTAGCACTGCCTGTTTAAAGGTGCTGCTTTTAATTGCTTATAGTTTTTCTGACTGACCATAATTAACTTTTAGAAATACCTACCACCTATATCTAGAGGAAAAGCCCCATACGAGGAGTGGCTGTGGTCACTTGGCTTGTTCAGTGTGGAGAAGAAGAGATTAAGGAGAGACCTCCTGGTCTACAGATTCCTCACGAGGGGAAGCAGAGGGGCAGGCGCTCATCTCTTTTCTGTGGTGACCAGTGACAAGACCCAAGGGAATGGCATAAAACTATGTCAGGGGAGATTTAGGTTAGGTATTAGGAAAAAATTCTTGGGAAGAATTTTTAGAAAGAAATTCTTTACAGAAAAGGTAATCAGGCATTGGAATGGGCTGCCCAGGGAAGTGGTAGATTCCCTGTCCCTGGAGGTTTTCAAAATTAGACTGGATGTGGCACTTAGTGCCATGGTCTAGTAACCACAGTGGTGTTGGATCAAGGGTTGGACTGATGATCTCAGAGGTCCCTTCCAACCCAGCTGATTCTATGATTCTGTGAAAAGGTTCTTCACACAGAGGGTGGTTGGACACTGGAACTGGGGCCCCGGGGAAAAGTGGTCACAGCACCTGACAGATTTCAAGAAGCATTTGACAGAAGTCTCAGACGCATGCTGTGATTCTTGGGATAGTCCTGTGCAGAGCCAGGGGTTGGACTTTGATGATCCTTGTGGTTGCTACCAGGATATTCAGGGCATTCTATGATTCTTTGTTTGGTCTTACATTTATCAGCACTGATTAGAAAATTGGAAAAGTCTAATAAACTCTTGTACAGCTTTTATTCTGAGCGTCTAACATGAGCAAACATAATTGAGTTGTAGGCATCTGTATTTCCTCTCTAAGAATGACCGTTGATACTGATTAAAAACATTCTTGCAACTTAGTATGTTTATTTGACAGGGGTAAAGAGCCTGTCTGAGCTGATATATTAATGCAAGCACATTGCTAGTTATACTCAAGTTACGCCTAAGTGACCTAATTCAGGTCCATGCCAATGTAGAACATTCCAGTGTAGTGACTGTATACTGGGAAAAGAATCCTGTAGGTGTCTCACTGAACTCGTATGGTTAAATGATCTTCTGGAATTATGTAATGCCAGTCATCGTCTCCATGCACAGAGGATTTTCTTTGCATAGCTTCAATGGTGAAGAATGTGATTTTCTTCATGCTCTTAATTGCTATATTTATGTAGTTAAACCTTTGCCTTGGATACTTGGCAATCTTAATGGTATTTAGCTGTTCTTCATGCAAACCATCAAGCTATATGTTTGTTACTTTATCTTAAAAATATTCACCTTTAGAAATATACTTCTCAATTACCCTCAAAGACTGTATAATTGACACCTTAATTAGACCTTTAAAAGGAATTTTCCTTCCCCCCCCAGATACATTTCAATGCATTTTTTGAAAGGTTCCTTTTCTTTGTTACAGCCATTTAATAGAGAGGGTGAAAAAACCATATAACTCTTGAGTGAGACACATTTGTTTCAATTGCATTTTTAGGAGCAGGAGCTTGAAACTTCGCTAATATGTACATGTAGAAAATGTTTTTTTTTCCTTATTAAAATCTGTCTATTATCAATTTTATAGAAAGCTAATATATGTTCATTAGATACATATTACTTTGGCTACAAAATTATTGCGTCTTTCTGTGATCACATAGAGTCACAGAATAGCTGAGGTTGGAAAGGACATCTAGAGATTATTTAGTCTAAGGCTGCTACTCAAAAAGGAGTCAGCTAGAATAGCATTGTGTTGGGTTTTAAATATATCCTCTCATGAAGATTGCAAAACCTCTATGAGCAGCCAGTTCCTGTGTACTATCACCCTTTCACCATGAAAGCTTTTTCTTATGTTTAAATAGAATTTCCTGTTTTAATTTGTGCCCATTGCCTCTTGTCCTTTCAGTGGATAAAGCTGAAAGAGTCTGGGTTCATATTCTTTATTTCCTCCCACCTGTTATTTATATACATTGAGATGGTACTGGTGAAGTTCTTCCCAATGCAGCTCAGGATGATATGGGGCTCTCTTGCTGCAAGGGTGCATTGCTAGCTCAAGGGCAGTTTTGTGTCCATCAGACCTGTTCTAAAAAGCTGCTTTCCAACTTGTTACTTTCCAGCCTGTACTAGTGCATGGTTTTAATTCTCCCCAGGTGCATGGCTTTGCGCTGCATTTTGTTGAACTTCACTAAATGTCTGTTTCTTTGTTTCTTTGTTGATGAAGGTGGATACTCATTCCTGTGTTGATCCTTGAGTTCATGCACCATGAGTTACTGCCCTCTAGTTGAACGTGAACCTAGCAGTTCAGCTAGTTTTTTCAGTTCAGTTGTTCTGTCCTAAAAGTACCTGAACTAAGAAGACCATTCACTAGAAGTGGCAGGACAAACTTTGCTTTAGCCTAGCTTTTTCTTCACCCACCCCTTCACCATACCAGTTGTTCCAATGGTATAAAAAAATTCTTCCTTTAGCCCACCTGTATCCTCAGACCATTACAGCTACAGCAAAATACATTTTCTACTGCACTATCTGTTCATGGCTGGCAGGAGTCTACGGTTTTGGCCACAGAAGTAAGGGTTGGAAAGATTATTTTTCTTTCCCTTGACCTTAGATACTCATCATTACATCAAAGTAGTATGGGGAAGGAAGAAATTGAATGTATAAACCTTATCCAGAGAAGGTGAGGTTCACAATAAGCTGGGGATCCTGAGACTGCAGTAGGGGATGTAGGATTTCGGGGAATGGAAAGAATTCTGTTTATGTGAGAGGAGCAGAGAAAGCGATCACGATGTGAAGACAAGACAATATGAAACTGTACACTTCCCAGATTCCAATGCTAAATACTAAGTTGCTACAATGGCAACAAAGGACTATGAAGTTGGTGGACAAAATATGTATCTTACATACCCATAGATATTAATAGAAAATATTCTATTACCTCTAGTAGTAGTGGCTATTGGAGCTCAAACAATAGATAACTATTCTGTGAACCTAAAAACATTAATTACCTTGATGGTAACCTGTTTGAGACAAGATGTGAATAGAATGCCATAACTAGAACAGAAATCTGGAAAGAAATATAATTATAGACACTAACATATTTCCATTTTACCTAAGATTTAATATGAAATGAAAGTATTTTCAAAATGAAATTATTTTCAGTGAAATAGCACTGTGTTTGTCTTACCATTCTAAAGGAATATGTTACTTTGTTAATAAAAGGGGGTTACATCCTCTTAATAGTACCTGTATTGAAAGTTCAGTAAATACCTTGAATTTTCTCAGGAAAATAGGCAAGAACTTTTAAACAATGCCTGTTTAAAAGTTGTGTATATACTGATGTTACAAAAAAAAAGCTTTAAGTAACCTTTTGTCCTCAGTGAACCATTAATAACCATTTAACAACAAGAGTGAGCTTTCTCTTTTCTCCCTAAAGATTTTATTGTTGCTTATATAATTATCCAGCAACTCTCACTTAGTTATGCGATGACCTGTTTATTGAATGAAGAAACCAAAACATTAGAGAACTGGTTTTCATATATTTTATTAATATGGTTTCAATATTTTGTTTTCGTGGCAGCTAAAAATCCCATTTTAAATATGCTAATTTTCAAATATTTTCATTGCATCTTGAAAATAATTCAAAACATAGCAATCATATAAAATAACATGAATATAGTATATTTTGCAAAGTCAGTTGAACAGCCGAATAAACTCAGACAGGCACTTGACTAATTTAATATAGCATAAAAAAATATGAGGAAGTAAAATATGGCAACCTAATCCTGTACTTACCAGTTGAAGAAACAAAACAAAAACACGTGAGGCAGTCACATGTTTCATACAATCAAAATCCTTAATGTAGCTGATTAGATGAGGTTTCTTTTAATCTACATTTAAATATGCATGACTAATGAGAAAAATTGCTAAATATTTGAAAATAATTGGTTGGGGTTTTTTTTCTTTTTGAGGCTCCT
The DNA here is from genome assembly GCF_036250125.1 of Pseudopipra pipra. Classification (NCBI taxonomy): domain Eukaryota; kingdom Metazoa; phylum Chordata; class Aves; order Passeriformes; family Pipridae; genus Pseudopipra; species Pseudopipra pipra. Next base: position 35,833,489 of record NC_087554.1, on the reverse strand, counting down.
TCTGCATTACTAAAATTACTTCTTGAAATTTTTAATTTCATCATACCATTGCTCATTTTGCAGCATGACATCACAGTATATGATCCTTCACTATATTGAAAAATGGTTGATTATCTGGAGCAAGTGAAATGGAATAAGCAAAGTACATTTCTGCTGAGGCAACATGATTTTGGTCTTTTATAAATGACTTTGTGTTTACTGGTTGGGGCTATAAGAGAAATCATTCAGCTGACATGGCTTTGCCACGTACTCAGCATCAACCAAGGAAAAGCAGCCTTTATACATTGATGTATTTTCAGATTTTTTCAACTGTGATAACTTTCATATTATCTCGGAGAATTTGACTCCTTTTTTTTTTATTATTCCCAGATGACTGCTTTGAAGAACTTAAAACTTACTAATAGCTGCTTGGGCTGGGAGGGATGTTTTCAGTGTAGCCTAATTAAGTGAGCTCAATTTAATTTGAAACCTCAGTGCAGCTTGAAACTGAATTAAAATTTTCAGGTTTTGCAATCAAATAGTAAATTCCAGATTTAAAATAAGTGGGGCTTTTTTCTAAGTGCTTTTTGTCTTAAAAAAGGATTAAATGTTTTAGAAACATATACTGATACTATGGACTCTATCTGAAAGACTTTCAGAAGGTTAAAGTTTGCTGGCAAAATATTCCCTTATTTGTTCACTTTATTTATTGCCATTGGAATTAGAACATCTCCTATGCCTTATTCTCCATCATACAGTGACAGACATATAAAAATTATTTAGATAATAGTGTTTCTGCTACTGTTCTCTACCCCAAGTAATACCAAGTCCATCCAATTTAGTATGACTGTATTCCTCTCACAAAGTGTTTGCATGGACCATGCACTTAAGTAACTATAGAGCAAAATGATACCAGCTTCATGGTTTTGAACATGTTTACTTATATTTTCAGTGGGACTTCTCTTTTGAGCAAGAAGGAAAAGGCTGTTGGCTGTGCTGTTTAACAGAGCCTGCTTTTGACCTCCCCTAAAGAAACTGTGAATAATTGCACTCTAATCATAAAACCAGAGCAGAAAAATCCTTTGCTAGAACAGTAAAATTTGAATGGAAGTTAAATCAGATCAGTGACTGATAATTAATCCTCCGTTGATGTGGAAAAGAGCTCTTGTTTATATAGAAAGTAAATAAATTTCAATATATGTGAATTATGTATTATTGGCAAAAATTCAGTATGTTGAGTTCAATATATATTTTTAGAATGCTAGTATGACTCACTCTACAGTGTAGTCTGATGTTGAAGCTTAAAGGTCAGAAACAATTCAGAAGCCCACTGTTTAAAACCTAAGTCTTATTAATCCACAATTTTCACGAGTGTGCCCTGTTTTCAAAACCAATTTAAAGGTTGTCATCTCAGCTCTACTGAGATATCTGAAAATAATACCGATCTGAATAGGACCATTCTGCTAAAAACAGACACCACATCTCTAAGACACCAATAAGAAAATGCAATTTCCTGTTTGTTTCCACTTTTTACTATTTTTTTAGAAATTCATTTTCTGGAAGAAAAAAAAAAATTACTGTTCCTTTAAAAAGAAATTAATACCATGGTCCATCAAGGAAACTAGAGCATGTATGAAATCTGTGTTCATTGTGAATCACTTGAACATATTGCACTAATTAGATTGCATTTCTTTCATTTACTGATATGATTTAAAACTACCTGATTGTTTGAATGCCAACAGTTTGAGAACTATAGAATCATATTTCTGTGAAAATGAAGCTATTTTTAGATGATTTTAGCTACTTTGTGTTCTTTTGTATCAGAGATGCTCAGATGTATTTCTGGGAGATCAAAAATAGCCACTACCATAAATCAAGACAAATACATTGCCATAAAATATAGGGGTTTATCTATTATTTTAAAACTAAACACACTTATAAAAAGTTTGGGGGGTTTCGAGTTTGGGCTTTTTTTTTTGGTCAATGGCTGTAAGAGTCACTTATTGTTTATATGCTATAGATAATGCACAAAATGAACAAAAGGCAGCACAACAGGAAATATATGCTATAGTAGTTAGTTCACACCTGCTAACTGCTTTGAATAGGCTTGGAGATAATATCAGGCAGGGCATGAATTAATTGTTTAGACCATTGAAACTGTTCTCTACAAAATCTGACCCCTTACAGTCCTTCCTTTGTCAGGGCATACTTAAATTTGAAAAATGACTGTTCCTATGGGCATAGTTCTGCTTGGTGTACAAATGTAAGCATAGTCTGTATTCACTGGCCCTGATGTTCATTTCATAGGAACACTTTTGTTGTTCAAAGATTTAAAGACATTTCTCACCCTATCAAAATTCCAGTTTCACATATATTCTTAGTGTTAGCTGAATAAATTAGGATTCTAAGATTAGTGCTTTCCAAAGCTAAAGTAAGAATAAAATATAATAATATGACATTAAAATTGATAGGAATTCATGTGTGCCTCACATAGGGTTTCTTTATGCTTACCTTTTAAATGTTTGACACTAACCCTCTCTGGGAACAGGGCACCAGAATTGGTAGACCAGTAATTTTAGCTGCTATGGTAATTCTTACATTTCTAGTGTTCACTCTAATTGTATATGCATTTAGAATGTTTCTTGCATATGAATGATCTGACAGAGATGTGGCCCAGGGTTTACAAATCAGACCTCTTAAGGTGTTGCTGCCTACAGCCCTGGCAATGGACTTTTCCGTCCTCAAGACAGGAGCGTATGATCCACTCACAAATCAATTCCTGAACTACCACAGGTTTCAGCCCAGCATATTACAGTAAACCATTTCCAATTTTGGTTTAGCCTGCCATGTCAGGCTGAAAACTGAAGGTTCAGGAGTTCATTTCTAATCTGATCAGATGTCATTGTTTCAGGCGCAGCAGCATCTGTCAGAAGGGGGTTGTGTGCAACTGGGGTAATAACTGATTTAGCTGTTTGTCCAAGTGTCTGTCAGGACCTCCAATGTCTGCACCTGTACGCAGATTTACTGAATTTTTTCATTTTATTATTAATAGTCTCATCAATGCTCTGACTGTTTGCAGTAATCTGCAAAATGTAAAGCTCTCCTTAGCGTCTGTTTTCATTCACTGCACTACTTTAAGCAGTAAATACAGATTATCACATCCGCAGTGTAACAGTCCACTGCTAACAGTCTGTTTGCCCAGAGCTAAGATATTCTTTGTGCATAATCAGGACAATCCCCCCCCCCCCGTGTTTTATGATGGCATATAAGATCTGGTTTTATTCTATTTTTAAATGTAGCTATTTCTAATTTCAAATGTGCATTTTGTATTATAACAATCTAGTGAAATCTTAATTCAAAACCAAATTTCTAATCTTACTTTGGTAAAGTGATTTTGATCTTTTAATCTAGAAATGCTGGTGTTTGTTAGGAGAAATTAGTACATAGAGATTAATACAGAATATTATGAATTGGTATGGAAAATAAACTGAAAAATTAGCAATGTGTAATTTAATATTGACAGATGTATATCATGGCTGAGAACAACAAGCACAATATAAATGAAATTAATAGTAATGAATCTGAATGAGGAGGCTGTGAAAGTGATCCTAGAGTAATAGTCTATATATTTCTGGCAAGTACACTTATGAAAAGACAGTTATCAAAACTGAATAATTTTAAAACTAATTGTAACATAACAAACCTGCTTTTAAATGCATTTTGGTAAGAATTATACTCAAATATGTTCAGTATTTCCTAGCATAAATTTTACTGCTTTTCAAAGACAAAAAGAAAAATAAAGAAGAATCATTACTGCTGTTTTCAGTACTTACTCTGGCTCTGCGTATAATTTGTGTACCAAACAATGTGATTGTGTCTCTTTAAAACTTAGTGTTATTCTAGAAACAGCTTTAGAAATAGTTTTGTAAAAAAACTGTGGTTGATTAAAAAACCCAAACAACTTAAACAAACAAATAAAAGCTTTGTTTAATGAGGTGTAAAAGTGTAAGTAACATCATGTACAGATGGTATAAATTGACAGTAAGACTTGGTAAATGGATTTTGTTCCTCATCTATTAAATTATGAATCTTGGGCTTCACATGGAAGCCTACATCTCCTGGCAAAGTCAGTCAAATTTGAGGACTGCCAATAACGGGTGGAATCAGATTTTGTATAGTTTTAATTTTTTAAAGTAATTTCATATGATAGGAAAAGCCAGAATTTTGTAAGCTAGCTTGCCTAATCCTCAATGATTAACTGCATTCAGCATGACAACTCTTTCTCTGAGCCATTTAAATCACTATTGTAAGGAAAACTGAACACGTCAGTTACTGCACGAATGTAACTCTTAAAATCCTGTCCCTAGAATCTGAGGCACTTAGAGGACCAGAATAGTCCTGCTGTATAAATTGATAATAGCTATTTAGTTGTTACTTTGTTGTAATATTCCCCCCCCATCCCTCCTTCCTGGTAATTATTTTAAAAATATTTTTTGAGCTTACTTTTTTTATATAAATGCAGAAACTTTCTTCTCACTGGCAAAGAAGTTTAATAGCTAGCTTGATGCCCATGCATTTATTCTTGCAAAAAAACTTCAGTATATTTTTGTGGTTGTCTTTAAAATATGAACTAGTATGATCGTATTTTCTTAATTTTCAGTGATTTTTAGTAAGCATTGATAACTTATGGTAATTAAAAAAAAAAAAGAAGTTGATTGCAGAGAAGAGTTCTTAATTGTCATCAACTACTGCCTAAATTTTCCACATAAGTATTTCAAAGGATAAGTGATCTGGAACAACATTTTTGATATTCATTGTAAAATATTTTGTCTGAAATCAGAAATCAGTATAGTTAATTTCCTTTGCACCACTCTTTATAATTGTCTTTCTTCAATGTGATTAGATGATATGATGTAATATTAAAGAATTAACGCCATGTAAATGTGGAATTTATTGTAAAAGATTGCGGGTAACTCATTGATTTCCCAAGATATTTTAGGACATTTCTACCCTCTGAAGAAATATATTCTCACTGGAAAAAACCCTGGCTTTGTAGTGGTTTTAGTAACCTGAGTCAATGAGTCTAAATCAATAGCAGGTTTTTGAAACCTAGGCTCTTGTGTTCAGCCAGACTGTGCGATACCTATGGTTAATCTTACCTGCTGCCGTTGCCTATTCCTTCTCACCTGCTGCTATTGCCTGCTGTTACTTGACTTTCAAAGGAAGCTAAAGTTGGTGGAACACAATTAAGAAAAGCAAGTTTGCTTGATAGATATTTCATTAGATTCTTTAGTTAAAACCTTACTTTATTTTGTAAAGTTTGATCTTTATTTTTGAACAAGCAGCTGGAATTTTTGGCTTCCAGGATTTGATTATGCTTACATTTCTGTTAGCATCAGCTTTGGTTTAATGAAATAAGGTACTTTATTATCAACAATTTTCCTTTATTTTTATTCATTTTCTCCCTTCTTGTGTTTTTAATTACTTTTTTCTCCTGATTACAGGCCACAGTTGCAGAGCAGTGGGTGGCAGTCATAAATCTATAGATTTCTGTAGCCTGGCCACCTGCTGATGGAATTATCAACTTGAAAATTAGCCGTGGAATTTGACAATTTGGAGCAGATTTTTGCAAATTCAAGATTTTAAGGACATATTCTTTCTTAGCTTTTATAGCTCAGCTCTCTCTAAGTCAAGTGGATACAGTCTTTGAAAGCATCTGATAATCTATTAATTCAGACAACATTCAAATAATGCTTTAGATATTGTTTTGAGAAAGTAACAAAGCAGTTGTGTTGATACACCTGATACTGTACTTGTGCAGTTAATATCATGAGCGTTTCAATTGTAAATTACTTTCTTGTCATTACATCAGCTTACTGCAGATATTAATAAACTGTATGTGATAATACTGATAGCAGATGTACTTAAGAATGCAGCAAATGGCTTTTATGTATTTATCATACTGGAGTAAAAAGCTCTGTTTATGCAAGGACTTATGTGGGAAGCAATTTTTTGCAATTTTAATTTCCACACCCACAGCTCTGCTTCTTTTGTGTCTGACAGTCAAGATTGCTTGAATCTTTTCTATGTTTTTCTTAACTGAGACTGCCTTTAAGTTGAAATTTGTGGTCAGGATTCAATTATCTTCATTATCTTTTCAAATATTTTCTTACATATGTTTTTTGTCTTCACAGGAACATAAAACATGACTGAGTCAAGTACCTCGTTGTCATTAGCTATGAACTCTGCTTTTCATCTGCCTTTATTTCAGTTTGAACTGCAAAATTATGAATTGCATTTTAACATTTCTCCCTGTTACTTACAGAACTAGGTTTGGGTTTTGTCTGTGTCAAAAGTTCTTAAAATACCTGGTGTAGGATTATGTACTTGAAGTGCATAGCACACAAATAGGTAGTCTTACAAGTACTGCTGGAGTAAAAGCAAGTACTAAAGGACTGTCATGGGGAGTTAATGGTAACATAGACTGGGTCAGAAAGTAAAATTCTTTTGTATCCTTTCTAAGGTTTCTTTATGAAAAAAAAAGAAAATAAATTTTAATCCTACTTGTGATGTCACTGATTTAGTTATAAGACTCAGAATAATATCTTGAAGTAGCTGGTAGATAACTAAATCTGAATTTTATTTTAATATGATTTTAATAATTAAAGTAGCAATCAATAGAGTATACTTTCAGAGAGATGATTGATTGAAGTATTCTTTAATTGCAGCCTTTAATTAGGATTGATGGCTCACCACCCCCGTTCTTGCCTATTATACTAATAATCACAAAATTGACTTGCTTCCATTTTAATTTTGATCCGCTGAGTAGCTATATGGCTCAAATTCACGTCCTTGCAAATGAAGGTGACTTCCTGACAGAGATGATATGGCATTGCCTCTTATTTATATGCATGAAAATATGTGCATGTAAACTACACTTATTAGCGTAATTCTGTTTAATCATGTCCTGTCCAATTGTTTATTTTAAGCGAAGTAATGGAGCAGTGGCAGTTACTGGGCTGTTTGCTTCTATATTTGCCCTTTCGTTGTTATGTTAAATACTTCTTGGTCAAAGACAAGGCCTTTGGAGCTTTACAGTGGCAGTTGCCAGAATGCCTGGTTGTTGATATGAAAAGACTTGAGATATTAACATTATCAAATATGCTTTATTGTTTGTTTGTGATGTTTTCTTCAATGTCTCTGAATACTTTTTTCTTATTAGGCCATTCATGTTAAAGATTTAAAGAATTTTAGACAGCAGCTTTTTTTTTTTTTACTTATAAAATATGTCTAGATAGGTGTGTATGTATCTATACATATTTATATAAAAATATCTTCCTTCTCCATGGACAAAGGAATACCTTACATTCATCCTTTTTCATTGCCCTACTTACTTTTTGACATCTGTTTGCTTTAACAAACCTCCAAGACCTTAGGAATATAGAGAAAAATATCCATACTGAAAAAAAAAAAGCAAAACAAAAAACAAACCCAACAAACTGTCTGAATCCTTTGTGGTGAATTTGTAGCAAACTGTATTTCGCTCTGCTTGTCCACATCGTCCAGGAGGCCTGTTAGATGAGATACTGTAGTGTTGATTGGAAAAGTTAGTGTTATCTTGCATACTGTAAGAAATAATCTCAGCACAAAAGTTTGTCCTAAATCTTTGCTGTCTTAGGCAAGTGATGTTTGTGGGTATACTAGATTATGATTAGAATACAGTTGAATTTTCTGTAAAATATCTAGGCCTTGTGTATTAAAAGATATAGAACAAATATTTTTCCCAATAGGAAAGCTAATCTCATTGGTGATCTTTTTTAAATTCTGGAGGTTTATCCTGCTGTATTCCCTGTGGGCTGCCTTTTTTATCACAGCTGTTCAGCCATGCTGCTACTTAGGACATATTCCTTAAGCATTTGAATAGCATTTGACTTAGAGGATATTATTGAGTAATTATTTCAACCTAGAACTTTCATATTCGTACGTAGACCCATAGAGCAGAGGAAAATCTTCTTTGGTTACTTTCTTGGTTATTACTTGGTTACTTGGTTACTTTTTATTATCACTTTGGAGATCTGAGATGCACATTTCCTAGGAGCTTTCCATGACTTGCAATATAGGCAGATCTGTTATTAGATAGTTGAGCAGGGTTAACTTCATGATTGAGACCAATGACCTCTAATCTCCACTAGCATGTAAAATTTCTGCATGTTACACTTCCTTGCTAAATCCTTCACTCTGATAGAAGTCAGGTGACATTTGACAATTTCTGGAACGAGTATCAGAACTGTAGTCACATACTGTGACCACCTTGTAGTAACTGCATCAGAGAATTACCTTGAAGGGGTTTCCTTTCAGGTATTTGAGTCAACTGGGAAAGAAATGCAATTCTAACAGGACAAAATGATAAAATTGATTAGGGAAATAAAATTTGCATCACTGAGTCATAACTCTGGAGCAGACTTGCATAAGTCAGTCACCAGGATATGTGGCATTTCAAGTTTGTCATGTTAACATTAATAAAACTAAAATAGCAATTTTTCAGTGTGTGTGTATATGTGGTTCTACGTACATGTTCAGGAAAAGACAAAGTTGAAGCGTGAATTTTAATCTTAGATTTCTTTTGAATACATGCCATACAAAATAGTCTTTAATAATGTGAACCATACATACCTGAAAGTAATACAACAAAATACTATGTCATGCTATAATTTTGTTGGAGGTGTATATAATCTTTAATTATCTTTATTCTGAATTGTGTGTGCCAGAGGTGGTGATGTAACAAATAAGGAAATACAGCTCTTAGATATCCAGCTCCTAATACCGACTTCATAATTGTAAATCTTTTATGCTTCCTAAGTTTTACTTAGCTGATAGTGAGAAAGCAGTTCTCCTGGTGATTGCTTATCACTGTAAATAAATGTACAAAAAAATATGTGGCTTTTCAGTTATATTTCTCTCTGATTTTCACCACCACTTTGGAGAGCTTCTGCAGAGTAGAAGGAGAGGTTTGTGAGAAACATACAAAAGAGTAGAAATTCCTTGCCTATTCTACTTCAAAAATTCTCATCTACTTGAATTTGTGGCATCTACAGCAATACAAATCATATAGATCCAGATCTTGAACTATTATGATACCATTTTTCTTAACCAACAGCTCACCGCACACTTTTTTCTAGTCTTTTATATTTATTTGCATTTTATGTCTGTCTGCTGCTACTGAAGGAAGTCCCCAGGGTGTCTGCAAAGAAAAGGTTTTGCTGCAGTTTCCTGTCACTGGCTAGATCTGTAGGGAAACAAAACTAGATCTGCTTCTTTATAGGAAAATCACAAGACTTGGGTGATTGTCTTTTGGGAGTCCTGGCCTGCTTTAGGAAACACTGCCTTCCAATATTATTTTTTTAACACAGAGAAAAATTTTGTGAGGTAAAGGAGGAGGAATGAAAGAGAAAAATAGGTTTCTTGTCTTACAGCTTTTGGGCATCTGTAAAGGACTAATATCTTGGTGATCCTTATATTGTCCGTTGGAGAAGAAACTTTTCTTTCATATGACTGTACTCAGGACAGAATATTAAGGAGCTACTAGGAGTTAAACTGCTACACACATAAGGAAAGTTCCTGTTACTATCGAGAAAGAGAAACATGACAATGTGATACTATTTCTATCAGCCGTCTGAAAACATTACTTTTGTTAGTGTCATCTGCTCGTCTTGACAGTGCCCTGAGAGCTTGCTTGCTAACTTTTCTAAGGCATTGCCACCTAATACAGCAGAACTTTGGATTTTAGCCACAGAAATTTAACTTTGGTACTATTTTACAGAGTTTCTGGACTCCATCATGATCAGACCTCTGCACCCTGGATTACTGTCCTAATCCTATGAAATAGAGTATCGTATTTGAAAAAGTAACTTGTAGCACAGGTATGCAGCTGTCCTTTCATGTCAGTTAAAAAAAATACATTTCACGCAATCATAGAATTGGTCAGATTGGAGGGGAGCATGGTGGGTCATCGTAGGGCACATGGCACATAATTACATCCAGATATGTAATTGTGGAATATCTCCAGCAAGGGAGAATCCACAACCTCTCTGCGCAATCTGTTCCAGTGCTCAGTCAGTCACACAGTAAAGTTCTTCCTCGTGTTCAGCTGAAACTTTCTGTGCATCGGTTTCTGCCCATTACCTCTTGTCCTATTGCTTGGCACCATCAAGAAGAGCCTGGTTCCATCCTCTTGGCACCCACCCTTTAGATGCTTACACACATTGGTGAGGTCCCCTCTCAGTCCCTTCTTCTCAAGGCTGAACATACCCAACTCCCTCAGCCTTTCCTCATAAGAGAGATTCTCCAGACCCTTGATCCATGTTGACCCCTTTCATATGTTGATATCTGTAGATGTCAACAGAGATATGTAGATTTCATATGTTGATGAAATTTTCTGCTTAGTTTTATAAGTTTATTTATTAAGGGCATTGCTATAAAACCAATGAGTAACACTACTTCTTAGTTATTTGATTCAATGATAGAAGTTTCATTTAAATAAATTGTGCTAGCAACATTAAATTGCACTTGAGCAAATGTAGAATAAAATTTATAATGTCAACTTCAAAAGAGTCTTGAGTGGGTAGTGGTTGATGATATGTTGTAATTATGTATGTGAGGAGCAAACATTACATTAATAATGAAATACTGATATGTAATCTGCAATGTTAACGTGGTGCAAGCTCAGGTGGAGTGCTATGTAAAATCAGTTTTGTTTGATTTTAAATTTGTAAGAAAGTCGACAAGTAAAAATAATTCTTATAAAAATAGCACTGATTCTGTTATAATTTAATAATTTTCAAAGTTTGAGAAAGTGGCTTTTCAAATTTAATCTTAAAACTTCTGTAGCTGTGATGATGGCTTGTAAATGAATAGCTGCATCTTCATTGCCAGAGGCTGAAATTAAGGTCCCAAAGTCCCATAGATTTTGAATTCCATAGCATGTTAGCAAGAAACTTACAAATATAGAAGGTCTCATGTTCTAAAACTGAACACAACGTATGTAATATTCATGGTTACTAAGGCAAACAAAATGCAGCCCTAACACTAAACACAGCAGTGAAAAACACCATAGAAATTAATAAGTACCAAATAACAAGGCATGTCATAATCAACAGAGTAATTTGGTAAATTTTTTGCTTATCTTGTATTTGAAAACTTAAATTTTAGATGAAAATGTATTCCTTTACCTCATCTGTACATCTCATAATTTAGTTATTCAAGTTAAAATCGCACCTGTTGTTTAAGCTGTTTCTTTTTTTATCTCTTTTTTGTTCAGCTTGGTATCGAGTTGTTAACTCAGTTTTTGTTCTTTCCTTTGTACATGCATAAACACCTCAGTTATTACTTTTTTCCCTATCATTTAAATAATTTAGTCCTACCTAGAACCCTACAGTATGCAGTGTTTTCTTAGGAGTGGTACAAAAAGCTGGGAATAATACAGGGATTGGGGGATATGATTACAGTCTCATATTTCTTCATCTTTGAATATAACTATCATGAATGTGATTCAGGCAGTTTGTTATCAGAATATGTCACAATACAAATAAAAATTAGCCATGTGTCAATTGCCTGTGAGCAGGCAATGCAAATTCAATAGAAGTAAATATTCATTTTCTACACCTGGCACAGTATAGTTGCCCAGTATTTATTTACTAGTCAAAAAGTTTAAAGCTAGCTTTAAGGAAGAATTAGTGTTGCAAGTATCCCTCTAAAGACACGTGGTCTGTTTGATAGACATGTTTCTAAGGGCACCATTTACACATTTCATTGAAAGGCAATGTTCAAAATGTACTAGTCCTAGTTTATCAGAAACATACAAAAAGGCTAAATACCCCAATGCATAATAATTGAATTTTGATTTTTTTAATAAATATATGCATATACCATTGCTTCTGAATGATCATTGAGAGGATTTTGAATAAGACAGTTTGTTTGATCAGTCTCAGCATTACCTCACCCGATGTTTGTGAAACAATTTTGGACCCTTTATGAACATGAACTGCATTTGACAAAAGAATGAACTTCTCACAGATAATAAAATTCTTACATGCATTTTAAAGATAAGCATCTGTCATGCATTTTAAAGATAAGCATCTGTAGACTGGAGAATGATGCTATGAAGGCCTCTACTAAATGAAGGCAACAGCTTATGCCTCTATTTGCTGTCCCCAGACTCTGAAAAGCTTCCATCAGAGGCTGCATCTTTCCACCTTAGACACAAAGATGCAAATCTGTAGGAAAATAAGCTTTATTAATTTCAACTTCATGAAATTACTTGGTTTTTTTGATATTATTGTGATTCTGATTATGCTTTTTCTTAAGAGAAAAAAATTAAACAAAAAAAGTGCATTTGTATCATTAAGATGTAAACAATTCAGTTCTTTTTCAAATGGGCAAAAACAATTTCCTTGACTTAAAGCAAAATCTCATGAATGATCAAAGAATAAGGATTCTACTGCATCTGGGGTTTTTTCCCCATTTTAGGATGCATTAATCTATTATTAAGTGATTATATGTCTGTTACAATTCTCCATGTTTATTTAGTGCTAAAAAAGATTTTAGAATGAATAGGAATTTAATTTCTATCTGGTTTATTAGTTTTGAGGAAACTTAAAATTGGATTTGGAGAAAGCTTGTAGATTTTAAAACCCAACGCAATTCTGATATGCTTGGTCAATAACAGCATAAGGAGCAGTCCCCTTACATCCTTTACACTGTGAAAACAGAGGATATGTTATTAATAATAAAACTTTTTCTATTCGTTGCTTGTTCTGAGTAGGTACAAATTAAAGTTTCAGAAAAGAATATTACTGTGTATAGCTGTGAAATATCTAAATCGATACAAGATATCAGTGGACAGTTTTCACTTTGTTTATAATTGTTTATGTTTGTGATTAGAAACTACTTACTGCAACTTTTTTATTTCTAGACTAGAATAAGTGCTTCATGCTAGGCTTTTGCCTGAAAGTAGTACACAACTCTTCATTTGTCTTTGTTTGTAGCTGAATTTGTTTCACTTCGGAGAGCCAGTTTTAATGTTCTTTGCATGCACATGCAGAAACATGCGCTAGACATATTTCAAATATCTATATCAAAAAAGGCATAAAACGTGGATATTCTTATATGCAGTCAGTTCTCCGATTAAAAATTTTTGATTGAAAAAGCTGAGCTGTGTTTATTTTGGGGTATAGTTATTTTGACTATGTTTTGGTCAAAATGTTTTACTGACTGGTAAGTAATAAGTATTCTGCTGTCATAAATTACTTGATTGGTGCAAGTTCTTCTCCTTCCTCAGCTTTTGTTGTTTCTAGTCAATTCTCCTGTTAGATAATTCATCTCAATCTGTAACATTTCCTTTGATGTTAAGTAGTGTTAGTTAAGAGTTATTAAAAGTTTTAATTTCCAGTGCTTTGGATGTACAAATTTTAAAATTAATTTTCGCATTCAATTTATTTCAATACAACTCTTTTCATATTGTGAAAATTTAACTTTCTCTGTTTACTGACACTTAAATGTATTCTTGAAAATGCATATTGTTAGCATTTAAATTACTTTCCCAATCTTAACAAACCATCATAATGAACCTTTTCCACAGATTAACATATTTAGGTCTTCTCTCCACAATCCAAAATTATTTTTTTTTCCCCCAAAAAGAGATGTAAGCAAATGGCTAGTGAATAATGAACTATGAAATCTGAAAGACTCCACAAGTATTTAAGTTTTGAGGGCAAGAAAAAGTCATTATCTTTATTGATGGCAGGTGATATTAGAGAAAAAAAAGAATAGGCCTCCTCAGGCATATATATATGTGTATATATATGTATATGTATATATATATGTATATATATATGTATATGTATATATACATGTATATATATATATGCATATTACTGCCATTCATTGACTTGCTAATGAATGTGAAAAATTGTGCTTTATTTGGTTAGATTATGTCATCTGAGCCTGTCACAATAACATTAAAAAACATATCAGAGGACTACCACCCACTCTGATGCTGTTATTTCTGATAAGAGATCATAAGTTTTTGTGAGCATAAATGCTCTTTAATAATCCAACTCTTGCTGGCCAGTGTGATCCTGCTGTAGGAGTGCCTATCCCTAAGACTCTAAATCCTGTGATGGAAAGTGTAGTACCAAGTGGTAGAGAAGGATTAGAACAGTGTTAGTATGTCTCTTCCCTCAGGAGGATTACTGGGCTTCAACTTCTTTCCTGAAACAAGGACGAAGGTATGCAGTTAGAAGAGCAGGGAGAGCAGAGGAATAGGGACTGCACTCTCCCTCTTCCCCAGTCCCAAAACGTGTACCTGCAGTGCTCCTCTGCTGCTGAAGTGGAGAAGCTCTATGAGCATCCCTGGTTTAGTGTTGGGGTAAAAAATGGACTTAAAAAGTTTGTTTAGCGCTAGGCCATTCCTAGTACAGAATTCATATAGGTAGTTAGCATAGAATGGATACTGTTCTCAAAAGTTCACATTTCTCATTTTAAATCTACTGTGATCCTATAAAAATGAGCTCTCAGGCAAATAGAAAAACGGGAGAATTTCACATGTATTTGTAGAGAGTCTGATTTTTAGAGGGGAACTTATCTTTTCTTGCCTATTCAGGAGAAGAGCCGGTCAGATTATTAATTCTGTAAAGCTTGTTTTGTGTCATTGCACAGCAGGGTCATGGAGGAGTATCTGAGCATCAGTAACTTACTCAGATTCATTAGAAATTCCAGCCCACGAGGTGACTCTCTTGAAGACTATCACGGAAAAAACTGTGCTACCTTGGAGTCATATGAGATGCAGATTCCTCTTTCCCACTGATTTCTGAGGAGATTTTTTGAGCATGATGTTCAGTGTATAGTTTAGCTTGTGGGGAGAGTTACACTTTAGGCAATTATATAGTAGTTTTTTTTCAAGTGGATTTGTTTTTCGTGGTGGTTTATACAGGTTGCTTGTGTAATGTACACATTACATTAATTCACAATGTTTTAATGTTCTCTTTGCAAAATGAAGATAAGTGTTTACTCTGCCTTCCAGGAAAAGTTTTCTGATCAAAACGTGAGTGTGTGGTTAGATTTGATTTTTAATATGAAATCTTTTATAATTTTTTTTAGCAACTGCTTAATAACCTGACAGTCTCTATCAGAGACAGTATCTTGTATGGATTTGTGTTAGAAATTATTCTTCTTTTAGCTTATCAAATTCTATCTGATTTGAGATACTGGAAGATTAACAGATGTCTGCTAGATATTTAATAAGCACATTTAAGGTTATTAAAGAATTTCTATGTTAGAATATATGGGAAAGCTTAAACCAGGACCTGTTAGAAAAGTTTTTCTTTCCTTTTTTTTTTTTTTTAAAGGTAGCTTCAGGATTTCCATCTTAAGGAAAAAAAAAGAAAAAAAGGAGAGGAGTAGACATGACAGAGTGCAAAAGAACCAAATGTCAGATATTACAGCAGACTCATGAACTTGATGTAATGTAAGAAAAGGCATGAGTTTTTCTTGTAGACATATTATATGGCAAAATATTTATGAATTTATATAAAATTTCTGATGGGTGGAAATGAACCTGACATTTGCTTTTGAGGAAAATATCTGTTTATTACACTTCCTTTTACCTCTTTACTGCATCAAAATCATTTTACGTAATGCTTTATTCCTACACCCAGTCAATGCTTTTAATGTTGCTATAATAATTATTTTAGCTTTAGTATTAAGAGGAATTCAGTATTTATGTTGTAGCTGTCTTTGGAAAAGTTTCCTGTTATGTGTATATAGCGAACCTTTGAAGAGCCTGGCATCTAATCTAAACTAACTCTCACAGTTCTTGTATAGGTAAGGGAGAGAGTTTCTTATCTTTGTGGGATGATTCCATCTAAAGGTAGATGGGGTGCACTGTTCATGGATGTCCCTGTCTTTCTTAATCATATACCATGGACTCAGTGCATGAACTCTAGAAAACTAAATTTAAAGGGAGACAAATGCCATTCACGCAAAAAAGCAACAGAGTTGCTATAAAAGGGTCCCAATCTGACAATCAGGAAGGAGCCTGGAAGACAAACGAAAATAAGTGTGGCATACTGAATGCTTGAGCCATAGTCACAAACTCTTTCTACTTACTTACCATATAAATCCTGTACTAGAATTCCACTTCTGGTAAGCAATGGATTTAATTAAACATACAGCAGATAAAATCTGCTATGGGCAGAAGATGGATTTAGACTCGCTCTTTAGAAATGAAAAAAGAAGGTGCTAGATATGAAAAAATGTCTTTGTGCTTGCACACTTGTTTGTATGTGCCTATTCTGCTTATGGGCTATAATGCCTGCATCAAAATGGGAACTCATCCTGGTTTTGACATCCAACATTCTGCTTAGTCAGAAAGCAAAGGGTGTATATATCCATCTTTGTCTCTTTCATTTCTGGACTGCTATGTAGAATAATTTTAATGATACAGGTGCTATAGGATGTCTTTTTACATTTTATCCCTACCTGGAATTACTAATATTTGTCTTGAACATTATAGATAAGGGTGATTTCTTTCAGGATCATGACTTAATTTAAAAAGCATTCAATATTAATAAGTATACTCTTAAAAAATCATGTTTCCATGGTCATATTTCCATGGTCAATATTTACTTGCAATATATGGAAAAAAATATACATGCAATTACAAATATTTTAATAGAATCTAGACCTTGAGTATAGTGCATTTACCTGAAACTTGGTATTTGCTGCTTCCAAACAAATGAGTAGTAATAACTGTATTATGTGATTTGATTTCTTGAGAAGCTCAGTTTATCCAGGAGGATTTTCTAAAGCTTTTCATTGGCTTTTAAACTATGGAACTTGAGAAATATTTTTGAGGAGAAAAGCTCCCTTGGTGATCTCAACTATCACTCTAAATTATAAGATGTTTTTCTCAAAGTCTATATTTTACTGTTTAAATGGATGGGTTTTTTCCTTTTGGTATTTGTACGTGTAGGAGGTATTATGAACAGAGGTTCCTATTCCTATAGCATAGCATAAAAGCAGTAATTGCCAACTGACCATTACTTTGCATGAAAAATATTCTCAAGTTCTTTTGTTAATATGAAAACTAATTCCAGATATCCTGAAAAACACGTCATTTTTTTCTTTCTATTCTGCAATCTCCTTCTAAATATAAGGTCAGTTATTTCTTTTCTTCAGCAAATAGGTTCTTGTAGTACTGTTGTGTGTGCTTGTTTCTTAATGATTTTGAAAGCATTGCTTTTCAGAGACTTTAATATTTTCACCAAACTTTGGTATTGTGTTTTTATTACATGTTTATTTATTTAGATGCTTACTGTTCGTTATTAGGGGAAAAATAGTAACTTTGTGCAATATTCCAGGCACTCGTAATCTTAAAAGTATGTGAATAAGCAAATTATTACATTAAATTATTAGAAAAGCTGTATAAGTACCATAGTAGCGGGCTCATTTCCTTTTGAAAAAGTGTTTATGAATCAGAAGTACATTGATGTACCTCAACCATGTTACCACTGTTAAGAAGAAAAATTGAAACAGATTTCTCTACGTTAGCAGAGAATACCATACCATTTGGGACCCTAACATGTGTCTCTTTTAATTGTTGGAACACACAAATAAAAATGAATAAATTTATTATTTTGTATTTTATTTAAATTCTATGCTTTGTATTCCCATTTTTTTCTCATTGAAAGTGTTATGATGGAATCATGTGGGTTTTGTTTAGTTAAACAGTAGTTCTTTTGTTATAGATAATTTTACAAATAACATATTGAGGCAAACATTCCTGCAAACAAAATTAATAAAAACATAGTGCTTCACAAAACCATAGCAAGTCAAAATCTCTGGCCCTTTTGTTTGGTTTTGGAGAAATTCACCAGCTTTTACAGTGGAATCTATAATGTTTTTATTAATAACTCTAAAAAAAGACTAATAGTTGTAATCCTAAGACGGTTCAATAATAATCAGGAATTCTTCATCTCTATATAACTAAATTGCTGGGAAATCATAACCAAATCCTTAGCTGATACATAACAAGATTGATTTATATTCAAGGGATTGTTTACTTTGTAAGATGATTCATCATCTCTTCTAAGCCTTTAATAATTATGAAGTCTGAATTTTTTTATTTTCCATGGTTTCTCTCTCACATAAGAATAATCTGTTTCTTCAGACTCATAACTACGGTAAACCTGGATTTGTGTAATTCAGTCTTGTGACCAAATCACAATGGACTGTACACTTGATGTTTTCATATGATTCTGAGGATTCATATAGTTCATAAATTTTACAATATTTTTAGACTTGATCCATTTTAATATCTGAATTCTAGTGAGGAGGTCACTTATTTAATTCAAGTAAAAAAAATTGGTATATATGTGGGTATGAATATGTATGTACACATATATATGCATAGCTGTCCATATGTCATACCTAAAAGATGTGTTACCAACATGACTTCAGCAGTCAGGTTCTTCTGCTAAGGATAGTAAGTCTTTCTGTGAACACCTCCCTATTTGTGTGAGTGTTCTGCGTAAATAGTTCCAAAATTATTTTGTGCAGAACATCAGTGTCTTAAAATTTCTACCAGCCCTTTTTTCTCCTTTCAGTTTGGGAAGTCTAAGATCATCAAGCTTTGCTTTGAGAGAGAAATGTCTTTCTGTCTGTGAAGAATATGGGTACAGGCTTTATATTAAGACCAATATAATGCTCTGTCAACAAACAAAGGTAAAAAGCACAGGAGAGAGATAGGAACTGAGAAAAAACTTTCTTGTTGAGATTTCTGTGACACTTCACACATATATAGGCTGTTCTTATGTGTTACATTTAAGATTGTGTACATTTTATAACTTGTATGGCAAAGGTTTTTCATATCCATTTAAGGCATTATGAAATAATTTGAATATATAGCATTTTTATTGTCTGACTTTAATCGCTGAGGTTTTATGCAAATGTAGAATGGAAATGTTACATGCAAGGAAGAACTTGTCATAATTTCATGTTAAGCAAGTTATTGACAATTTTTATTTTCCTTGGGAATGGAAGCACAGGCCTGTTTTACCAAGAGCTTTTGCAAGATTCGGCTGAAGCAATCTATGTGGTGTTATATAGAATCCCACTCTACCGGCCAGTTGATCATGGGTCACAAAAATACATATATGGGAAGTTGGGGTTAGTTAGACTGCTGTAGTGGGAGCTCTCAAATAAAAACCTTAATGGAAATAAGTTGTGAAAGACTGAGTGCAGCCTTTCATTTAGTAAAGGTTTTAGCTTTGGCTTCTCTCTCAGGTTCTCTCTTAATATCAATGAAATTGGCAGGGGTACTCTGGAAAAATACAAGGAGATTTAATTAGTGGATGTATTGGGATTACCCTGGGCTGGTATTGCATTGTACTTTTTAGGTTTTCAAATTCTCTTTAAGATTGACGTAAAAGCCCAGTGAAAAGTTTATAGAGTCATATTAAGCACTAGACCTTTCTGAAAGGTACAGTGCGTTCCCCAAAACATTTCAACTAAGGTTCCTAAAACACAGAAGCACATTTAACATTCAGTGAGCATTTCTGTGAGTACAAAAGAACTCTTACACGTTGAATCAGAGTCTTTAAGAAAACATTTAAAAGTTTAGTGGCAACCATGTATAGATGCTTGCCAGTTAAGTACAGAAACGCAAGCATAAAAGCATCAGCATCGTTTATCCTGTTGCATCTCCTGCATTTATTCCAATGATTGCTTTAAAGGGTGTATCAGTTGTCTAATAATAACCTTCTCAAAGAAAAAGCTCTTGATCTGTGTTTTTGAAGTTCTTGACAAAATTAGTGTGGTGTCCAAGTATGAGAAATAAAAATATAGTTTTATAAGCATATTATGAAGTTGTAAGATATCCAAGTCTCAGAGTGGACTTGGGCGTCAGGGTCTTTTTCAGCTGGTTAAGGGAAATATAAAAATTCCTAAAAATTAAAATCTTTCGGGGCCATATGAGAGTTTGGTACACAGGGGTTTCTTTTCTCTCTTTGGGCTAAGAACAAAAGATCCACCACTTTTGACAGAGGATGGCCAATGGCCAATTAGAAAAAAGGGAAAGCCCCTTTTCAGAGAAAAGAAACCTTTTTAGGCAAAAGTGAATATATTAAGCTTATCTGAAAAAGGTGGGATTTTGAAAACCCAAGTGGTCTTTTCTCCCCAAAGAACTCAGTGTGAGACTAAACCCAGCGCACTGAATAAATTCTTTCTTTTTGTTTCATAAGTTTTTGCCATCTTTCTAAATTCAAGGGAAAAACTTTTCTCACTGAAGGATATTTATCAGAAGTAAAATTTTAGGTAGTTAAATGAGGTGTAAGGAAAAATGAACAACTAAAATAAAGTTACTGCAAACTGTCTAGATTTTAGGTCTAATTTATTAGATTTCAAAACAATTTTTTATTTGCTTATTTGTAAAATATGTGATGCCTGCTAATGGTTTCATCTTTCCCTCTCCAGTGGAACTACAGAGATAATACCATGTCTGGTTTCATATTAAAAAAAAAAAACAAAGGCAAAACAGGCCCATAAGGTTCCCCCTAAAAGCTAAACAAAATAAAAAACTGATTAATATTTCTTTGGGTTTTTTCTTTGTTGGTTTTAAAAATCAATTTTTGATGAGTAGTACAGACAAGTTTTTTTTTGTGCATTTACATTCTGCCTTTTTTTTTTTTTGATTAAAAAAGTTAAAACCCACACATGCAAATTGAATTTTAATTCTGATATAAGGGGAAAGAAACCATGCTACCCTTGCTGAAAAGTAGAGCCCATACAAATACTGAATAATTTACTTGGTTTCCTTAGAAAAAAACAATCATTTCATGATTGTAGCAACATCAGCAGCATGTCTTTAGATTTTTTTTCATATTTTGTAGCCACATGCAAGCTTCTGTCACGGACTTTATTATCATTGAACATACATAAAAACAGTTTTCTGGGTTTATTTCGTGTACAGGGATGATGATCACCTACTCTACATGTGGCCATTTTCTGTGTCAAAATTATTCTTTTCTTGTGTATGTTTTATATCTTCATATGTAAAAGGCAGTGTACAATACCTGACCCTAATACCTATTTGAATTGTAGATAATTTAAAAAAATAGAATAACTTCATATTGGCTATGCTTGCACTAAATAAATAAAGGCACTGATTACTTGGATTTTCTTTAAGTCAGCTATTTCAAAATGTATTTAAATACATACTTTGAAAATCATATGACAAAAAGTATGTTTTTAGATGGCTGAGCTTTTTGTTCACAGCAGTGTGAAAAAAGGAGTGGATACAACTGTTGAACAACTGAAAATGATAAGCAAATTTGACGATTTAATTCATATACTAGTGGAGCCTAAAAGGTTTTAAAATAACAGAAATTTCACCAGCTTTAGTGATTCATAGGCTTATTTTTGTTATACAGGTTGGTCATGTAGTTGGCAGTTTTCCTTTTGCATGACTCTTGTAAATTATTGTACTCTACTAACTGAGTGAAATGCTATTCCAGTTTTGTGAAGGAATATGACAATATCACTTCAGAAGATTAAAACAATTACAAACTACACATGTGTACAATTTCTCCACAACTTATTGTACAATTTATTTTTTCCCTGTGGACATAACTCTCAAAGCAAAGGTGCTACTGATGTGATGTAATTTAAATGTGCTATTGTTGTGATGCAGTTTAGAACTTTAACTCTGTGTAAAATGTGCTTTTTGCACAATTGTATTTCTTCATGGAACAGTGATCTCCGAGCACTGCATCCTGGTTTATACATACTAAAATGTAGTGTGTTTGGTCTGGAGTATGACATAAAGCATATCTTTGTTATGCGGCACTTTCTAAAATAACACTGATTACAGAATACCCTTTAGTCACTTAGTGTCAAGTTTAACAAAATTCTTACTTAGCATCGACTGTTTTCCTTTCAAGTGTTTTGACAGAAGTCATCCCTGTTAAGTGCTTTCCGAACTGGGCTCCCGTAGCTTGTCTGTAACCTGATCTGTGTTTTGTTTCAGTGTGTTGTCTGCTGACCTAGAGAACACATGCATTAGCTGCATTGATCAGTGCACCTCACATCTCATCATTTAGGAGACAATTAATACTGCGTTGTAAAGACTCCCCAGAGCGTTTTCTTAGAGCTGGATTGCTTTACGCAGAAACCACAGGAGCAAAAGGGGGAGGGAGCCAAGTAGGAAAAAGAAAAAAGGCATTAAGAAAGCTTTGTCTAGAAACCAAGTTCCTTTTGCTTTGGTGACTTTCACTCATGTCATTCAAACACCCTTTTCTGATGGGGCACTTCGAAAAGAAAATTGACTGTATTTTGAAGTTGATTTGTTGAAAGGACACTGTTAGAGGTCACATAAATATTCTAAAATGTTCCTCTTGAGAAATATGCATTTGATTGTGATACTTGTATAACTTGCTGTTAAAAGTGTAATAATTTTAACTTTATATTTTTTTCAAGGTTTATTAAACTGACATTTTCAAATATTGACATGTTTTAATCCTAAATTTATTTATTTTTAAATAACATACTTAGTAGAGAAGAAAAAGTTTTTCTTATTGTCATTTTTGCTGTAGTGTTTCTTCCAAATTGTTAAATTTCAGGCTGCCTGATACTTAAGATAAAAGATTTTAAGTATACATGAATATGTTAAGTTAACAACGAGGTAGGGCTCTTAGTGTGGTCCTTCATCTTTTAGTAATAAAATATTTAATACTAGAGATCATCCACAGAAGCAGGTGAGAAACAATAAACCCCAAATTTTTCTTGCAGATTACTAAGGTTACCATACTATTCGCTGTTAAAGACTATGTTGCACTGTTGTAACGAGCGTATCTTCAGATATGCTTAGGATAACAGTTGATTATACGGACATAAAATTTATAAAAGGGGAATTTTAGGGAGAAGGTTGCTTACCACCCTGGCGCATTAATCTATGATGCCAACTAATATGTTGTGAACTCCAGAAATTGTTGCAAATTTGTTAGTATTTACATTACATTGTAATTTTCATCTTTTTAGGTAGAGTGAATGAATTTTATGTGAGGAAAGATTCATTTGTAGTCTTGTCAATAGTATTTACTAGAGGTATGTCAAACAACAAAAATGATTATATTTATTTTGTGGTAATTCCTTGGCTCAGATTTGCTATTTTGCTCCCCCTCCCAATAGTCTTGAAGCAAAATGTGCACTGACATTGAATAGAGATATGTATCTGGCATATCTTTACAGCACAGTAATATCTTGATAGTTCATGTTATAATTTTCTTCTGTTAGTAGAACTGTGTACTGGTATTTGAAGGCAATGAGGCAATAAAAATAATTAAATTTCATATATTGTAAGTGTAAAAAATGTGTTTGTGGAAGTATGTATTACATGAAATTTCAAAGTGGTTCTACTTGGACATCTAGGTTGTAGGTTGTCTTGTGTTGGTATTCCTGCAGAATAAAAGTGGAAGCTACAATATTCCCTTTAAGTTTTTTTTGTTTGGTTTGGGTTTTGTTTTTTTGTTTTGTTTTGGTTTTTTTTTTTTTTTTGGTTTGGGTTTTTTTTTTTTTGGAGGTTGGTTTTTTTCCCAGCTCCTGTTAGATCCTGTTTTCCAAATCAAAACTGTTTTTCTGGAACCTATTCAAGTGGTTTGATATGTGGAATACAGAACATGGATTTTTTTCAGTGAAATGTCATACTTTTATCCTTAGGATCAATACTGGGGAGTGGACGTTATATTCTTTCTCTAGTGAGGATGTATCAAGCTGTAATCCAATATGTAAAAAAGTCTTTTTTTGCTATACAGTGAAGCCATACATAATCATCTACAAACAGTCTCATCACAAAAAAAAACCAAGGAAGTATTTTTCCACAGTTCTGCATCCATCTTTAGACATCCTGTAGATGTTTTTAATTAAGAAATCAATAAAAAAGAACTGGTGTGGGCTTTTTTTGTAGTACAAACAGAACAATTTCAGTTTGGAAAAAGGTTATGCATGCTTTAACTGATATTATCCAGGCTGACTTGGAAAGTTAGCGTTTGTAGGATCTACACAAATAGGAGTTGCTTAAAACATCTTCACATCATCATGTGATCTTTTGGAAGTCTCTCCATTCGTTTATATGTTTACTGAGGTATTGCTAATTGGTTTACTAAGGTTGCTACAAATGCCATCTTTGTGGCCTAATTGAAGCAGTTTGTAGGATCTTGAAGAATCCTCGTCATTCAGATCAACTTTTGTATTTGCAGGTACTACAGAGCGGGTGTGTCTGATCCAGGGAACGGTGGAAGCACTAAATGCAGTTCATGGCTTCATTGCAGAGAAGATTCGAGAAATGCCTCAGAATGTGGCGAAGACAGAGCCTGTCAGCATTCTACAGCCTCAGACCACTGTTAATCCAGACCGCATCAAACAAGTGAGTTTTTGGTTGGGAATAGAGTCACAGCAGCTCCTTAGAAGTCTTAAAACTTTAGGGCTGCAAGGGGTCAACATAACACGTTCTTTAAAAAAATATTGTTTTATGCTCTAGTAACCTGCTGGTACTCTTTTTCCTTGTACTTACATGTTCCCTGTTTTTCAGCAGTTCTTTCAGACAGTGTTTTATAAGTTTCAATGCCATGCTCTAATGTGTTTCTTTACTGTATAAGGTGATAATACACTTACAGGTTTTAGTTAAAGATTGCTGAATTTTAATCTTAAATGATGAACCTCTGTAAATCATTAGTGTTACTAAAAAATCACAGATTAACTGAATGTTTCCTACTTTTGTGTATATAAATAAAAACAAAAATGTTAATTCTTTTTTTAGACCCTAAATTAGATACTTTAAAATCTTAGCTATAAAAACTTGGGATGTTTTCTACAATTATATTTTGTGTTATTTTTGACACCTTTTTACCTATTTCACACTGACTTCTTTCAAAATTTTTGGACAATGCAAAATGTATTTGCAAGGTATTATTGGCCTAGTATTCTTTATTCTTTAATTTCTGTAAAAACTTTAATTAAAAAAACTTTGGTCTGTAAGAAGAATGGGAAATATGCATCATACAGGGTTTTAAAATATTTTCTATTGTATTGAATAAGAAAAGGATGAAGAAAGAAATGAGTAAACATTAGTAAAATTTTGTCTTGTCTCTCTATCCTATATAGGATAGATTTTAGTTTCTTACCTCTCCTATGTGGGAAAAGATTGTTTTGTCCTTCACACTAGCAAGATTCAGTTTCTTGTAATTTGGTAACTGTGTGCAATTACTTTACTTTGTATATAGTGACATACACAAAATACTTATATGAAGATGTGTTTGAAAGGGATGAGTTTGGAACAGACTACTTTAGATGGATGAAGCTATGCATAAACCATTGATGATTTTTAATATTTACTACTATATTATTTTTTCTGTATAAAATAATTTTACATAAAAATTACTCAAGATAATTTATAAGAAAAAACTAAAAAGAAAGCCCCAATTTTATAGGATTAGTTTCTCAATTATTAGACATGAAAATGATTATGCCTGAAAGAAAGAAAAACTTGAAGTGAACTATATTTTAAGTGGCTTTTCTGCTAGTAAAATATTAGATTTTATGCCAATACTTCTTAACCCTGTGGGAAATGAATATTCTCTATTACAATAAAAGGTGCTTTTCCCCTTAACCATGAAATAAAGCTAATTTTTAAATAAGCCGGTAAGATCCTGAGAAACTAGATGACAGAGCTATTTAGTGACATGTCTAAATACTTCCTCTCTTGTACCTAAAGATGATTATCTTGTCCTCCACAGTTTCCTTCAGAAAATGTAGTTGCAAAGTTGTTGAGGTTGTTTTTTTTTTATTTTGGGTGTTTGTTTTTATCGGTTGGTTGGTTTGGTTTGGTTGGTTGGTTAGTTGTTACTGGTTTGGGGCTTTTTTATTTGGATTTTTTTTGTTTGTTTGTGGGTTTTTGGGTTTTTTTGGTTGTTTTTTTTTTTTTTTGGTTGGTTGGTTTGGTTTTGGGTTCTTTTAAGCTTGGTTGGTTTGGGGTTTGATGGTTCGAAATGTTAAGTTCAATTAAATTCTGGAGGGATGGATTAGTGAGCACAGGCACTGCTAATGAAGACAGAATAAAGTACAATGTATCCTAGCTCTACATCTTAAAATTTAAATATATTACTTGTATACATACAGGTGCATAATAATGTAACTGCAAATATTTGGGGATATGCATGTGCATATGTTAAACAGTTTTAACCACAATGAATTGTTTAACTTCTCTTTTATTGAAGCAACATCTATTCATGATAAATTAATACACTATAAATATTGACTCAATAAATCCAAAATTCTTTATTTTTACCAAGAATTGAAATTATTAGGTAGAGTTTACAGTGAATTAGTCTGTCCTCCAGTGTCAGAATATACTATATCTTAGTGAAAGACATAATAGCTCAATTTAAGTATTTAAAAGGATAATATTTTATAACAGGTTATGATGATTTATAACTCCAGTGTTGTTATTTTTTTTAATAGCAGACAGATCACAATTTTACTAAAATGATCAGTATGATGTCTAATACAAGTAACTTAGAATTTTTTTTAAAAATAAACCTTATTAATTGCAATTTCTTCTTTTATACAAACTTCTACATGGTTCTTCCTGTCTCAGAATGTTAACCAAGAACACTGACACATGAAGTATTACACGATTTGAGATGGAGAGTTGATTTGAAATAATAAATTTTATCTTCATTTAGGAACTCTGAAGATGTTTCTACCAAAAAGCAAAGGTAGTTTTCTCCCCATGAAAGAAGATACCAGTAGTTGAAGCCTTGCGATGCCACCCATGTCTATATGAGCATGCATCTCTCATTTCTCTATTGGTATTTCTTTGTCTTGGGCTGCTTTATACCAACACTCACCCTAGAGAAAAGAGCTAAGAAAGAAAATACCTCCTGGCTATAGATTCGGTGAAGAAAGATGGTTGGTAAAACCTTTGCTGACTGCTTCAGTTTCAGCACTTTCTGTCTTCAAGAAAGGCATGGGACACACAGAGGCTGAGTCTGGCCTGGAATTTCTCCTTACTGAACATTCTGTCTCTTTACCTTATGCTTTTTCAGCTTCAGAAGATTTGCAAACAAGTCTGTGTGGTTCCTTTTGAGCCTTCTCCAGTGCATTTTTCTGTTATCTCCTAATCCTATGGACTTATCAGTAGATACTAGCTAGTTGTCTTCTCCAAGTAGGTATGACAGATGTTTAATCGACAAATGTTTGCATCTTTATCTCTACACAACATAGACAATCTCTTCATAGATGTCAACCATCTGTTATTTCTGAGTATCATCCAACAATAACCGATTCCTGTGCCCTTTTACTTCCCAGAAACTGCTGTGAGCTTCTAACTTCTCTTTTCTCTCTTTATTAATTGCAGTGTCATACCAACTCTTTCAAACCGCATTGTAACTCAGGGGTTACAAGCCACATTCTATTCATAAATGATCATGAGCCCGAGTTTTTTTGTCTTTTTAATTAGCGTGCAAAGCTTTAAATTTCACCTCTAAATTAATAGCAGCTCTTATTAACAATTGAAAAGTCTACTTAAATTGGTCTTACCACATCACCTTCTTCAGAAACTATTACAGCTTCTTTGCAGGTTAGTTGAATTTTCCTTCCAGCTTTCAGTTGTTTTACAGGTAGCAGGTGTTTTAGCAGCCTGTCCAGGAAGCACATGGAAGCAGAGACAGCCATTGCAGAACTGTGCATTACATGGAAGGAAAGACAACTTAAAGATAACTCTGCTTCAAACAGGAGTTTACACTCTTTGGCCTTCTTAGATCCCTTCAAACCTGAATCATTCTTTGATTCTATGAAATTTTTCTACGCTATCAAAGCATAGAAAAGGGTTTAGAATTTCTTTGAAAATCTAGAGTAAATCCTTCACATATAGAACTTCCAATTAAAGTTTTCACTGGAACCAGTTTCACTTCAGCTTTTTCAGTAGATAATTAGTGTCTCATAAGCTAAATTTCTGTTTATTAGTCATGGTCTCAGACATTTCAGTCAAAATCTGCAGAAGTGAATATCAGAACTCAGATTTGTAATTTCATGTTCCACTACTGAAAACAACTGCTTTTACTTCAGAAATGTTGATCAACAACAACAAAAAAGAAATGTTCATAATTTTTAAATAAAAAGTTTTGTTTTCAAGTGCTTAAATAGAATCTGATTTTAAGAATGCACATCTGAAAATATTGGCTTAAATGAAGGATTTTTTTTTTTAATAGGGTCTTTGTTGTTTGGTTAATTTGGGTTTTTTTAATATAGGTTATGAGTTCTTCAGACTACAGAGACTCAATAGACTTCATAGAATCATACAATGGTTTTAGTTGGAAGGTGACTTAAAGATCAGCTAGGTCCAACCCCTCTTAGACAGGGACACCTTCCACTAGACCAGGTTGCTCAAAGCCTCATCTAACCTGGCCTCGAACACTTCCATGGAGCATCAACGGCTTCTCTGGGAAACCTGTTCTACTGCCTCAGCACCCTCACAGTGAAGAGTTTCTGCCTAATATCTACTCTAAATCCACCTACTTTCAATTTAAAACCATTATGCCTTGTCCAATCACTACTCTCCCTGATAAAGAGTGTGTCCCCTCTGCCCTATAAGTTCTCTTTAAGTACTGAAAGGCTGCTATAAAGTCTCCCTGAAGCCTTCCCATCTCAAGGGTAAACAATGCCTATTCTCTCAGCCTATCTTCACAGGAGAGATACTCCAGCTGCTGATCATCTTTGTGGTCCTGTTCTGGATCTTCTCAAGCAGGTCTTTCTTTGCTGGGGGCCCCAGAGCTGGATGCAGTTGAATTTTCCTTCTAATTTTCAGTTGTTTTACAGGTAGAAGGTGTTTTAGCAGCCTGCTCAGGAAGCACATGGAAGCAGAGATGGCCATTGCCATTTCTCCAGGTGGGGTCTCACCAGAGCAGATAGAGGGACAAACCCACCTCTCAACCTCCTAGATACATTTTTGATGCAGCCCAGGATGCAGTTGGCATTATTGACCAGTGAGTGCACATTGCTGGATTGTATTCAGTTTTTCATCCATCGATATGCCTAAGTTCTTCCTCCTTAAGAAACCTTCATGGATTTCCTAAAACGCCTCTCCCTTCTGATAAGCCTTTCTTCTTTTTATCATTCATTTAAGGCAACAGTCTGTCACCTAGATGAAACTTATTAAAATGAAGAATATGAGAAAATAGCTCTTACAGTTTTCATTTGAAGTAAAAAGTAACAAGTAGCTTCATAGATCAATGTCTTTTCATCTAGTCACCAATTTCTCAAACTTTCGTCACTTTCGAACATAGGTGAAAAATCACAGCAGTTACCATTCCGCAATATATAGTAAGATATGCAGGTGTTTTTACAAGTTACAAGAACAAAACAAAACAAAAAAAGTTGTCATTGTTTACTAAAGACTTCTGTGACTTGGATCCAATGGCAAAAGTTTAGCGTTCCATAAAAGTATGTATACTATATCCTGTCCCTCATGTGCTCTTGACTTAATTCTGGTACATGATCAGTGTTCTGTTTTCTCTTTCCTTTCAACAGTGTTGGATATAATCTCAATATGTATGCAAAACTGTTTATGAATGCAGTTAATGCTGTAGCTTATTACTAATTCTTCTGTACTTCAGAAGTGGAATGAGAATAGAATATTTTGTTAAGGGATGAGCAGCAGCATTCAACATTGCAGAAATTCTCAGCAGTGTTTTGGTTTTTAAGAAAATTATGAAGTTATATCTTTGTAGTTTTGATGGTGTCTTTCTGAATTCCAAAGTAGCCCAGAATGAAAAGGTGGCCTTTTCTTCTAGGATGAATCTTTAGGCCTATGCCTAGTTATATACTTGAGTTTTCTGGTATTTCTGTGTAACAGAATAAACCAGAACTTGTAATAGTTTTGTGTTACTGTGACAAGTTTTGAAGAAAGAGAAGGTCCTGATTCTTTTTTGTCTCTTTTGCTGTAATATTAATCCGGAATCGTTCCCTCCATCCAGAGTTGCTCTGATGATCCAAATGGCACTTGGTGATTTGCTTTAAGTTTCTTACCCCTTCTTGGCCTCAACGTAAGATAATCATCCTTTAACATCATACTTAACCCTACCTTTTTCCTTTCTCAAAGTCAGGTTCCCAAGAGTTCATAAATGCAGATAAGTTGCCTCTTAGTCTTTTTGTATTTCCCTATGCCCTGTCTCTTTTTCTACACAAAAGCAAAACCAAATGCGAAGAGAATGAAATATCATCAAAATTTATTTGTTCTTTATGAAAATGAAAATGAAGCAAGAAAAAATAGATCACTGAAGTCATCGAAGTAACCTTTTAACAATCCAGATTGTAAGCAAATTTTTAATCCTTGATTATATCTTTTTCCAAATTTTATTTTTTGAAATGTGTTATATATTTATACAGTTATCACTGAGATGAGAATCATTTACCAAAGTTACAGATTAAAGGAGATCACAGCAAGTAAAGAAGACTCTCTGTTTAGACAGGCTTATCTCTGATACTGTTGAAAGGCTAGTAATAATTAGTCTTTTAGGTTGTTCAGCACAGTGGGACCTTGCAGTGCTCTCTGTTTCTCATTTTAGCTGCAAAATGTATTCAACTGTTTAATATGATAAAAGATAACACCTTTTCTTAAAGTGCATTGTGATATGGATTTAAGAAAATCAGTTTTGTCATCACATTAATTTCAATTATTTAAAAGCACAAGTATTAATATATGCAAGGCTGAAACTCAGTATTAGGTTAGTATTAATACTAAATTAATGCAGGTAATGTTATTACCAAGATTTCCTTTGTTTGGCAAGCCCTTTAGTGAGAAACTAGAAATTGATAAGCTGTAAATACAGTCTCACCTTCACTTTTAAATGACGTTCTTTCTATGCTTTCACGTTTCTAACCCTTATTCAAATAGTATTTAATTTTATGCCTTTTCTTTCTACTCTTATCTATATAAATATACTAATAAGTACTGAGAATTAAATTAACTGTCTCAGTACAGTTTTATTATTTATTACCCTTAAGTAAGTATTGAAATTTTTTAGTGCATATATATATAAATATAAGGGTGTCATCATTGTCATTGAAAGAGGACTCAGAGACCTTTTGGAACACCATGCAGATGCACTGTATATAATCTATGCTGCCATGATACAGCTATATCTTCACTCTGCTAATAAAAATATGAAGTATGGACATGCGATGCTTTGACCACATTTCTGCACCCTTTAGTGTGTCATGCAGCCTGAGGCCAGTCTCTCACAGTACAATCAGTGCTTGTAAGCAATAAAAAGAAGTATTTCTTTGGACTTTCAGAAAGTACTACAACTCAAATATGGCTCAAACAAAATTGTATCTCTAAAGTTAAGCTCCTTTTTGAATACTTAAAATCTGCTTTCTCAAACATCTCTTCTAGAAGTGTTGGTTAATACAAGAAACACACCCTAACCAGTAAATATAGTCTTTCATTAATTGTCACATACGTAGTAGGAAAGGAAATAATATTTAGAAAACAGAGAAGATTAATTACATCATGGCTTGGACTATGCCATTCAAGATACAGTTTAAGAAAACCCCAAAGTCTTGGAAGTGGTGTGTGGTAGAAATTCTGACTTTTTTTTTTTATAACCTTTTCAGGAAAGCTTCAATTACACTATGCATATAGCAGTCTCAAAAATTGAAACTCTGTAATGTAAATTCATCTTAAGATTTCTAATCACTTTATACATCTAATTCCCAAAAACCTAATAAGTACTAAATTCAAGTGCTTGCCTAATGCAAGGGACTTGCCAAAATTTTTTAAAGAAATCATTCGACGATGCATAATAAATTAAAATATTTAGTTCTGTTCAACTTTCTTTAAGAAGCAATTTTGCTGAAAAGTTTTTGCAAAGCAATTGAGTGTATCAATTAATGTCTTATCAGCCAGTGGAAATTCAATACAAAATTCAAATGGCTGTTCCTTTTTTCTTTTTTTTATGTTTGAGAAATCACTTTGTATTATTTTGATATAAAAGAAATAAATTGGTGTATCTGGAGAATTATACAGAAGCATAAAAAGCAATTAATTTTTACAAAATACTATCAATTCTTTTATATATGTATATGTAGATATATATATGAAAAAATAAAAGCAGTTATGTCAGTGAACAAGGTAAGAGTGATTAAGCCTCAATTACAAAAAACCTGATATGCAAAGAAAAAAACCACCAAAAATACAAACCAAAGAACTTTATTATTATTTTCAGTATTTTGCCATTTATATGGCAAATATATATTGTGTATATTGGTAAAAAAGGTATATGCCCACATTTGATTCTTGTTCATTAATACAGTCTTGCTTTTAAATTTATTAATCTCTTTTTCCTTTGTATTTTATTTTAAAAAAGCTTTTGCTAAAATAAATAATGAAATGCTTCTAGTTAATAGATGCGTTAGTTCAACAGTTACCTGAAAAGGTTATTATCACTCTTTTTTTCACCATATATTTCTGTGCTTTAAGAAGATTGATATGAATTGAAATCTGAGATGTTTCCAGTTTCTTAAATAATTTGTGGTATCAGTGATTAAGCCATTATTCAGTGTTAAATTGTTCTACCTATTTCCCTATAAATACATTAGTTTGAGTTAATAATAACTGTGAAGAACAAGCTGGTTTTCCTTTTAATAAGTGGCCTAGCATACCAAAACAAGGTACAGTACCAAATGCCCTAGTTAGCAGTGGTGTTGATAACACAAACTATCAGTTTTCTGAAAAATTTTCATCAAAATATATAATCAATTTTTTTTTTAGTAGTTAAGGATGGGAGTTTAATATTTAGCTATAACAAAGAAAACCTATTGGGGTATCCATTCTTTAGAGAATTTTGGTTTGGTTGGGGGTTTTTTTGTTTTGTTTTGGTTTGTTTTTGTTTTGGTTTGGTTTTCAAGTTTAAGTTTAAATGACAAAAATCAGTTCATTGTAATTTCAGACTTTGGTAAGAGAAATACTGCATCATCTCATTAAAATCACAAGTATAATTCCAAAGTTGAATGGGCTTAGCCCTGTACTATTGCAGAATCGGAACATCTATTGCCAAATAATCTTAGCCCCTCACAAATGAACCCCTCGTGAATGGACCCATGTTTGGTATTTAAAGACATGGAAGAATCCTTTATAATTACCTTGATTTTTATAATATGTAGTTCTTGCTGACCAGTAGCATTTTGCCAGCTACGTATTTTTTATAATGTCCTATATATAGACCCTCTTGAAATGGTCCCTGTTGATGCTTAAGTTGTGCATATTTTCTTTTGTTTCGATTGCTTTACAACATGAGTTATAAGTTGGAAACACAAAATAGGGATCTGTTTCTTAAGATTTTATTTTTCCTGTTTTGACTGCTTGTTTATGTACAAACTGTGAAAAATGGATCTTCATACTGTTTAACATACCTCTAAAATATTTGTGTGTGCATATGTACAAGCCCTTATTTTGCTAATACACAACTTTATGCATTCACAGTGTCTCAGCTTTCTCATATGCATTAAGAATTTTAGTGCAAAAGTATGTATACCTATTTTATGAGGGACTGTCAATGATTTTATGAGGGACTGTCAATGATTGTAAGTAACAGAACCGCTGAAAGTGTGAAATTTTGCTTTATTTATTTCTAAATAGTTTTGGTTAGTAACTATATGAGCATATGATAAATTCCATTGTATAGCACTTTAACATTTTATTTCTTGACATAAAAGTAGTGTAATTTTGGATATTTTATAATATTTATATATTGCAAAGATGTCAAAAATATGCTTTGAATAAGTATTGTGTGTTATGTTTTGACAATTGGAATTTTACCTTTTCACTACATTTATAAAAAGAAAAGAGTTTTTCTGTCAGGATCTAATACTTTTAAAGGACAAATGTGTATATAAATTTTTTAAACAGAGCAGTGCTTTTTTAATATGTTCAAGAATTAATGTTAAGCGTGTGTATATTATTTAGAAAACATGATCAATAAATACGACTCTTAATTCTTTTTTGTGTTTATTTTGAACACAGGGCTATAATAAGCTATTAACCTTTGCTCAACTAAATGAACATTTTTAATGCTAATCATAAATATATTGTAGTTATTTGTTGTGAAGGTATTAGTTGCAAGTTCATCCATCATGAAATTGATGCTTACATTTTTTCACCTGCTTCTAGATTAAAAAAGATCAATGAATATTTTAGCTGTTAGTATATTCCCAAAAACTCAGTAGCTTCAGCGTAACTGTTGTAAGGTATGGAACACAACTTGCTGGCTATAGTCCTTGCTTTAGAATGGTGCATTATAAAGTGCCAAAGTAAATGTCTCTTATCTTTCAGACATTGGCCCTATTTGTTTGTAGACTGATAACTGTTTCTAGTGTGCTCATTGAACTTGCTGGAATTTTTGTTTACTTATGGTCTTCATTTTCCCCAAGAGGAGGAGAGAGGAAAGAATATGTTCCTCATGTAGTCAGCATATTTTTGAGTATTTATGTGAGTTCGCCATCTTGATTTCAAGTCATGAATTTGTTTTTACATGCATAAGCATGCATATTTACATGCATTATTTATCCAATTGACTTTAAATTCCATTAAGTTCCAATGAGTAGGAGAAAGATTTTGTCTTAGGCATTTTTTATTTATTTTATTTTTCTAGTTATGTTATTTTGTTGATTTATTTATTTTTTTAACTGTTCAGTCTAAGGCTTGTAAAGGTTGATTTGCTCCTGAACTGCTTTGTTCCCAGACATTGCCATCTTCCCCAACTACCACCAAGTCCTCTCCATCTGATCCCATGACCACCTCCAGAGCCAATCAGGTACAGTATCATCCTACCATCTACACCATACTTTTCACGGGTGACAGCTTGCAAACTGGAGAAAAAGATATGGTGGGTTAAGGATTTATTCGTTCATTCACATATATACACCCATAACCATAGTTATCTAACTCTTGTTAGAATTTGGTAAATTAAATTGCAAACGATTTACTTCTTTTGATTTATTTTGTTGGGCTGCTTTAAAATCTCTTATGAAAGCAAAGTATCTTTTAAAATAGTTGGGGTTATTTTACCTTTGGTTTGATTAATAAATTGCAAAGACACAAAACTGGTTTGTTTGTAGACAGAGTAACTCTTGGTTTATGTATATTTATGTATATATGCACACACATATGGATCATTTCCTGGACCATTTATAAATTAGAATAAAATTACCACTAATACCATGTTTAAATAGCTGGAATTCAACCCAGGAATGGCAAACAGACTGTTATTTACTTTGAAAATTTTGAAATGTGTTTGTGGACAACAACATAGGGGCATTATTTAAATATAATATAAATGAAAATTTATTGATGAAGAATGAAGTAAAATTAAATCTCTCTAAAAACATGCTAAACTCATCTAAGTAAGTTTAATTAATATCTTATTTTTTAAATGCATAAACTGTTCTTTTAGCAGTATTTTAATTATACTGTTTTATTTCAATTTAAACTGGAAAAAATATGTCCAGTTCATTATGTCCACAAATTATCATACTATGTATCTTTGTCTTTCCTATGAAAATTGTTAAAATTACTACATACCATGATCTTTAGAACTTATTTATGCTTAATTAATGCATTATTTATTTTTAATGTACTGTTAAACTTAATGTACTCTGTGTTCAAATAATATAAGTATTAAGTATGTGCTAACTGCACACAGTCTGTTTCAGTTAGCTGAATGTTGCTATCGAGTCTTGCACA
The DNA here is from genome assembly GCF_036250125.1 of Pseudopipra pipra. Taxonomy (NCBI): domain Eukaryota; kingdom Metazoa; phylum Chordata; class Aves; order Passeriformes; family Pipridae; genus Pseudopipra; species Pseudopipra pipra. The sequence continues at coordinate 35,797,659 of NC_087554.1, read as the reverse complement.
AACATCAAAAAACAGAAAAGTTTTCTTCACAAGCTAATTTCCCCTGGAAGTTAACATTGTTATTAATTACTAATCCTCTGATATTTTCTGAACTGCTTAGAACTTGCTGGTGGATGAACAAACAATTTAACATGAACGGAAGCATATTAAAGCTTTGACCAACACATGGCTGTCTGTTGAAAGGGATATCTAATGCAGAAAGTAATGAAATTTAGAAAGAAATTGTAGAGATAGAAGGACTACTAAGAAAAGTATAAATTGCAATATCCTTCACTTCAATTTGAAAGCCTTCTTCATCAGCCTGCTTCCATTCCAGCAACAGTTACTTGGCTTCATCATCATTAAATGACAAAGATAAAATCTTTGCCAACAGCTAGGGATATTTTATGAACTCTCTGTTCAGCTTTTATTCTCTTTCTCTCTCTCTTAATTTTAGTACTTTGTTTATTTTAATTAGATTTTGAAAATGTTGAGTGCACAGATAGTTTTTTATAGGGATTTTTTTATTTGCTTTCTTTCCCATTTTTTAAAAATTATATCTTGATGATCATTATTTGGAGAAAAAGGAAGAAATACTTTTATTTACAGGAAATACTATTTGAGTATGCTGTTTAATTAGCATAAGAGAAGTACTTACTTTGCATCTGTTCTATGATTTTTAAATTATCAAAATATAGTGTAGTGTATAAACTTTAAATGACTTTTCAAGAGCTAAAAATGCTTATGTTTATAGAAAGTTGTTCTATGAGAATATTTACAAGTAATATAGCTGAATACACAAGCTAAGTGAAATGTATGCTTTGTGTCCTGTCTATATCCCACATTACACATTTTAACGCATTTTATTCATAACCTTTGTTCAATTCAGTTTTCACAAAAATAATCAAGACCTTTTTTGAACAGCATCAAAACTGTATATATGAAGAAGAGTAATGAGTTCCTTTTGGAATTGCTTTTATTATTAACCATTAAAATTCCTACTAATTTATGATTATTTTATCCCTTCTATTATTTTCAAGTGATTTCTGGCCATTCTAGCAGGAAGCACAAAGCGCATGATAAGGCAATTAAGGCCTTTCTGTTCATTCTAGTGATAAGTGACGTAGCTGGCAATTGTTCCCAGACTGTAGTAGTGATTAGCATTCAACACCAGTATATCGACAAGTATCTGCACTGCGGCTGTCACACAAAAATAGGTTCCAAGACAATAATCTCAAACCTGTCCATAGTCATGTAAGCACTCAATAGGAGAGTAAATAGAGAACAACAAATGTTTGTTTCGATATATGGCTGTTGTGAGATGACTCTCAAAAGAAAATAACCATTCAGGTATGTGTTTTCTCACAATATGTTATATTATGATAACGGGAGAGAACTTAAGTTAACTGAATGGATGTCAGGAAATTCAGTGTTAAGGTGTAAGATAAATTCACAGCACACTCTGTTGTGTGGATATAGTAGCATATCAAGCTTAAGATCATTCAATTTTCTGTAATATTTTACACATGAGAAGATGATATTTTGTATAAAAGATATTTAATTAATTAATTAAGCAAGATTTTTAAACTGGATTGGAGGACTCCCCATAAGTCATTGTAATTAGATAATTGTCACAGAATCACAGAAAATGCCAAGTTGGAAGGGATCCACAAGAATCGAGTACAGCTCCTGGCCCTGCACAAGACCAGAGTCACACCATGTGCCTCAAGAACCAAATAGTTCTTGAACTCTGTCAGGCTTAGTGCTGTGACCACTTCTCTGGGAAACCTGTTCCAAGGCCCAACCACTCTCTGGGTGAAGAACCTTTGTATAATATCCAACTAAATCTCCCCTGACACAAATTCAGGCTGATCCCTCGGATCCTATCAGTGGTCACCACAGAGAAGAGATCAGTGTCTGCCCCTCCTCTTCCTCTCATGAGGAAGCTGTAGACTGGGATGACTTCACCCCTCAGTCTCCTCTGCTCAAGGTTGAACAGGACAAGTGACCTCAGCCACTCCTCATACGCCTTCCCCTCATGGCTCTTCACCATCTTCACTGCCCTCCTTTGGACTCTCTCTAACAGCCTAATATCTTTCTTATATTGTGGTGCCCAAAACTGCACACAATATTCAAGGTGAGGTCGCACGAGTGCAGAGTAGAGCAGGACAATCCCCTCCCTTGACTGACTGGTGATGCTTTGTCAGGCCCCATAGCATATGGTTGACCCTCCTGGCTGCCAGGGCACTGTTGACTCAAGTCTGTGTGTTGAATAGCACAGCTATGTGATCCTTCCCACTGTACGAGCATGTCAATTGTGTTCCCCTGACAGAGCTTGAACAATTTCTAGACACTCTTTCTATTACAAGAGGAAAATAGCTCTGCCAGCAGAGGTCAGAGGAAGCTAGGCAGGAAATCTGGCTTGTATTAGATCTTCCTTTTAATGACTCACTCTGCCTCCATTCAGATGAGATCATAACTCCTTTGTATGACAGTTTCAGCTTTTGATGAATTGTTTTTGGAAAAATCTAGTGTTGATGAACTACTTGTTTTATGATTCTCAAGAAGAGGATAGCCTCTAAAAATGTCTTATCTAGTGGAAGAAAACAGTTTCTTCAGAACTGTCATGTGTTGTGTTATACTGGCAACATTCTGTTGCCATGGATGCAACAGAAACAACTGCACTGGAAGTGGTTTTCGCTTTAGTTCTTTGTTCCAGGAAGTTATACATCCGTCAGTATTATTCTTGTAAATCTCTTGTTAATTTTTTAGTAGAACTTCCTTAGACCTTTATTTGCGCTAAAAATCCATACACTGCAAATTTCCCAAGGAAGAAAGAACCAAAGAGGCAATAGAATTAGGTACATTTCCAGTAACTTTGTCTTCTCCCTTCCTGTCTGCCTATTGTTGAAAAGAACTCAATCTTTCTATATGTTTAGACTGAGAGTTTCTGTGTTACCCCCTCATGAACTTTGTCAGCTTTGTTTATAGCTTAGCACTGACAGACATGTAGCTTCAGTGGTGAAACTGTTCTGCTGATGCCCATGGAGCTAGCAGAATATAGATTTACTTTTATTTATCAGAAGGAGGAAACCAAGTTAACTTTCCTACAGTATACTTCAAGAGGGAATTTCATCTCAAAAGCAATGAATAATGCAATAAACATCATATAAAGCATGCTTGCTTTTCCTGTATAGTACCTTGTGAAGGTACAGGTTTAATACTTATTTTAACAATTAAGTGACATTAGATAGACAAGTGTTTCTATAGTTAAACTCTTTACATATTTTTATTTGTTTACAAGATTATTTTTTCTTTTTATCTGCCTGCTTTACTGGTGTTACTGTAATTTTAGAGGGAGAAATACAAGTGACATAAAGCTAAGCTTTGTATTTATCCTTTGTCTATTTGATAAACACCTGTAAATGCAGTTGTGAACCCTTGCATGTTTCATTCTCCAATCCTCCTTTTTCTATGAGATTGATACAACTACCGAGCTTTGCTACTGGCTTAAGAGAATAAAAGGCCAAAACACACATTCCCATTTATGAGTGAGTCACGAGAGAGATGGATAGGAGTCCTTTCCCCTTGCCTTACAGTTTAGATAAGCTAAAGCTTAGTAATATAACAGGATTTATCATAGCAAACTTTGTGTCTATTTCTTACTATGTAAACCTTTTATTTTCAATTTTTTTTAGTGCACTATTTTTTCCCCATGACATTTGTATTTTTTACAGTTATACCTTCTATTTTGCTGCTTTGTTGTCGCACCTGAAACTCTTATTCTATCATTTAGTACAGCATAATATAAATTTTGTGGTGTGCAGATAGGTGTAGATTTTGTTCATTCAGTCCTCAAGGTTTATATTTTTTAAAGCATAACTATCTCTTCTGGTTGCTGCAATATCTGTAATACATAATACTTTTCAACCTTTTCACATGATGGAACTGAGCCAGTTTTCTTGGTACTGCCTGTACCCAGCAGGTACAGCACGAACATATGGCTGTTACAAACCTAATATTAGGAATTTATGCTTTTAGCTTACATTATCTTTTTATTTTATGCAAATCTATAGGTTGCAATGTAATGCAATAGTACACTTAAAACTAGAGACTGGGACATTAATTGATGTTTCTAAATTTTAATAATTGATGTACATGATCTCCCTCTCTGACTTTAAAGAACCATCCTACCCCTGTTTGTAAAATTAATTGCAGAAGTATAGTCTTTTCATTCCTCAGAGAAAGGTAGAATCTGAAAACAGACTTTGTCTGTAAAGCATACTGACGGCTTTTAAAGGGTTGATGAACTCATATTTGATATATGATTTGTTGTGGGTGGTGGAAGAAAAAATAAGAAAGCCTCGTTTCGGTCTTCTGTTATCCTTAGAACATGGATTTTTAAAATATGTATAATATGCAGCTTCAAATTATAATTTTTTATCAGTACTTTAATCGTAATGTACAAATAGTGAGTTTTAATGATGATCCTAAGATACCCCACAGCCATCATAGGCCAGTGAGATATTATCTCTATTTGCCTTTAACAATTTGATGTGAGGCTTATTTAAAATATTGTGTCTCAGATATTTTAGCTTTAATCATCTATTTTTCATTCCCTAATTTTAATATCAATTGTTATAGTGCTGTTGAGCAGATCTGTTTTGTTTTAAGGTCTGTCACAGATTGACTGATGCTGGATGTATCACTTGATCTTTCCAAATCTCAGTACCATATATTTCAAATCAAAGTCAATATAAAGTTATTTAGCATTCTGATAAAAGGTGCTACAAAATTGAATGTCTGTTATTACTTTAATTTAATTGTTAAGAATATTTGCCGTAGTAATTCTCTGAGATAACTGTTCGGCCTTTTGTCAGCCTATCTGATTGGTCTCTGATAAATGCAACCATTTTATTTACATTAGAAGATGCTGTCCAAGTTCCACAGGCAAAACTAATATGTTGTTTGAAAGACACTTCATCTAATAGATGGTGTTTTATATGGACCCATCACTAAAGTATTTAGTACACTGGATTGTAAAATTTTAAATATATGAAGACCACACATGTATTAAATTATTAGTGTATTAAACAAATACATTCTTCTAATTATAGAATCCAACTAATTTTTTATTCACAAGCAGATGCATGAGAAGGAAGTCAGGTTTGATGTGGTCAGTGGTGTTCAGAAGCATATGGTAACTGTAAGAACCTTATCATGATGTTTAGGGGAATAGAGTTGAAGAAATAGGTCCTGTATTTTGCTAACGTTTTCTGTAAGGTCCCCAAACTTAGGATATACTTTTGTCACATACAGAAAAATTCTTCACGTAATTTCTCAACATAGCATATCTTTTAGGTTAAGTCTCAGCAATGACTTTCACCTTCAGTTTTCATAATTATTCAGCTTTGCATTCAGAGTTCTGTTTAGGTGTTGCTATTGCTTTCACAGACTTACCCAGTAATAATTTTGACTCCCCATTGAACCTGTAACAAGGTTGAATGAAAGTACCTATTACTTGTTGGGAAAACAATTATTTTTCTAAAAGAGTGAGAAAACCCTTACATTTCACATTTGTAGATAATTTTATCAATGTTATATCTCTATAAAGTGACCTTTTCTTCATATTAATAAGACAGATTTTCTTTCTTGATCACAAGTTAACTATGGCATACTAGAAATGGCACATAATAAATAAAGTTTGAGATAATATATCTAGAAACAGCTAGGGAGAATTATTCCCCTGTTCATGTGAGAGGACTCCAGTAGAGGTTCCAATGCTTCAGAGGTAACCTTTCCTGCTTCTTTTCAGCTGAAATGCTTAATTTCATGGCAAACTCTTAAGCAGAATTAACCTATACTCCACAGACTAACTGTAGACTTTTTTCCTGGTTTTTATGTTAATACATTACTTTTAATATATTTCTTTTACTCTTTGACCACTTTTTCCCATTATTGTGGAGTATCCGAGCTCAGCGCTCGTTTGCATTGTCTCCTTAAACTATATATACTTTTTAGATACTATAAAGATGTCTAAATAACAATTTAAAAAATCTTAGTTGAAAATCAGTTTGGAGTTTTTTACACTTCTTATTGTCTGTTTCAATTTTTCCCCTTTAGGCAACTATGTAGGTAATTATTTGTGTTCATATTTCTTACTTGTTTCCTTTCATCTCCTCTCCCACTGCAAAACAATTTTAGGGGTCGTTGTATACTGTTCCTTTCCTACAGGTAGGAGAAATGTCAGGAACATTCATGAGACATGGAGAAAAATGTAGATTCTCACTGCTAAGTCTCTGAATACTGCTATCATTCATAGGATGTCATGAATTATCTGCCAGTTGCAGTCCTGTAAGTGAAAACGGGATTCCATGTTCATATATCTTGTTTGGATTTTATGCTTGATAATGATCAGGAACAGTTAGTTTCCCATTTCATCCCCCTTTCAAAAAGATACACATTATTCTCTTTGCCAAAATATGGTAAAGCACATTTTCAAATGTGCTTTGCAATAGGGTGTTTAATTTTTTAATTTTCTTTGTTCCAACTGTTTTAAACATTCTTCCTTAATCAATACGAAATGAAAATAAATAGTATATTATAAAGTTTCAGATGTATCTGTGTTCAAGGTCCATCCATATAAGCTAGAGTGAATGCTAGCAGCATGTAACTCTATTGTCTAAGCAAGGTGAGCTTTGACTTTGAGTTCTTAATACTCAGATTTGATGATACACTGTTTCATCAAATATTGGCTGTAAAAGCCAACCGTATTCTGAGGTATACAGGCAAGAGTCACTTAGCCCTCTTTGCTCTTTGAACAATCCAGAGAAAACAGAAGGTCAAAGTAATTTCCAGTATACAAATTTGGATGGCTTTATTGATGTTTCTCTACTGTGTAATGTATCAGCCACATGAGACTAGACTCCCAAGTTTTCAAGTATTTGGAATTTAATTTAGTGACTCTTAAAGGAGTTCAGAATTTATATGATCAAGGGTTGTGTGAGAATGTGGAAAGAAACACTGGGCTTACAGAGCTTACTGTCACACCAGGACAAATCCTGTACAGCTAGAAAAGGCAGTACCATGTTTTTCTGACGTGTCAGATGTAAGTTGAGTGAGGCATGATTAGGCCTGGTCCTAGAATATCCTGCTTGGCACCTGTGTTAATCTATATTCAAGTATTGCTTATGCCTAGTGCTTGTTTATAGTTAGTTTTCCTTAATGAAATTTGTCTCCCCAGATTCCCATTGTATGAGAAATATAGTCCAGTGTGGAAATAATATGGTTTTAAAATACGTGGTTTAATCATAAATATATACAGTTTTCCCTACTGAACTACATATTGTTTGATCTAAATTCAGGATCTTCACATTTAACAAGATACAATTGTACCTTCAACTGTCTCTTATAAAGGGGTTTTATAAGCTAGTTTGACTTTCATAACTGGCCTATGTTAGCACCTATAAATCTTTTTGCTTCTGCTAACTCAAATAATTGGTAATTTCTGTCTTGCCTCCACTTATTCCAGTATTTTTTCTCTGTTTCAGCAGTAGTTACTGCTTCCTTGTGGCTATCTTGGTTAAAAATGTATAACTACAAGTTTACAAGAGTTAACTAAAAAGTACATAGACTTATAAATTAAAGATATACATATAAATCAGCTGGGGTGAATGTTAAGTACTAAGCCAGCCAGCTACAGCTTACGATATATTTCCTAAGGCCAGTAGCTTGATATCATCTAGTTCTGTTCTCTAATCCTTGTCAGAGGCATAATGTCAGGCTCTGAGAGGAAGGGTTTGAACTGAATTGTCAGAAGACCCTATTAGCATTAGAGAGTTATGGAGTCCTGTAGTAGCGCTTTTTTAAGTTTGAAGACATCACAGAATCAGCTAGGTTGGAAAAGATCTCTGAGATCATCAAGTCTAGACATCACCTTGTCAACTAGACCATGGAATTAAGTGCCACATCCAGTCATTTTTTGAACACCTTCAGGAATGGTGACTCCACCACCTCCCTGAGCAGTCCATTCCAATGTTTAATCACCCTTTCTATGAAGAAATTCCTCCTGATGTCCAACCTGAACTTCTCCTGGTGCAGCTTGAGGCGATGTACTCTTGTCCTGTCACTACATGCCTGGGAGAAGACGCCAACCCCCTCCCCGCTATAGCCTCTGTTCAGGTAGTTGTAAAGAGCAATAAGATCACCCCTAAGCCTCTTTTTCTCCAGGCTAAACAACCCCAGCTCCCTCAGCTGCTCTTCATAGGACTTTAGACCATTCACCAGCTTCATTGCCTTTCTCTGGACACACTCCAGCACTTCAATGCCTTTCTTGAAATGAGAAGTCCAGAACTGGATAGAGTACCTAAGGTGTGGCCACCCATTAGTGAAACCACACTAGTGAAACTACGTCATTTTTTTAATGAAAATTTCTAATAATAGCTATTTTTCATGACCTAGAGAGATATGGTTATGTAAATATTTTGTTTAATTGTCCTTCCTTTCTGATTTGAAAACAATTTTCAAATGACATTTATGAGCTAGCCTCCCTAGAATTTCACTGAGTAGTTCTAGTTAAACAAAGTTCTAGTTTAATAGTGAAGCAATACTTAATACAGAAAGGATCAAGTTTCTGCTGCTGGCTGTCTTGAAAAGCTGGAGGTGCAAAGTAGCCATTGCCCTTGGCTCTGTTAATCTAGATAGTTCATCTAGACCAGGTTCATTTTGCAGAAGCCAAATTTCCTTCTCTATCATCTTTAGTTTTTGCCGTTTGCCATGTTCATACAGTTATAAATATAATAAGTAATTTATCATTCCAATGTGCATTGGCTGATGGTATTGTAAGTTTTACTTTTCATTTTACCTTACGGTTTTGTGATCTATGAGAAAAGTGAATGTGCTAAACTGATGCCAGGTTAGGTCAAGATACACCATTACAAATGCCCCCTTCAGTCTTTTCTTACCTCTATATCTGCTAATAAATATAGACAGGATACCTCTCAGATAAAAGATACATTTTAAATTACTCAATATTGTTAATGGCATAAATTTGGTTTTCACGAAAGGTTGAAGAATCTCTTGAAATAATTTATAACAGAGTGGGTTTTTTATTCCATGATCTTGAAACAAGGAGAGTTTTCATTTAGTTCTGCACATTACACTTATGTCTGACATGATTGCAGCTGTGAAATTCTAAGACTTGATGGGCATGGGAAGAAGCAGGGGTTCCATTCATTGTGTCTGTTGAGAATACAAACATACGTATATCTTCCATATGGACTCATTTGGGTTTGTTTTTCCTCATTGTTTTTAGAATCAGTTGAATTGAAAACAAATGATTTAAAGAGGCACTGCTGAATAAGTAGCTCCTGTACTCTCTACCTAAGATGAAGCTGTTGGCTAGATACTCAGTACAATAGGAGGGTCTCTAAAAAGTAAATCAAGTGTTATGAGTCTCATATAGAAGTATATATGCAAAATACAGAAGTGCGTCTGTGTGTGTATGTATACATAAAAGTATATATAGTAGTGATATATATTCAGATGCTTTCAGATTTACTTAATTGATTTACACTTCTCTAAGTTTTTGCATCAAATCATATGTCTGTGGGAATGGTGAGAAGAACTTTTATTGTTTTGGCTTGGGGTTTTTTGGGGGTTGGCTTGGTTTTTTTAAATTGTTTTGCCTAGCTAGATGATATATTTAAAATTTTCCTCCTTTCAAAGGCTGTTTGGCTTATCATCTTATGTGTTTTTATCTAAAGGAAAAGTGTTTTTTTCAGTAAAGAGCTCATGAGAAAAATTATATTTATATTGCTCTTAGGAAAATATTTCATCATTATTGCCACTTTTTTTTTTAAGAATGAAAAACACCATGAAGCAATACAGAACTCTGTAGGTGAGAACATGAATAAATATGCTCTTATTTTCATGGACCTGAGTCATTAATGGGGTTACCACAAGGATTTTAATTCATATGTGTTTCCTCTTACTTTTTTTTTGCCAAGAAGCATAGAGAATAGAATAATTGCCCCAGGACTTTAATTACAGTTAATGTAGGAGAGAATGTTAGGATTTAATATTATTATTTTATTTTATGATCATGAAGACTCAAAGGTTTTCCTTTAGACAGAGCACATTCAGCTAGTTGCACTTTCTTTTACCCCCTTCTTTTGATATCTACCATTTTTTCAGTCCCAAAGATTCTCACTTAAAACTTCAATTTTTAAATGATCAAAATATGATAGTTGTGATAGTAAAATTTGGGACTAATTTTGAGCATATAAATATGAAATATGGAACTTGACAATGTATTTTAAGTAAGGTACTAACGACTGTCATATTTTCTGCGCACTTTACCCTCTTCCTGTGGGAATCACAAACCTGTCGATATGAGTAACCATAAAGTTCTTCCTGCTGATCATCAATCTCTGTCTTTTGACCTCCCACAAAAAGATCTCAAGGAACTTTGAGCAGGAAAGAAATTCCTCTTTTTAATGGTCATTATAAATCCTTATTTTCCATGCCATAGAATTGAAATGGTTCTGCTGACTCACCTTAATTCCACAGCTTTAAAAAGAGAGGCCTCCTGCAGATAATATATAGTTGATAACTTAAATTTTGTTCTGAATTGCCAAATGAATGTTGAATGATAATATTACATATTTTGTAGAAATCAACTGTGACAAAAGTAATCTAAAAAACAAAGTAAAATGCTAGCCTTCTTTTGTCCTATCAGTCCTACAGATAGATAGGTTAATTTTAAAATGTGGTTTTCAGAGATTGATTTTGAGTATTCTTATCAGGAATGCTGAAATATGTTTTTGATTTTAAATTTGGATTTAAATCCTAAATTAATTTGGATGAAGTTTAGTATGCTGTTAAAATAATGTTGTAATCTGACCGGCAATGTCAATGCATAAAAATCTCAATGTATTTCTAATATCCTGGTTTTAATTTTTCCATGCTTTCAAGATTTAGTCAGCTTTGATGAAAAGCATCGTTGACAGAGAAACAGCAGGTCCCTTTGCATATTTTTATTGGCTATCCTTTCCTCTGAATTTAATTAAGTAGCGTAACTACACCATATAATTTTCTGCATGGATCTCTTTTAGAAAGACATCATTGTGTATTCTAGCCACATTTATTGAAGTTTATACTGAAAATTGAGCATGTTAATAGCTGTGATGTCATGTTAACATTGTGTCTTCATCTTGAAAAATTCTACTCCAGTAAAAGAAATATTTAAGAACACTGCTAGCTTTCTCTTGGACTTGCTGGTCGATGGCTATTAAAAAAAAACTAAAAAAAAAAAAAACCCCTAAAAAAACCTAAAAAATAAAAAAATTGGAAGCATCAGTCTCTTGGAAGTCAATGGAAAATTGAGTCCTAAGTGCCTGCTTATAGGCCATTCGAGATTTGTTATTAACATCTTAGTAGATTTCCTGTGTGTTTCAGCTATAGGATTTCTTCCAGCAATTGCTTCTCATCAGTTATAAGTTTTCTAGTTAAACTATAGCATATCATTCAAAGGAAGTTTATGGCTAATCTGCTACTGGTGAATACATGTAAAGCTCATGGATGTGGCCTTTTAAGTATGCTCTTGAGTGCAGAAATGTCCTAGTCGTTTATGTACTTACCTTCTGAAGATTTGTCAGGAAAACAATTAGTGTGATGCTTCTTTGGAAAATGAGCTAATAGCTATGAGGAGCCAATGCAACATCTACAGATTTTTTGACTGGGAAAACATAAAAAAAGGAATGCATGACCTTTGCCCCTATTTCTGTCAGGAAGATCAATTTCCTGTAGAAATTGGAGTGGGTTTTAAGTGTTTATAAGTTAGATCCTGTCTAACGTAAAACAGTGGGTGTTTTCTTGATAGCATCAGTGAGGCATATTTATTTTTAAAATAATGTACATTATCTACATTTTTTGCAGATTATTTTGTATTGAGAAGTGTCTTTTCAGCAATTCCAGTAATGAAATTACATTATATGGTTTCTTTCAATCAGAAGTATCCCAAATTGCTATACTCAGTAGTACTGTAAATATTCTTGCATTTGTGAAATCCATCCTTGACTCTGGAAGGTTGGCAGGTGTTCATAGAACGCCATGCAACAAATTAGACAAGGAAAAGAAAAATGGAAGATTTTAGGTAGGGGAAGGGGAAACTATTGTAAATTTAACGAGAGAATAGGGTTAATATTTGTAAACGATAACACATTCTACTGTCATTGAAAGTGTCAGACTTTACTGGGCAGAGCTGTTAGTATGCCTGCTTTCTGTCTTTTTAAAAGATGTTTCATCTGAACAATGGCACAGTCAATATATATGTGTAATTTTCTCTGTATAATGCTTAACTCTGCAACTCAGTGAAAATCTATTAATTTTTTCTCTTGTATAATTCAGTATGTAACCAGCTCATATTTTCTTTTTTTAATTATAAAAAAGTGAAAAATATAAATGAAGCTACTCAAAATACATCACGCTTCTCCACAAATGTAATTTGAAACTTATGAAATATTAATGCATTAAATATGAAATGTTGTTTTTATGCTACAGAGAAAAAAATATAAAAAGTTAAGTTTCTTCTCTATGTTATTAAAACTATGTATCATAGAGAATTCATGGAGGAGTTGGTTTTCTCCATTCTCAGTGTTTTGAATCATGTTTTCATGAGGGATACTTACGGAACTACTCAGATTTTTATGTGTGCATATGTGTGCGTAAAATTTTAATAATACTTTCTTAGGGACTAGATAATACCATATTATCAACCATATAATACCATAGAATCAACCACCTGTATAATTAACATTGTTTTAGCAATTCTCTCTCCGTACACAACTTGCATGTGCACACATTTATTAAAAAACTGATTTTGAGAGTGGAAGTCTTTCTATTTATGAGTTAGAGCCTACACACACATTCTGTGTGGCAACTAAAGCAGACACCAGATAATTTTTTCCTGTTTCTTTAGACATGATTTGCTAATTCCCTGCTGTGAGAAACTTGCATTCCAAATTATATCTTTAATTAAACCATGAAAGAAAAATCATAATCTTCATACTTTTAAGTGGGCAGAAGTGTAATTAGGTAGTTACTAAAAGAAGTGGGAGGTACTTTTTTTAGTACCTCGAAGAGTCAAGGTTTAATATCAAATACTAATTGAAAAGTGGTCTAGATTTAAATTAAAGCAGCATTTTGTGCAAAACTTCCTTACACAGTTTTACCTAGAGTAAGTATTTCTCCAGCTTGGTTCTGAGTTTCTAAGCCTTGTGATTTCAGATGCAAATTGTTCCTGAGTATTTAAGTTGAAGTCAGGTTTCTATTGCATGATAGTTTTTGTGACTAAAATGCAATGATAAATGCAACTTCAGCTGAGAGGAGGTCTAAGAACTGGAGCAAAATAAACACTTGCAGTAAACAGTAGAGTGGGAATCAGCCTAAAGTCCTCCTGCAGTGTATGAGCAGATACAAACAAGTATCTTAGAGTATCTATTTGCTCTATCAATTAATTATATTTGTAATAATCTTGTATGATTTTAACTTGAGATAGAACTCATAGTTGCAATATTATTTTTTCAATTGATTAAATTAACTTTGAATTGTCTTGAAAGAAACAGTATTTATGAGGGCAGAAATAACACAAAGAAGCAATACAGTGAAATTGTTGCATAATCCATTGCATAATCCATAATCCATTGCACTTGTTCACATAGTATTTCTGTACTAGATATCCTTTTGTAGAAAGAGAGAAACTGAACTGGAATGACATTTGCAGAATTTAAACATAATCAGGGAAGATGACAAATAATTTAGGGTCTAGGTTTATTTACATTAAGATCTAGCTAAATTTATGAAGTACTACTTCTCTTTTTATGGATATGTACCTATTTTTGTAAATAAGTATCAAGCAGACTATTAGAAAGATGTGTCTAAAAGAAGTCTCTATTCCTTCTAAATATTTTTTCTAAACCCAAAATATATGATCTTGAACCAAGCTATCGAGAACTTGTTTAGTGCACAGCACCTCTGAAAAAGTAAATTCATATTTCACTATACCTATAAATGGAATCCAATCCAGTGATATTGAAATTACTGAGAGAAATTCCACTAACTTCTTTGGGGGTATGTATGTGCAATAAGTAGAGATTTGCTGTGTAAGCCTACTGTCGGAATCTGAGCCCTAGTCTGACATGAACATCTGTCCCGAGCAGCCTGGTATGTCTGCCTGCTGTATACACAGGATGACTCGTGACCTTTTGGTAGCTTTTGCTGCCTTGACCTTGGGGTTGTCAGTGGGTATATAGCCAGGGACTTTCCAAGCGTTGCCTGATAGAGGCATCATCTTGCCTGTAATGTACTCAGTTGGCTTTCTGCTTGATTCCGGTAAACTCCTATCACATAGTTGTTCCTGATTTTTCTCCCAGATTTTCATCATATGGCCACTTCAATTTAGGATGGATGGCATGGGACTGCCCACAAGCCTAGTGTAGCAGTGTGTTTAGCTGGCCACACAGAGAAGTAGCAGGTGATTCTTACTGTTCATTGGCTTCTCTCTGCAGGAATTGATGCATTCAGAACACCCGCTCACCAACTCCAAGTATGTAGTCATATGAGCAGTTAAAATAGCATGAAATTTTCACAGGTATAGAATTCAGAGCCCAGATGGAGTTTTAAAGAGTTTAAAGCAATTGATAAACAATGAAGACAGGAAAAAAAAAGATGAAATGAAATATAGCAATTTAAATATAGTTTTAAGGGAATGCAGTTATTTGCTTTAGGGAGACTAAATTGTAGGATTGTGTCAGATTAGGATGAATCTGTTAGATTAGATAGAATCTTTTCTGTAAAATATTTCTCTGTTAAGAGAAGATAAAATGACATTAGATAAGTAAAGATTTAATAGAAGGAAAAAAGAACAACTGTTACAGAAGATTCACGGAATGAGTTGTAATTACACTGGTGAAAATAAAAGAGGAAAAAGGGAACCTGAATAACAGATAAAAAAGGTCCTTGGTTCATTAATCTCTATGCAATCTCTTAGAAACAATTCTGTGAGGTGAAATAAATATAGGATGACGCAATTAAATGTTTCTACTGTCAAACTGATGTGTTTGTTTTTTCCAAATTTTGATACTATTTTGTATAATAATAATAAAAAGTGAGACTTTTTCTCTTCTGGTTTAAGTTGGTGCAGGCATGTGTCATACCACCATGTGGAACTTGAAAGTTAAAGCCATATTTTCTGAACTGAACATACAGTTAACTGGCAGAACAGCCACATTTAGTACTAATTCTTGCTATCTAGCTAGTCAACATGTATTTCATCCTCCCACTACTATTTGCCAGCATAAATACTTTGCATTAGCTGGGTGTCACATAAGGTGCTAGTTTGTGATTGCCATCCCCCAACTCCAAAGACTGTGAGAACTGATAATATAACCAGAGCATATGTCATCAGAGAGGAGGGCAAGGAAATAACGCAGTAGAAAAGTGAAAGGATTGGGAACTTTGCCATGGGGAGTTGGAGGTATTTACATGAGAGGAGTGGGAATGAGGGTTGGAAAGACAGGACATGAGGTATTAGTACAGGTAGTAGTGCAGATTTGGTCATAGTTCTGCTTCCTATGGAAATATTTTGCTTGTGTTCACATGCATTCCTAACTGCTCAGTGAAGATTATCCCTGTGCAGCATAAGGGAGGGGATGAAAAGTGGCATAGCATAATCACCAAACATCTGGCATTCCACAGTAGATGCTATTCAGCTCACAGAACTGAGCTGAGACTTTCAGTCTGGTAAATCACAGGGCTTTTAGGCAATTCTGATGTGATAGATGAATGCAACATGGGCTTATACAAGTGGGTTGTCAATAAATGGAAAAGGATTAGGAAATTAGCTGATACAGGGTTTAGGGATCTCAGATTTTTCAGCATGCAGGACTAAATATGAGCCACCAATGCTAAGTTAAAGTGGTTTGAATTGTGTCTCTGGACACTGGTTGAGATCACTCAAGTACCAAGCATCTTTCTCTGAAGTGCAGAGTTTCATCGAATCTCTGATTTTGTTGGGAACTAAGGCCAACAAACTGCTCTCCAGTTTGAACCCTTCTTACGTCCCTAGTTACTTGGACTGTTTCACCTTTGTTGAGACTTTTAAAGATATAATCGTGTTTCAGTGAAAATATACGCAGTGAAATTACTTAGTTTCTTTTATAATTTGATTCCTTTTCAGGAAAAAAGTATTATACTTGCTGAACCTGATTTTGAACTTGCTTATGCTAATGCAAATAGGATGATAGTGATGCCTGTGGAAGAAATTGATTTGCTTTGTGAGTAAGCAAATGTCATAATTGCAGTCCTTAATTTTTATAAAATCTATTTGACATGAAATAAAGCTTGAGTTCTTTCCATTTTTTATTTTCTATAGCATTTGAAAAAATAAATTGAATATGTATTTTAAGCTTATGTTCATAATTGCTTTGGATACTCACTCTCATTTTTTGCAGCACAAATTTCAATATAGCCAGGAGCATACACACAAACCTGGAAACCTAATCTTCCTGCATAGTCAAAGATACCTTGGTTGGATAGCTCAGAGCACTTATTCTGGGTAGCAGTTAAATTTCTCACTTCTGCATCCAAATCAATTTCTGAACTTGTTATCTGTAAAAGAAAAATAAGTGCACTGTCTGATTTCCCTGATGGTCAGGGAGTTAAGTACTTTAAATAAAATTGTGGTGGTGAAGGTAACAAAACCAAATAGATAATATTTGTTTTTCAATTTCTGAGTTTTATTTTATCATTTTTTACCTTTTAACTCAGTGACCATATGAATTTTAGGCTTCAACAGAAAAAAAATTTGTATTTGCATTATTTCATTTGTACTGGTACATAGAGTGTTATGGTCTAACATGTTAGATACTGTATTATTATACAACACAACCAGTATTTGCCGTAAAGAGTTGATATTCCAATATATAAACTAGTATAAAATAGATAGTACATATTCTCTAATTTTTTAATACATGTATATTTTAAAAAGATGTCCTATATGTTAATAGGTGAAATATTCACCTTGGTAGCGTTTGTATTTGAAAGGATATTATTGGTATATTTCTAAACTAATACAATTTAAGAGAGTTGTCAATGAAAGAAACAATTGTCTGTTTCTAAAAGAGATATTTAGAAAAGAGTATTTTTATTTATCCCAGATGCAGACAAACATATTTTAGTCCAGCAAATCCAAGTTGTTTTTTTTCCCAAAATACATCATAGTTTGTGTGTAGTTTGCAATGCTAAGCACAGAAACGTATCTGGACAGGAATGGAGTGGGTGAATAAGGAGGAAGAGATCATTCTTTATCTTTCCCCAGATTAGTCAGATAATTTGTCAAATAACTAGGGCAGTTAGTGGTGAAACTAATGAACTTCTGTTGGTGTCAAGAAAAGTACTAGTTTCTTATTGAGAAAATCTTTCTAGTTGCATAGAGAACATTTCCTTCTTAATTTTGTAGCTGAATTAAATCATTGCTTTATTTTACTATACCAATCCTTTAGAATAATCCTAGCCATATTACAGTAACCTGGATTTTCATGTGTTGCATGTGTAATTATGATTTTACAGGTGCAACAATGCTGCCCTGACATTAAATATTCACATTATTTCTGTAGTCATGTGAATAGTTATGAGAGTGTATTTTTGTACTTTCTTGTGTTCTTAGGTTCTTCTTTCAAATTTGCATAAACACTTATGCCTGACCTGATCAGTAGTATGTGCATTGGTTATGAAATAAAAGAGGACCTGGCAAATCACAGTTGTCAAAATCTCCCACAGAAGCTGTTAGTATGTCTTAAGTCAGTGGAGCCAAGTAAATGTTTTCTGTAGTATGCAGCAAAAAACTGTAATAATGAAAGCTGTGCACTGCTGCATTTTTAGAGTGTTAATTAAAACAAACAAAAAAACAAACAAAACCAAAACCAAAAGAAAACAAAAACAAATACACCCCAAACAAACAAATCACCTTAAATTGATATATTTATCAAAAATCTGGACAATTATTCTATTTAGCAATTAGTTAATATATTTTATATCTAGAAACAAAATACAGAATCAAATCTAAGAGTTGTTTCTTTCTTTTGTGATAAGAAATCTAAAAAAAAAGGGTACCTTCAAATTACCAAATATTTTGAACTACATTTTAAAGTGACTATGAGGTATCCTGACTTAAAACAGTGTGCCTATAAATATATATAAAAAACATTTCAGTGTGTGTATATATATATATGTATATAAAATGCTTATATAAATATATACACATGGAGATGTTTACTTTTATAGGATTATTTAATATATGGGTGGACTACGTATATTTTCATTACCGTACTTTCACATTACCTTTAGAAAAAGTCTGCACCTGATAATTTTTTATTTATTCCATAGAACATGTTCTATTTTGATGTCAATGAAATTCTGAAGAAATAAAAATTACGTATATCATTTAATATTGAATTTTTATCTTGGGTGTCATTCTTCAGTGATAACATCATAAGGACTTCACTCATAACTCAGTAGGTAATACATTGATTGACACATGATACTGTGTCAGTTTGAAACTTGTTTTAACAGGAGGAAAGGTAGGATTTATAGGTAAATACCCTTAGTTTGAAGATGTTTTGATAAATTTTTTAGATGTACAAATGCCATGTTTTATTCTTTCAAAATCTCAGCACTTAGATACTCTCTCCTGTTGAATTTAACTTCCGTAGGTTGAATAATAATGCGCTGTAGAAGATAATGCATTTCTGTACACTGATGGGTGGCAGGTAGAACAATCAAGATCACGTGCTGTTCAAGATCAACTATTTTATCTGTTTATGGCTTAGCCAAGTGTTGTTTTGGTTGTGGGGTTTTTGTTTGATTTGGTTTCTTTTGTTTATTTTTTTTAATTATTGTTACTATAGATGTTTTAAAGGAAGGTAAAGAATTTCAGACAAAATTTACCAAAGAAGTTGGTTTGCTATGTTATCCTGGAAAGAGAGGAATCAGATGACAACACTTGCTTTGATACAATCTAAGATAATCTTTCCATACAAGTATAATAACTGCATTTGCTTAATCTCTTGATCTGAAATGTACTATGCTAAAAGCGGTATTTTCTGTGGGAGAATGATAAATATGATTTTTCTGTTATTTTATCTTTAATTCTTTGTATTTTACATTTGAAACATGCAGAGCATTAAAAAAGCATGATGAGCTGTATTTCTTCTTAATTTTTTTAACCTTTTTTTAAAAAACATGGTAACTAACTTGCTTCATTCTTTTCCTTCCTTTTATAGGGTAGCAAAAATATTATAGTGTTTATGCACAAAGCAGAAGTATTATTTATATATATTTTTTTCAATTACAGGTAAAGATTATAGTTCCCAACAGCACAGCAGGTCTGATAATAGGGAAGGGAGGTGCTACAGTGAAGGCTATAATGGAGCAGTCAGGGGCTTGGGTGCAGCTTTCCCAGAAACCTGATGGGATCAACTTGCAAGAGAGGGTTGTCACTGTGAGTGGAGAACCTGAACAAAACCGAAAAGCTGTTGAACTTATCATCCAGAAGATACAAGAGGATCCACAGAGTGGCAGCTGTCTCAATATCAGTTATGCCAATGTCACAGGTCCAGTGGCCAATTCCAATCCAACCGGATCTCCTTATGCAAACACTGCTGAAGTGTTACCAACTGCTGCAGCTGCTGCAGGGCTATTAGGACATGCTAACCTTGCTGGAGTGGCAGCCTTTCCAGCAGTTTTATCTGGCTTTACAGGCAATGACCTGGTGGCCATCACCTCTGCACTTAATACATTAGCCAGCTATGGATATAATCTCAATACATTAGGTTTAGGCCTAAGTCAGGCAGCAGCTACAGGGGCTTTGGCTGCAGCAGCTGCCAGTGCCAACCCAGCAGCAGCAGCAGCCAATTTGTTGGCCACCTATGCGAGTGAAGCCTCAGCCAGTGGCAGCACTGCTGGT